>NC_052536.1:52218881-52520260 GCF_016699485.2 Gallus gallus | reverse complement strand
AGAAAGCCTTTCTGAATAAAATAGACAGTTTAGGGCTCTCTCACTTCACACTCCATCGATGAAAGTGAAGATACATGGAGAAGTAATGAGAAACTCATTCAAATCATCTTAGGCACTTCAGACCCAGCTGCTGTTTATTCCTTTGTGGGAAACAGGAAAATGAATTATCTCAGCAGTGGTTTACATCCAGACATTGTTGCACTGGAACTCTGATGCAGCCAAAGCAGGAGAATGTGACCTCATTTTTCATACAGTCTACATGCCTTGTGTGCCCTTGCCAGATGCTTCACAGTTTCCCCTAAGAGTGCAAAAAGCACTGAAAATCCCACATGTTCTTGCATTTTATGGACAGCCCAAATAATTTTCAAGCAGCAGATGATGGAACTGAAAAATAAGATTATTTTCAGCAGTGGTTACTTTCACAGTGAATACTATGAATTTGCCCAGTGAGTGCATAGAATTCAAAATATATTTAAAGCTTCTGTGTAGGTAAAGCAGAGTACCACTTGGGATCTCAGAGGTGTGCACAGACACTCCATAGGAGCACCTGAATATTGTCAGCCTTGTCCAGCAAGAGCTGACTGCACTGCTCCCCTTCAAAGGGTGCGCAGCGCAGCGTAACCCCAAAGCCTTCTGAGAGAAGAACCTGAGAGGCATTACAGTGACATCTCTGTTATAATCACCTGAAGATGTTTTGCTAATATAGTGCAATAGCTTTGGCAGTAGGCAACTGGCTGTACAATTTCCCTCAGGAACTGAGAAAATACATGCACATCTGACGTATAAGCAGAGGGAACACAGAGTTGGTACTAAATAATTTCATGAATCAAAATCAGCTGAGATTTAAATTATGGTTTCCAAGAGAGAGGCAATCCACTGGAGAGATAGGGAGGATAGCTGCCTATTTAGCAGGAGGTTTTATTCTCTCCAAAGAACAACAGGCAGTATTTAGAAATATACAGAGGACTTAGAAGTCAAGTTTTAGAGGGAGGAGTTCATGCAAGCATGAGAAGTTTGTACAGCCTTCCTCCAAAACAGACAGCTCATGACTTTTTTTTTTCTTTACTAGAGAAGGGACTTTGGGTTCCATTAGGCTAAAGAAAATAGTCTTCATCAGACTACATATAACAAATAAACAACAGCAATGGCTTAAGATAATTAACTCGAGTGGCAGAAATTGTTTAGCCATGGTAGGCTACGGATGTACATGGGATCATATTGTTCATATATCCATATACTCAGAAGATTCAGAATAGGAAGCCCAGAGCCTCACAAATAAAGCAAAGCTGCAGAAAACATTCAGAACTGCACAGAAAACTCCCCGAAATAACTGCTGGACTGCGGAGCTGTACTTCCTGAGGAAGAACTGCAGATTCAGGTTAACCAGAGCTTAAGATTCAAGTCTGCAGAAAACAAACTCCACTAACATCAGAACCTTGGAAGGAATCACTACTACATTTAAGCTCAGGATCACCATAAGAAGTTGCAACAGGATAAGAAGTTTGTCCCATTTCAGTATGATGCCCTCCTATCTTAAACACTACTCATTAAACTAAAACTAACTACGAACCAAACTCCTGTTCCAACTTTTCTTCCTTCTCTGAAGAAAGGTTTAAAAAAAAATCAAAATTCAACTCTAAGTACATTATTTAGATCTAATCTGTCAGTACTGCAGTAAATCTGTACCAGGCCCAGAAACAAAATAGGTATCCATTATTTATAGAGTACAGCCTTCTTGACAGCAAGTGTTTCAATCAAGTCAGTTTAGCTTAGGAAGGTACAAAACAACTGAAATGACACAAAGTAAATAACCGGTCTGATTCCTCCAGTAGCACTTACCATTCACAAATACAGTACATCAAGAGTAGCATCCATATCTGACATAAGACAATAAAGTTCCACGGTCTCCAGTATGCAAAGGGTACCACCACTTTCCATTAGTATGCAGGAGCAAAAATGTGATGTTGTCAACATTATCCATGAAAAAGTGAGGCTTCTGTTCTTGAAATAGCTCTACATATTGAACTCAATGTATCTTGATAGTCACCATGCAACAAACACCAGATCGAGTACAAGAATGCTGGTTTGGATGTCATAGTCAAACAGATAGACGGGTAAATAATTAAGCCATCTGACCTACTGGAACAATCTCAAATGGGTATCTACATTCAAATGCTGGCAACTGCACATTACCTACACCAAATACCTTTTTAAAAGCCTTCCACAAAATAGCATTAGAAAGGGGTAAATAAAGGGAATAGAGAGCAGGCTGCCATGTTTTAGAGCCTGCTTGGAAACAATGCAATAACTTTTCCTAGAAAAGCACAACAGTCTGCAAGTAAACTTGGATATTCTCAGGCACTATTTCATCAGCATAAATAACAACATGCTTAGAATTTTCCAAGCAAGATACACATTTTGAGCAATTCTTTTTTTTTTCTTGAGATAAAGATGATCTCTTTCTCTGCTAGGTTTCAATTAAGGCACAACCATTCTTCCTTCCATTTGAGTAGGGGTGATTCAGCAAACATGCATTCCACTGTCCCACAGCCCGAGCCTCTCACTCTTCTTGGAAAGCATTCTATTAATATTCTGCTAAGTTAAACTTTGTGCATTGCATTGCAAAAATAAACCAAAGCATCTTCTCAAGAACAGATCATTAAAGCAAAGTCACTGCTGATGCATAAAATAGCTCTTATGCTTCAAGTTTTGCAGATAACTTATTACTTGTTAAACACAGCAGTGCAAGATACTGCCAACAGAAGGCATGTGAGTAAACAAGTTTATTATTTATTACCTAAGGTGCACTATATGCAACAAGTAGGGGCAGGTGGGAAAGCAAAAGGAAAATAAAGCTCTTTTTAGAGACTTCAGATCCACTCCTGCAAAATCAGCAGCCTGTTTCCAAAGAGATCAAGACTGCCTCTGAAGAAAATACCGAAGATCAAAACCGTAGGGGCAGGAATACTTTGAAACACTTAAGAGAACTGAGCACCCTTTGCCCTCTTTTAGCCTTTGTGTTAATGAGGACACAGACAACTTTTAGGTTATTCTAAACAGTCATAAATATTTCAGGGATCTGGTGCATGACATATGCAGACACCAAAGGAACCAGGCTTGGTCCAGAGGGAAACAGAAAACTGAAGGAGTGCTTAATTGCAGTCTTCTACTACCTGAAGTGGGGTTACAAAGACTAAGCAAGATTATTAAGCAATGCACAAATGAGGACAAGAGATTAGTCACAAGTTGGAGCAAGAGAAAATCTGGTTGGACATATGAAGAAATTCTCCATAATGAGAACAATTAAGTAAAGGAACAGGATATTCAGGGAGGCTGTGAAATATTCATTTTCAGGAACATTAAAAAAATTAAAAATAAAAATAAAAAAAGGAGACTGAAGAGAGGCTGAAAACGACCCCGAGCAGCCTGACCTCACTTGAAGCAAGATGTCAGATTCACTGCTCTCCAGATATTCCTGCCCACCTGAGTTTTTTTACAACTATGTTCCTCCACTACTAAAGGCATTCATAGATGAGGAAGTTCCATTTTACTTGTGCTGGTAAAAGTGAAGCATGACAAATGGTAATTACCCAGGATGCTGGCCACCTCATAAACTTTGTTCAAGTGAAGAACTGTGGGTCCTGCCAAAGATGACCATCACTTAACACTTTACGTTACATGAAGAGAGCTGTCATATTTACTGCAGTGGGATTAGATGACTAGCAGGTATGCATAGAAGGGGAAAAGATTTTCAGATCTTGATTCAAACCAGGGTTAATATTCACTGCAGCAGTTTTTAGCCTTTCAATGTATAGACCCTTACAGTGCTATCAGGCCTCAGAACAGATTTAAGATTTCTATGACTTGTGTTTCTTAGGTACATTTCATAAGCTTACAGACCTATAGACCAGATATTAAAAGCCACTGTCCTGTACAAGAATACAAATGAATACTGAGATATCTCAGCTCCTCTACTTTGCATGTCATTACTTCAAAGAGGGCACTCAAGTACATATTCCATCAAAAAGAATATTTGGATTTCAGTGGGAAAATTCTAACATGCTACCTTACAAAAGAAGCATCCATTAAAGCTATTATACAAGTAGCAATTATAATCATTAGTCCAAGGATTTTGTAATCACACTTCAACCTACAGCAGTGTCATGGCAAAAGCTAGTACAAAGAACATCACACTTGTCTGATAAAACATTATTACTTAAAGAAAGCATCTCCTTCTGATGCAAGGAAGGGCAGGAGAGAACAGGCTGGCCTATAGCAGAGACTCGTGCTTTCATTGAGCACGGATGTGTGTCTGTATCCAGTAATTCTGAAGCATGCTTGGGAGGGGTCTCAGCACAAAATAATTAATTTAGTTAATTCTTACGGAGTTAATTCTGAGCAGCTAATTCTTGGTTTGATGATCAGATCATAGCTCTGTGCCAGCAGCAGGGAACATACCAGTTCCTTGCGTCCAGGAAGATTACTTCCTTCAACCACCATCTCTCCCAGAATGAGAATGCCATATAACTATCACAGCTTTCCAGTCATTACAAAATCTTGTATTGAGGGACATATTTAATTTGTATGACTGCTGAGAAACAGTGTCAAGCTCAATCATCGGCCATCAGAAAGGGAGACTATACATGGAGAAAAAGCCTCATTTTGCCCAATAGGGCTTTTATACAACTCAGCGGGTTACTGAATAACTGTGCCTTCGTTATTGGCACGGCAGAGACATGAGCTGGTGCAGGGGCTCTGACTTGACTCAAGTTCTTCTTGTTTACTCTTATAACAATTCCACATCTCCCAGCATCAGTCTCTCCTGATGCTCAAGTAAATAAATAAATCAGAAACAAAAAACACCGCTGTGTTTATTCCCTTTTCCCACAGCAGTTTCGCCATGCAAGTCTGCAAGGAGATACAGCAGGAGGATAGAGAACAGTGCCAGCAGCAATGCACTCATGTCAGACAGAAATTTAGGAGAGGAAAAGGAGAAGAAAAAAGTCAATATTTGGAAAAAATAAAACAACAAGAACAAAAAGAGAGAAGGAAAACAAGCAAATCAGGCAGTAGGAATACAGCAGGAATTGGCACTTCCTATTCACTCAGGCAGCAAGACTGTCCATCTCACCTTCTGAGGAAAGTATAGACAAGAGATTCCCTGGCAGCAGCTGTCCAAAACCAGGCATAAAAACCACTGATGAGACTAAGAGCCTCCTGGCCAGCAAACAAAAAGAGTAAGGTCTAAGCTGCACCCAAAGTCCAGACCCCCGGCAATGTACAGGCAACAAAATCAGTTATTTGGGAATATGATTATTCATCTCCCCAGACGACAGGAACTGGTTTCGCTCAGCAGAGCATACTGTGCCACCTCAGGATCTCACTTCCCATATCTAGATAACATGGGATGGGGGTTTCTGCTTGGCATGTAAGGCAGTAAATGCAGGATTTAATTTCTCCTGGCTAAGCGGACACAATTCACCAGCTGTTCCCTTGAGCATGCCATGCCTCAGGCTCCTCAAATAACCTTTTCTTTACAAGACCAAGAAGGAGCAGTGATAACCACAGCTGTCTGAGGCTGCAGAAAACCCGCTTTGTTAACCTGCTGCCAGGGAGCCATTTGTCAGAGCTGGGCGACCAGAAGAAGGAAAAAGGCAGCAGAGTTTTTCCTCTCACACCAATGCTGAACATCCCTTACTCCACCCTCTCTTCCTCTAAATAAAAGCATTTCTTACTCTGATTTTTCCACACAGTCTCATTACTACACAAATTATTTATGCTGTAAATCTATTTGACTTAACAAAAGAGTCCGTTTCACCACTGTCCTTCCAAGAAGAACATGCCACATGCAAGGTTCTTTTCCATTCAGGCAGCCACTAAAGCTCCAAGCTTTGGGAGACACTGAAACTTGCTTCAGTTCTGCAACTGCTCCAGAAGGAGCGCCCAGTTTGCAGCTTGCTCTGCTCAGCATGCAAACACCATTTATAAACAAGTGTGCAGTTGCCTTAGACTTTACTGCACCAAACAATCTTTTCTCTGCAGACATAAAACGTGAACAAACGACTGTTCCTAGATTTGTTTTTCATCCAATTATATGTATGGGCACGTATGAAATACAATACAGTTTCAGCTGTTTTTCTGATTTCCTTGTTAGAATTCGTGTATAACAGTGGTTCACTTGTATTCATTCTGCTACACAGCTCCCCATTAACAGAAGATAAAACACTTTTGTCCCTGTGATTTTATTCTAACTTCTCTTTTAAAAATCTTATTACAATTCAGTTACCTAATATACAATTTCACTGATTTAAAAGACCTAACAATGTCTGAGAAATTAGTAATTGTGCTGTAACCTTTCTTCACAAACTCAATGAGATAACACAGAAATCAAGGTATTGATTATTCTTGACTTTGCAAGCTATGACACACTGTTCTAACGCGGCATGGAATCCCAAATCAGATATCTTTAATGTCATCCACAGGTAACAAAAGGCTTTGGGCATGTCTTAGTCTATCGAGAACAAAAAAACTGTTCCAGATTTGTCTCATTAAACTGGACACGAGAAACTGCCTTTTACTGATCTGTGGGTAAAAGCCTGACTCAGCTGAGTTAGTCAGAATCTTGTTGTTTATTAACACAGGAGGGGAACCTGTCCAATATATTAATCAAGACAAAACTTGAATGCTCTCTTAATTCCATCTCAGTAAAGCTAAAAAAAAAAAAATCAGCCTGGGATTTCTGCTCTCTAAGCTTCCTATTTCCTGTCCCTAGAGGAACAGACCAGCAAACACTTCCACGTGAATATTTCCTATTGCTAGCAAAAGCGTGCTGCAGATAACTGAAGAAAAGCACGATAACAGAGCGGTTATACGCCCTATTGAGCTCCTGGATCTCCCCACCCCTTTTCACCGCACATTTTCTTCTACTTGCACCTTCAAGTCAATATTCTAGAACCAGAGCTCAGAGTATTTGAAAAGAGCACATAGTAAACATGGCTTCAAAAGGGTTTTAATTAATACACTTCAATCCATTCTTTATCAGAATGTCATCGCAGGAACTCAGTGTCTGACTCTCACTGAAGGCACTTCTGCAATTGCAGTATTTTCAGACCATCTCTATAAGTATGGAGTGTTTTTCCTGTGACATTCCAGGTTTATCAGGTTGCCAACAAACATGTTCACTGGGATAAAAAATGATTTTTTCTAATTCCACTTTCTCCAGCAGTACTTGGAGCTCAAATAAATTAACTGGTTCTCGTGATTTACAGCATTCCAGAGATCAGCTGTAAAGAAGTATCAGATTTAGTCTAACGTTTTTATTGTTATTTCTCCTTTAAAAGTCCAAGTAAGCCAAACTGTTCACTTACACACACGGTTACCAGTTTGAGAACAGAGACACTACCGCTGTCTTCCACTGACACTGCATCACTATCACCGTGTCTGCAAAGCGTGCCACATCTTATTTAAAAAGACATAGGAAAGTTACAAAAGGAAAGCAGAAAAAGGAGGAAAAAGGACAGGGGGGGAGATTCTATGTTTAAATTATGTTCACAGACTTGTAAAGGAATTTTGCTTAAGTTCTGAAACTGCAAATAGAAGTTCTAAAGATTTACATTACAAGTCAGAAATGCTGTTCCACTGAAGGCACTGTACTTCAGTCTTCGATCTGTTCCCTTCTTAGGGGAGAAAGGATGAACAAGGAATTTCAAGGATACGGATGAGGAAACAAAGAGGTGCTAAAACTCAGCATGTCAGAATCGAGTGCTAAATGACTTTATGTTCAAAAGGGGCTTCTCATGCTACTCAAACATACCAAGACTTTCACTGCATATAAGGTACGGTACTTCATTCCCCATATGACAAGATAGAAACATTTCCCAAAAAGACATTGCACGTTCACAAGCCATTTGTTCTGAATTACATAATCTGCTCTTTATCTCATTTTCCCTTCAGACTGGAGTTTACTTTCTCCAATCAAACTTCATTTTTAAAATGCCCAAGATAAAACAACCAGACAATTCCTGTCATTTGCAAGGCAAAAACCTTTACTAGCATTCAGACAGTGGTTCCAAAGGATTTGGTAAACAGATATGCATATGCTGTCCCACCTATCATTAGTGTTAAATATACCCTTTAGCATTGCTGAAAGCAAACTGAAGAAACAGGTTTGTAACTGCCTGTTTACTTCGAAAGATGCTTTTCAAAACTCAATTTCCTTCTACAAGAAAGGAAACCTACATCACTGACTTGAATATGGGAAAACTACCAAGTCAGACACAACAGCTGTAAAAACAAAACCTGAGATATTAAGCAAGGTGATACCTGCAATCTGAAGAGTCTGATTCAAAGTTCAAGATAAATCAATAAGGAAACTTCTAATAACTTCAGTTGCTTTGGATCAGGCCCTAAAAATATCATGCTAAGCAGCTTTTACCTTCTATTAGCATATTCATTTGTGCATGTTGTCAAGAATTTAAACAAAACACTACTTATCTATGTTCATCAAAACTATTCCTTCTGCTTTTAGTGCAGCAATCATATTCCAATCAGCTTTCTAAGTCAAAGTACAAAGATACAGCAAACTTCTACAATTTTCCTTGAACCCTCAAAGAATTTTAGAAGCACAAACCTGTTGAAAATCTGCATAAACTATTAGACTTTAAGAACAAATGTGCACTGGAACTAAAACAAAAACTCTCAATATTTTAACTACCCCATTTCACTTACAGAGTTTACTGCTCATAAATCCAGCACCTATCAACTGCAAAGCTTTGGCAACATTGAAAATAATAAATATTGCATTCAATATAGCACGTACCTGATTGACACTGAATGGGGTTTCTGTTCTTTATGAATGTTCTGACAGCATTACATGTCAGCAAGGTTTTCACATAGCAATTCTGGATTTGTTTTCCTTCTTTCCTTTATCTCAGATTCTAAAGCAGCTGTGCTCACCAACACTTAGTCATCAGATCTCAAATATGAATCTTTTCACAGCAATGTGATGCCAGCTCATCAGTGCAAGATTACACAGATACTATCAGTGTTTCCTTTCCCTGTGAAGGCAAGACCTAAACAGAAGTTCCTCCTCCTCCTTTCTGACATAACAAGCTTCTGAATTTGTCGTTCACTGCAGTTAAAGCTCTTACATTACTGAACCATTTCATAAGCCAGTCATTCTCATATTTAGCACAGAAATGTGAATGATTAACTAACCAGCAATTCTGGAAGAAAACAGTGACATTTTAAAAAAGCCAGATCAAACTTTTTTAATTATTATTTCAATCTTTGTCACAGGAAAACCTGAAATACAACTAACATTCACTCTGAACCAGCAATGTAATCATGTTAGACATTTCAGATGTTATTAATAAACAACTTTGACAATGTTTTTTAACACCAGCTGCATTAATATGGAGGGAAAAGAGGGGGCTGTTTTTTGTAGGGTTTTTCTTTTTTTTCTTTTTTTCTTTTTTTAATGTAATTACATTCTTTTTCAAGCAAACCAAATTAACTAGAAGCTGTTTAAGGTGTTATCTCTATTTTACCAAGTTAACATTTATTTAAAGAAAATTGAAGACAGGCATCAAGGTCCAACTCTCAATTATACACTGGGATTGCTTTCAAAATGTTTGATTAGTTGCACAGTACATTAACCTCATTTACTCTAGAGAAGCTGACGTGCTCATAAATTTGTCTGGAGAGAGCATCATGTTATTCATCCTTACATTTTAGATGCAAACATACCTTCAAGACTACATAACCTTCCACATCTTTCATCTGAATTTGGAGGTTTGACTGTCATCAACCCATGCAGTGAAATAGCCCTGCCACCTTTGCTATCAACAGCTTCCCTGCAAGCACAGCCAGCGCCAAGTCAAAGCAGTATTCCTGTCCACTCAGTCTGCTGTTCCCATAATTACTTCACACTAACGCAGTTTTTCTCAGCATTAGATCTGCATTTTTACCTTGTTTCTACATTCTTTTCCTTGAGCTTCTCCATCTCCACATATTACTATTTCTTGCAAGTCCAAACACAGATATTTTTAATCTGAGATTTGCTTTGTCTGTAACAGATGAAGCCTTTTGCAAGCTACAAGGGATTCAAATCCCTGCTGCCAGTCATCGGTTTTTATACAGCCTCAGACCTGTCTACACAACCCTATTTGTGCCTGTGGTAGCTCTTAAACACTGTTTAAGGGTAAAGTCATGCTCCTGACCATCCTAAATACAAACACATAGGAATGTAAAGGTTTATGGATACATTCTACAGAAGGGCAATTTAATTATTTGTTCCTAAAAAGGCTTTCTCCTTCAGGCCCCAGCACAGCTCCCTGATCCTGCAAGCTCCTTTACTTAAATACTGGTCCATGCTAAAGCTCCCCTCCTCCTTTTATTTATTTTTAACCAAATACCTTTTTGCCTCTTTCACGGGACAGCAACAGAGACTGTGAAGGGCCCCTTTCTTTCTTACAAACGAATAGCAAAAACTTTAAAAATCAGAGAGGACGAGGAGGACAATAACTCACTATACCTGTGGGTTTCAGGCAGCCATCAGCAGAAGTTAGACTCTAAGGGACATCAGTGTGGTCAAGAGATCCATATGGGCACCTTATTGCTCAGGTATTCAACTACTAAAACAGGTAAACTAAAACTGACTTTCTTTGGGTAAACCTGCCAGAAACTACATAAGTCCCTATCATCAGGCACCTTGCAGCACACCAGGCTTCTGCAGAAGATAGTTGTTCTGTATTTGGACTGCCATCAGTAACTCCAAGATGTGTTACCACAGGCATATTTAAGATAGAATGTGCAAGTTCTGCTTGGCAGACAGTCCTGACAAGGATTATAAGTGACCATAGTGCCAGTAGAAGCATCCATAAAATGCAGCCCCAGAAGGGGAACAAGGGCTACATATACCAATCATTAGAAACAGCTTTAACTAGTTACCTATGAATTATATTTCTGTTCTCTGTTCAGATCTTCTCTCAGTTGGGAGCCACATCTATTCTGGGTAATAAAAGCAAAAACCTTCAATCAAAGCAAATTAAGATTTTATTAAGAAATCTGTGTGTTAAATAGCCAGATGGAATAAAGATTCACTAGATAAACAATCAGGAACTGGCTGGTGTTAGGCAGCAGGCAAAGAAAAAAAAGTAAAATATCTTTCTCTCTTTTATATACATATGAAGTATACTAATATTTCCTAAAACAAGATAAAAGGAGAAGGTCTTTAATTATTACAAATTCTTGGTTGGTTTGGAGGCAGAGAGATGATAAGAGGGGCAGTGTCAAGACAGGAGCTTCTCTGCATAGAAAGAGATGATTAGACACCGGATTACAGCAGTCTGTAACTGGAGCAGCACCTGTCTACCAGACATGTGGAGCAACTAAGAGGAGCCTTGAGACAATACACAGACACAAAAATAATCCCTATAAGAGGTAGCTTGGGATGGCACGCTCCCCTTTGTTGACAAGCGCACAAGGAGAATACATTCATGCCAATAAATTCAAATGCAGTTCCCTTAAAGAAAGGTGTTGTAGTGAATAAAATGGGCAAACTTACTGATTGACAGCCAGGCCCATCACTGACAAGTGCATAAATTCTGTATTGTCCCAGCTGCAAGGAGTTACTTACAGCATTATTATCTTATTCAAGGCGAGCAACTCTGGGACCATAGGAGGTTTTACTATGCCAATGCAGCTTGCCTCTTGTCTGTAAACTTCCCAAGTAACTACCAAGTTTTCTTCTCAGCATTCCTACCATATTTAGCACTCCAGGTCTCACAGCCACAACTTGGCTTTCCAGCAAATTCACACGATATGAGCAATTTAAAGAGTGGTTTGACTTCAGGATTCACCTAACAAAGAACCTTTTCACCACCTCCCACAAGTTTTAAAGCTGTTACAATAAAAGGATAACACTGAAGGAGGAGTGAAGAAAAAAGGCCAGAACTGCAGAAGGAATCTTTTTTGGGCAATGTTCATTAGCAATTACATTTTCTTCCATGCCTATTATTAAATTGCTGTGGCAAGGATGCAGCATTAAGATCTGTTGAAATAATTGTCATAATTATACCTAGAAGAATTTGAAGGAAACATCAAAAAGGCAAAAGGCTATACTTCTCATCACCTGTGAGTATCTGGTGGGTTAATACCTTACTCTGTTACCATGGCTTCCGCCCCAGTACCATACACTTAATTTCGTAACAATTCCTGTATAAAAGGGAAATCACTATTACATGGGAAGGTTTATTTCCACTCCACACACACACACACACACACACACACAAAAAAAAAAACCTGCCCTGAAGAATAACATTGTAACTGCCTTTAGAAGCCAATAAAGCTTTTAGCCACAGCATCAGATGTTCTCCACAAGGCTACCAGTTTCAAGCTGAGTGGGGACATGCCTAGATACCAAGAGGTTGGGTTCAAAGGCTCTCCCCTACTACCATGATCTGCTTTCTGCCTTCGTTTAAGTCTTTCCATATACAGTGTCCAGCCACAGCTTAAGGTCTTATATCATGCTCCTGTATCTTCCCTTAAAGGTTTGGCCTTGACTATTCTGCTATAGTAGAACATGTCAGTTAGGACTCCTATCTCCTGAAGTAGGAATTAAGTTATTCTAAATAAACACTAATTTTCTTCTGAAATCTCAGCTTCCTTGAAGAAGCTATGGAGAAGGCAACTAAAAACCAAGAACAGACATTGTTTCCCCAGCCTTTCCACTTCCAGAGAAGTTGTTTTTAGAGATGCCAGGTACAAAATCCTTCCTATGGCATGAGCTCTTTCTTGCCTGTACACAACCATGGATATGTCACATGGAAGGTTTTTGCTTCTTGATGTCATGGAGACAAACATTCATTTCTCCCTTCTCCTTTTTACCCCTTTACTAATAGCAATGGTTATTCATTTAACCTAACTACATTCAGTCTCCTGGACAAGTTCAAGAAAAAAAGAACAACATATATGGTCTTATAATGCAGAAGCACTTGGAGAAGGTTTGTTTCTATAAAGCCACAAACAACCAGCAAAAAGAGTTACTTACGTGTAATAAATAGATGAAATCAAAGGTGAGGTCATTCAGAGAGACCCAGCTAGGCTTGAGCAGTGGACCCAGGTGAACCTCATGAGGATCAATACATCCAAGTGCAAGGTCTTGCACCTGGGTTGTAGAAATCCCTGCTATCAATACAAGCTGGGGAATGTAACGACAGAGCACAGCATTACTGAAAAAAGCTTAGGAGTACTGGTGGATGGCAGCTAGACATGAGCCAGCAGTGTGCCCTCACAGCCCAGAAAGCCAACTGCAACCTGGACTGCATCCAAAGTAGCATGGTCAGCAGGGTGAGGAAGGTTATCCTGCCCCTCTGTGCTGGTGGGACCTCACCTAGAGTACTTTGTACAGATGTAGAGTCTCTTGAACAGGAGAGATATGGACCTGTTGCTGTGCATCCAGAGGGCCACAACAAATGCTTCAAGGTATGGAACACCTCTCCTACAAGGACAAGCTGAGAGAGCTGGGGCTGTTCAGCATGCAGAAGAGAAGGCTGCGGGGAGACCTGAGAGCAGCCTTTCAGTATCTGGAGGAGGGCTGTAAGGAAGAAGGGACAGGCTTTAGCAGAGTCTGTTGTGGTAGGCCAAGGGGAAACAGTTTCAAACTAAAGGAGGGGAGATTTAGATAGGATATAAGAAATAAATTTTGTACAATAAAGATGGTAACGCATTGGTACAGGTTGACCAGAAAATTGGTGGATGCCCCGTCCCTGGAGACACCCAAGGTCAGGCTGGATGAGGCTCTCAGTACCTGATGGAGCTGTGGGTGTCCCTGTTCTTTGCAGGGGGGTTGGACCAGATGGCCTTTAAGGGTCCCTTCCAAATCAAGCAATTCTATGATGAATGCGAACCATGCAATTACAGAAGATGATAAGTTATTTGAAGGACATGGCTGATGTCGTGCACTCATTTATTATATCTACTCAATGTTTTTAATGATTATTACCTCCTTTTTTGTTGAGAAAACAGGCAATGGGGATGGAAAGAATAGTTGGGCAAGATAGAAAAGGCCTGCTAGCTCATAGCAATAACTAATGAAGTTGCTTCAGTATGGAGATAAAAAGTAACTGGTCACAGCTAATACCCTTGAGTAGGTTTTCAACAAACATCAAGAACAGCTGTCCTTAATTCAAAGTCTCTTTTACAATGCAACTAATATACTCAAGCAAACAGAAATATACTTTCTTTTCTCAATAGATAGCCTGAATCTAACTAGAAAAGCAAAGTTCAAGATGCAGAAGATTCTGCCAGTGGGAGAACAAGAGAAGAGAGTGAGTTACAAAGCCAGCTGAAGTGGCTGAAAGATTCCCAAAGTATTTACAGCAATTGAAGCAACTGAGCTTTATTCTTTGATCAATACAGACACTTAAAAACAACTTGCCCTTTAAGGAGTCTGCTTAAAAAGAAATAAAAACACAATAATACCACAGTTGGAAAAGAAAAACAAGAGTTTTCAGAAACGTTACCACAAAGAAGCAAATACAAAAGGTAGTGACTCTTCCTACATAATCTTTTTATTCATAGTTTCCAGTATCAGACTTCATTTTGCAGCAAGTTTTAGTTCAACTTCCCCTTTAGAACTAATCAGTCTTCAACAGCAGCAGCGACTGACGGAGGTCAGATTGGGTCATCTCCACTTGTCTGACAGTTGGCTGCCATTACCAGCAGCAGTGTTTCTTCCTTGCCTTCTCAGGACCTCCTAATCCCTCCTTGTTCCTTATGCTGAAGCTCACTCAACCCAACATAAGTTACTTGAGTTTGGGAACTTCACAGAAAGCTATCCCAGTAAAAGGAGAGGAACAAAGAGAGGGAGAGTTTCTCTTTTTTTCAGTCTTACTACTAGGCTAGTAATATAAATCTGCTCTGGAGAGGTCAGACAAAGCAAGAGAATAGTAGGGCTGCACAAGCGAGCAAGAATGGAGGAGGAAAGACTGCTCCTCTGGCTGACTACAAACTGCTAAACCAGACCAGTTCCTTTCTTTCTGTAAGAACTTCTAGCTACAGCTCTAGCACCAACTGAATAAAATTAGAGGATAAAATTAGATTCAAGCCAGGCTACACTTCCTACATGAACCCCACCATCCCAAGCTGTCAAGCAATCAGCCACCTGCCCAAACACATTAAGAAGCATCACGTGTCTCAGTTTCCCTAGGTCTCCACTGCCACATCTGATCTAGCAAAAGAGCAGTACAATGGGAACAGAAGCCAGCATGAAGTGTCAGGAAAACATTAGGGTGTGTTCTAGAGCTTGGAGGGCCCTTTTGTTAGCTTGTGCTAATGTGTTGTTCTCCCACAGTGCACTCCTACTCTAGTGACATTTTCACTTGACACTAGCCTTCTCCCACTTCTTGACATCAAGCCTGCGGGAGCTCAAAATGCATTTGTACAACGCTGTCAGAAACATGGTTTGATTTTTGGGTGGTCCTATGTGGAGCTAGGAGTTGGAACACCTATCTGTGTGGGACCCTACCAATTTGGGATATTCGGTCATTCTATGATTGTATGACTTCTCAAACCACATCCTTTTCCTGCTTTCCATGACCTACATTAACCCTCCTAATGGAAACACCCTTCTCCTTCTATTACAACTGCCCCATAGCACAGATTAGGAATTCAGGTTAAATTCAAGTGATAGGAAAAAAATCAAAACAAACAAACTAAAAAAGCCATCACTTCCTCAAGGAAACCTAAGAATAGAAAATTTCTAAACTCACACACTTCTCAACAATAAATGCAATAATAAAATGTGAATATCATATTCAGCAGAGTAGTGAAACAACAGCATCTTACGCAAGGCTGCATTTTGATGAGTTTAAGCCTGGCTGCAAGCCACAACTGCTTTTTCCTCCAGCAGGGTCTTGTAAACCAAATCACACTGCAAGCAACAGAATGGAGCAACCTGAAATAGAACCAACCCATGTGCGAAGGTGCAAGTAGGTTGTGCTATGGCCTAGCGATGATGCTGCTAATGATCACTATAGAGACAATGTTTGAATAGGCTGGACTAAAATTATTGCAAAAGTCAGTCTTGCAAATTCTCCTCACCTTCCAGCTTGGAGTTCTTTCTATTTTCTTTCAAGACTGAGAAAGCCGTAGGCTCAGAACTGTTTTAACAACAGAAATAAAAATTAAAATAATACTCCTTTCTTCCTCCTTGTTTCATGAAGGACATGCAAGGAGAAAGAAAAGAAAGGCTTCAGAGCAGCTTCAGTGACATGAAGAGGAGCAGTGGGACATATCCTTATATGCCTTGCAGTGCAGTAGGTTTGATGTCAAGCCCTTGTGAAAGACAGGAGGGTGCTGCTAAGAGATGCAAGAGTCGATTCTGTTCTGTACTTACTAGTGCTGAACTCATCCTTGATCTGGCCTACTGCACTATTGACTGAGAGCCCATGGCTCAGGCTCACCTCAGCCCAATAACCTGCAACCTCTGAGATCAAAACTCCATTTTGTCGACATGTAAAATTTATCAACCTATCTAGCTCAAAAAACCTACCCAACCTAGCAGAATTTGGCAAAGTTTATAAAGCAGAACCAAGCACCAGAAGAAAGATTGATCCAAGTCCAGTTTACCAGAATTTTTACAGACGTGGACTTTCTCTACACTTTCTGTTTATAATTGAAGAATTGCTCTGCAAGACTAAATCCTACAGATAGCAATGTGCTCTTCCAAGTACAGCTGAGAATGAAACTAATTCTTGTAAATCCTCAAGGTTCCTTGAAAAAATATTGTGCTCGTATTTGCTCTTAAATATGAGCAAAAGCTATAGATTAATTTTTTCTTTAAATGGTATTAGTTCAAAACTATCAAGAAAAAGATTCAGAGATAGCACCAGCAATAGCACCAGTCGATACCTTCTGTTAGATTTTCCCTGACACTCCAAAGAGCAAGTGACATCAAGGTTTGCTAATGAAGTTTCCTGAATTTTAGTTGTTCAAGTTGAAGTTTGCAACAACAATGTAGGTGTTTCACATCTAATTTTCCTAAAAAACCAATAACAACAACATAAGGCTCTGAACAAGAGTAGGAAGAAAGGCTGAATGAAATGCACATTGCTGTCTGACAGTGAAGCTTTAGTACTGGAGTGTTGTAGTACAGAAAGAGAACATTTTGAAAGGGGTTAAATTTCTCAGGAAAGGAGCTCCAGATTTTAAACGAGGATAACACCTGAAGGCTGGTGGAGCTAGTGCATTCCAAGACAAAACAGGTTTGCTCTGTAATCTAAAATCACTAAGAATTTAGGCACTGTCTTAAATGCAAGTAGGCTTTAAATACATTAGTTTAGGAAAAATCCTCTGCAAAAAGATATTGGCACAGAAGTTGCTCTTTTCATCTGTTACCTTGCTAAATGAAAGGTAATATGGGAAAGGAAAGGAGTGGAGCCTGATTTGTTTGAATTGTTGAAAAAACAAATCTTAAAGAAAAAAAGAAAGAAAAAAAGCCATAATCCCAAAGAAGGTCTGGCTATCCAATTCAGGGAATCGGCTATGATAGTTGTCTGGATGACAGGCTGCATCTTCATGCTTACTCTATTGAACTCTGCCCTATCTGTTGCCTGGCTGCTCAAAGCTGAATGGATTGAACTTAGATTACCTACTGAATGGGCAATAACAATGGGGAAGAGAATAGCAGCAAATAATCCACTGGACCATTCCATCTTAAAAACTTTGCCTACTGCTACATAATACACTAGAAGAATAAAATCCAGTCTTTTAAGTCATTTGTCTTAACTTTATTATCCTTTTTTCCAGAAGATGTCTGTTTCCTTTGCTGCTCAGCATGTTAACTTGATAAGGCCAGACAGCCAGCCCAGGCACCTCTTTCAGTACTCCTGCATTCATTCCCAATCACAGTTTAAAAAGAGGACTATGTGGCTCAGAATATACAGATATATACAGAATATAAACAGCACCTAAGTGAATTCTATACTGGCAAGCTCAGTTCAAGGAATTCCTAACTATCACACACTTTATGTTTTTAAGTGCTCATTAAACAAATTTGTTCTAAGAATTTAAGGTCAGTCTCCACTCTAAGCCCATGCTTTTATACTATCTGGGGTCTGCAGTCCCTTTACTTTAACAGAAACATATGGTTGACTAACAGAATACACATAAAACACAGCTTCTCTGATCAGAGTAGCAGTCAATCAAAACAGTTCTTTTTTACTCTTCCTGAAAGATTCTCCACAAAAAGCTCCAAGCAATTTTTGTTTTTCTCTAAAGCTCGTGCTAGAAGCACTTCTCTTTTCAGTTGTCTCTTTCCTTCCTTACTTTTAAACACACCTAACTACAAGCAGATCAAAACCTGCCAGCTTGTACTTGCATTCCAAGTGGTCTCAGAAGTATCTTCCCATGTTTCAATTATCATTAAACAAAAGAGCATATCACTGTTCCCACTTTCAACCAGAACGGAAAGCAACCAGCATACCCATCAGTCTCAAGGAGATTTTTACCTAGTCTTTAAGGATGTGAAAAGCAATAACCAACAATGGTAAGTTTTCAAAGGGCAGCTTCCATCTAAAAGTCCAATAATGCAAAGTGCACTTGAAAGGATCATGGCCTGGACGTGTAAAATCAGCACCCAAAATTGAGAGAAAGTTTTGACATTTTAACCTTAATCTTATTCTGTCAGTTTCCTCATCTAGAAGATGAAGGACGGAGCTCTGAGAGATCCTCACACGAAACAAGGAGGCAGAAAGAAAGATAAGAAAGGACACTCACAAAATCCACAGGATTGTGAACACTGGGAACAGCAGAGACAGCATTTACTTCTGTTGCACTGGTTCTGAAAGCAATAAAGAGAATGTTGGAGAACAGCAACATTGGCTCTAGCTGAGTACAAACAGCATTGCTACTTCTCTCCCAGAGCTATTTCATCTTGAATAGCCAAAAAATATCATAAACACTGGAGACATTTCACAAATTAACTTTCAGTTTTGTCAGTTTCTGCCTGGGCAGCATTAAGAGGAGATACAGTTATGGTAGGAATTATGAAGGAAAAGAACAGAGGTCCATTCCTGAACAAATTTAACATAAAATAACAGTAACATAAAATAGTTATTCTTTTCAACTATTCCATGCAGACAAAAACTTTACAACATGCAGAATAAAGGCATCGGGTTCACTTATGTCTTTTCAGAGATTTAGAGAAAAATGTCAGTAGTGTGTCTACACAAAGACAATTAAATACATACATATATATCTATATCTATAGAAATACATCCAAACTAAGGCTAACCAAAATTTCCAGGAAGGCAATGCCAGGGTCAACTGCCTGAGGGAGAAAGAAAAACATCAGGAACTGGATAAGGGGATAAATGCAGGGATAAAAGGCAAAGATATTAATTGGGTTGCCTCTTCCCTTCCCTTCCTCACATGGGGTGTCCATGTGAGATAAAATCAAAGGATAAAAAGCTTCCTTGAAAGAAGCAAAGGCAAACAGGGATCTGCATTTCATGATCTTGCACCTCAGTTTCTCACTACATCTCTGAAAGGATGACACTAGAAGGACACCACTGAACAAAGCTGAACTAAGATCAATATTTAGAATTTAAACTTGAGTGCATTATTCCTGGAACTATTAGAAGTGCCTGGGCTCAAAATGGCTAAAAACAGTTGCTAGGAGCTTTGAAGTTTTAGCAGTGACAGCATTTAGGACAACTGAAGAAGACTTATAGAGAAGGGAGAGGCTGGAAGGGGACTATATTTCATGTTACAGAACAGAAGAGCAGCTGCAGCTATCTGGATGAATGGAAGCCACCCATTTCCTCCGAGTTCAAATAAAATCTGGATATGAAAGTAGGATGAGTCCTGCTGTACCATTGTGATTCCTATTTGAAGAAAACACTGTATTTGTCAGAATATCATAGTGTTTAGCCAGTTTCAGAAATGCAAATACAAGATTGCCTTATTCCACCTCTGTTTCTTCTCTGTGCTCACTGCTCAAACTTCAGCAGGTACAAGAACCAGGAGTCTGTTATTAGGCACTTGCTAAAATGCAGTTGTTACTGGATAATATACCAGCCATTAATCCATACAAGAGTCTGCACCAGAGCTACCATGCCTCATGGAGACTCTAGCAGGCTGAGGCAGCAGTCCTTCCCACTGAATGCTTTGGAAGATAAGAGCCTATCTTGGTGTCCACACCTCCAGGCTGACGACTATTGTAGGAATTGACTGAATACTGCTGGTTAATCCACTCTCCTCCAAATGTTAAACTAGGTTTTTTTAGTGTGTTCAGCACTGAAATAAGAGCCTGTAATTTTGAAGCAGGTAGATTTCTATACGACATATTTGTGACATTCAAATTATTCCTGCCAGTGCCTTTTGCAGTCTTGGAAGAAAAAAAAGGCCAGTACAATGAAGGATGCTTTTGTGTAATTTACATTGTTAGTTTCTGGTTGATATTTAAACTATTTCTTGCACATGCACTGTATATTCTGCCTCACTGACCAGCAAATTGCATTCAGAATCTAATTTATTAAATGGTTTCTCCTGTCAGGAGAATGTTCTCACTGTAATAGTGATATTTTATCCTGTCAAGAAAATGATTACGCTAAAACATCTTAGTAAATACCATAAACTACCCAATAACATCAAAAATTGAAGATGTACAAAGGCTATCCAATTACTCAGGAAACTTCTAAATTTTCAGGTAACAGAACTCATTTTCTTCTTGAATGAGTAATCAAGGAAATATCATCTTCTTTTATACTGATCATGGTATAAGGTACAGCCTAAGGACAGGAGCATAAAATGGTCTATTACATTTTCTTTATTAGTATTAGAAAATCATTTTCAAAATGATTTCTTTTTTTTTTTTTTTTTTTGGTTGTTGTTGTTGATGATTTTTTTTTTTTTCCTGGGAAAGGAACCTCCTTTCTAGATTTTTTTATGCCCTGTCTCCAAATTTGTAGCTGTATGGAACTGTCTCTGGGTGGAAGGACTCAGTCTTTGGGAGAAGTTCTGCCCTTGCTGAAGTCACTGTGTGTCCTGCCATTAAGTTCAACAGGTCCAAGAACTCTACTGCTGTATGGGATTAACTACAGGGAAAGTATTATTCAACACCAAGAATCATCACAAGACTAGGTGGTGGCTATGTTGAAAAAGAGTGTTTTCTAGCTGAGAATTGACTCTATCCAATAGTGTTATTGAATTCTTTGTATCTGTGGTAGTTTCCACTGAAACACGTAGGAGGCATTAGTTCTGGAGTAACCTACATAGAATCAGAAACATTTCAGCTTAAACAAAATATTTCTCCACAGAAGTCACAATTCCTAGCTTTGGGGAAATGCACTGTTTTACCATGACACAGCATGCAGTAAGTCTGGAGTTGCCTATTATTTCCCGAGTTGCATTTTTGGGAAGAAAAAAGACACATACTTGACTAATAGATCTAATTCTCTGCTGACTGCTACTTGTATTTCTTTTGATTTTGATTTAGTTCCTTCCAATTTTGTACCAGTTTAGGTTACTGAGACTATTTATACTCTCATAATTGGAAAGTATTTACAACACAGTGTAAAGACTTTCCTTGTTCTAGAATATGAGATGATTAGTCTGCACAAATTTTTTTTTAGATGACTTTCTAAACTGTGAGAGTTTGCTTGCTGCCTATAAGCAATCATTAATTATTCCATATAGTTTGTAATCCCTAGATTCCTCTGAAGCAAAGCCTAAGGCATGTTCTGTAATAAAATTCCAGTGGATAAGAAGATAGTAGTCGTGAATTATAAGTGAGAACCTGCCCGAAGTCTAGCACTTCCTGGCTTTTATGTCTTCTCCTAGTAATAAACTTAAGTTCTTTGGTACATTTACGACTACAGTAACTGACTATTTTTCATCCAACATGTCATGTTCTCAGAAGTATTATGAAGAGCAGTGATACAGAGATACTGAACACTTTATTTCTTATTATGAGAAATAAAATTTTGCTCCCAAGCACTTGGAAACAACTTTTCATCTCCTGCATTCATCATTATCCAACAGCACCTGAAGCTGCAGATAGATGAGGAAGGACAATGCAAAAAACATTCACCTAGATGTTTGCCAAAGCTTTTTTTGGATGGCAACTGATCTCTTGTCATCATTTCATCTTCTACCTATTGTCCAAATACAATGGAGTGGGAGTCTTGAAAGTGTGCAGTTAAATAGGCAGGAGAAGGAGGTGTGTTATTTTCTGAATACTGTTTGGCTTTTATCACCCAGCCTCCAAAATGAAGGATTACAGCACCAGATGAACCCAGTTTTGGGACTAAATGCAATAAGCAAGGGAGTAAAAAGAGTGTAATTCCAA
This sequence comes from Gallus gallus, assembly GCF_016699485.2. Classification (NCBI taxonomy): domain Eukaryota; kingdom Metazoa; phylum Chordata; class Aves; order Galliformes; family Phasianidae; genus Gallus; species Gallus gallus. The sequence continues at coordinate 52,497,906 of NC_052536.1, read as the reverse complement.
ATAAATCTATGAATCTACATGTCTACAAGGTTAGCATTGTACTAACAATCCCTCAAACAACCTTCTCACACTTTGTACTTCAAGTGGGTTAAAGAAAATAAATATTCCATGTTCATACTATGCTTTGAATTGGATATTTTTAAATTTATCATACATGGAAAGAATACAATTATTAATGAATACATTACATTAAGCTAGGTTACTGGAGTAAAGTATACCAAGTGCTAGGAGTCCAAAGCATGAAAAAAAATAGTAGTTCTTCACCAGTTTCAGAAAGCCTACAAGCATACTTGCTCTCACCGTGATTAGTACTGCCTGTACTGCCCTGGATCAAAATAATCAAATCATGTTACACAAGAAGAACTAACAAATAGTTACTGTGATTGATTTTAAGAGATTCTCTTTCCAGCTTAGCTACTCTTCTTCTGGAATAGTTTTTTTTCTTCCACTGTAAGGAGCTCAGATTCAGCATCTCTAGGACTCAATCTCATTGACTACCTAACAACCCTAAAGAAAGCTCGTAGAATTTCAGGACAGACTGATGTGGACAGTAACATCGTTACAGGTGATTATCTGCAGTTCGAGAAATCTCTCAAATAATAGATCTGAGCAGGCAGACAGAAGGAAAAGTTCAGAAAAAAAGGTGGCACAACTTCCTGATTTACTGGGTTCTGAGTTCCCTTCTCTGTGTTCTCTCCCATATAACATTTCATCAGATGTGATCCACAACTACACATATTCCTACTATATTTTTCCTCCAGATTTACTTTCTTGGTTATTCTTAGAATATATCTCTAACACTCCTATATGTAGCAAAAAGGATAAAGGTTAGAAAGATGGCATACAACAAATAGCTTAGTGTTACTATAGAAAAATCCTAATATTGTGGGCAGAACAATGAGCAAAAGAAAGAGACATTCTAATAATCCTACCTACATATTTCTTCAACATTTGGTCAGTCTTTGTGCGTGCAGGCTCCTTAGTAAATGAACCTGTCTTTACCTTACAACTTCCATATTTTGAACACCTGAAGATTTGATCTAAAGAAATTAAAAATAGGAAAGAGAGCTACTCTGTGTACTGCAATTAAGAGCAAAGCCAGACACAGATCCCAGCTTGAAAGTAGTGTCCATACCATTCCACTTCTTGTTTTAGTGAACGTATTTCCTGACATTTAGGAAAGCTCTGACATTCAAAAGGAAGGAAAAAAAAAAAAAACCACTTTGTAAGTTACCTGGATGTTCTAATCCATTCTTTATGTAATTTCCATGTTTATAACTGATGCAATCCTTGAGTTTATGTACTAATATCTTCACAACATTCTGAGAGGCCCCCAAGCTGCAGTGAACCAGTGAATGTGGATACAGTCTCAGCAATATGCTCATAGCAGAATTGGTATGAAGTAACAAGATTGATCTTTAGAATTAAAGCATACCCAACTCAAGATTGTTTTTAGTTAAACCTCAAGAATTGTTCTTTGTCCATTTTTTAAAACTCTGGATAAACCAACTCCTAATTGTTCCTCTTAAAGGAACAATACAGTTATCGTGATTCCTCTCTAACAAACAGTAATTTTCTTCTGAAATGTATTGTGTATTCATCTTTGTGCCAAAAAATCATTCTTTCAGGTTGCTGAAGAAGTCTCTCAAAAACTCCTTAAGCTATTGTCATATGAACAAAGACTCAACTTCTATTAGCTAGAGTATCCAAAAACTGTTTAATAAGCTTTTTAAGAGTCTCTTAAGAGACCTTAATGATTTGCTTTAATGGCAATAGGCAGACAAAAAGTACCTGGCTCTTTTTTTAACCTCGTCTTGCTATTTCTTCAAGTATTCTTTTAGCTGAGTGCAGCTCATTAGTCACTGCATCCAACATACACTTTGTCCTTCTCTATTTCGCAGTCTGCAGATTTTTGTTCTGTTCTCTAACTGACCACCTTTCCAGATACTTCTTTTTTCTTTAGACCTCTACAAGCTTTCCAAAAATACTTGGGGATCTTCTCTGAAGGAAGCTTCACTGAAGAAAAGATTCACATATTCTACACAACTCTCCCCTTTCATTTCCCTCAACAGCACAGGGCGAAAAGGCAGTTCAAATCTGCCCAAATGCAAACATGAAATAGATATCAGAAACAGATTTTTTTGAAAAACACACGCGACCATATTTTGCTGAAGCACTTAAAATCCCGCTGTTGGATGAAATTTATACTGCAGAATTAAATGGAAAGCACTGTACCCAGTGCTAAAATGGAAGATACAACATTCTACATTTGAAGACTCCCTATATATCCTAAAGGAAATGGCAATTTAAATTAGAGAGATCCATGCCAAACCATTCTATGATCCTATGCTTGCACATTTCTGGAACCTTCATTGCACAGATTTACTGTGTCATTTTTGGCTGGTGTTGGATCAGTCAGTCATACAGCTGTTGCTCGGGAGCACAGCCAAGCAAAGCAGGCTCTGCTAGTTTCAGTCTTGTCCCTGGAGGAAATGGAGTTTTAGTTCCATGCTTTTTTTCCCCCCTCTTTTACGGAAGTTTGTAGAATTAGACCTTGGGAAATATTTTGGATGTCTCTAGGAAAATATTATTGTTATTTTCAGTATTCTGCATGGTCAGTATAGCCTCATACCTCTCAACAGCACAAAATCACATCAAGTCATTATTTCTTGGGCTGTGAAAATGGTCACAACAGAGTAATACCAAGTTCACCCAGAAAAAACTGCAATCACTTTTCCTGCTTATTACACAGTGTATATTACTTTTATTTTCTAAGAGAAAGGCCATGACTATGTTGTCTTTTTGGCTAAATGTTTTTATGGCAGCTAAATACAGCAGTGTTCTCATAGGAAGACACTCCCTTTCCTTACAAATTGTACATCTCCAAAATGGATAAAAAATCCTTTTATATTTCATTACCTTTTGACTTTTTGTTTCACGAGGTCAAAAAAGAATGTTCTGCTCATGCCTGAGGCAAGGAGAGCATCTGTACTTTGTGCTCTTTATGGCAGAATTAGCTTCAGGTCCCTCCAGCATCATCCAATATTCCCATAACTTAGTAGTCAGGAAATACCTGAGTGCTAAAGCTGAGCAACAGAAAAAGTGACCTGCTATTGAACTTGAGAACAGCAAGTACTATCCCTATCTGTTTTATCACCAAAGTAGCAGTTTGAGGTATCATAAATTAATGCTATTTTTCTTACAACAGTGTAAAAAGAACATCTTGCTTTCCTTCTCTGCTAAATAACGTAGGTCTTCACAGTGACGCTAGCCAAATGACAGTTGTCAGAAGAGGTAAATAAGAATTCCCTATCTTCACTTGGTGTCGCTGGTTGTTTGATGAATCCAGCTGCTGCTACATCTTTCCTGTACCACATTTCTTGAGGCAAAGTCACTTTATCTCACCTACTAATTTTAAATTTCCTGTCCTGCACACTCAATGCTTTTTCAAGAGCACAATGCCCGTCTTCTCCAGCCAATGTTCTTCCAAAGTATTGTGAATCATGTAGTTTAAAAAGATAGGTACCTGATGACAGTGCTACAGTTTGCTGTCCTACTAATGGCTCAAGTCAGGGAATGAAAGTAATATTGAAATATATATAGTGCAATAAAGGAATTCTAGTCACATTCAACAGCAAACACCTTTCATTATTTACACAAACCTTTAGTGTACTTGTGGATATACCAAGTGAATGGCAAGTCAACAGAGGAATTATTTTCCTTCTGAGATGCCACTGATTATACTGACCTGGAGCAGCTGGGGAGGATGTTTCCTCTAGGGACGTTTCACCAGCTGGAAATTGCTGCACAAGAACATATTAGTTACAGTGAGGAGTGCAAGAACATAATGCTTCAAAGAGAGCGTTATGTCTCCCTAGAACCTCTTCTTTCAGCGCAAAACAAACAAGTATATAAACAAACACAAACAACCATGGATGCTCTGCCAGCACTACTCTGTCACCATTTTAGCTGGAGTTTACCTTCTCAGGCAGCAGTGGGGAGAGAAATACTGCTTCAGATTTATAAAGGAGATACCACTGGTTTTTCTGAGAGGAGCTGTTGATTCTAATCACATCCACTGAGATTTCAGTCTCAGAGTCAGCATGTCTAGTGATCTGTTACATGGACAAAAAGACCTGCTGTAGTAGCCCACAGCTGAGTCCACTCATGCACTTTAACAACCAGTCTCATTTAGGAGTTGTTAACAATTGTTGAAAGATGATTATGAACAATGATGATTACGTCTCCATACTGCTAAGGATGTGTTTATTCTCCATCAGTACAAAGCTGGAGCACAAGATTTTAAATCCATCTGTTACTTCACCTGAACATAACTCACAGCTGAGTATCACCACTTGCCTCATTATTAGCTAAGCCACTAGACTTCATAACCACATAGCAGGTTGGTTGCACACAGTGTCTTTGCCACTACTAAGGAGTATTATTTCATCTGAAAGCCAATTGCATCCAATGACCCAGAAACATGCTGCACACATGCTGAAGCTGCTGAGAAGGGCACAAAAGCTCCTTCATCATCTCCTATTAAATCAGTGCTGGTGGATTTGACCAGAGACAACAGTAAAAACAAGTGTCCCCCAAGAAAGAGGGGACAAAGGGTTATTTCCTTTGGTAGCACAGAGGAATGTAGCACTGAAAAATGTAGCCATGGAAGTCACTGTGATGATTCCCCTCTCTGCAAATAAAGAGGGAGTTGAATACTCTTACCTTTCTTAGCTGAAATCCTAGCCTCTTGCCACTAACATCACATAGGAGGATAACCTGCATCTGTCTTCTCAGCTTCTTAAGGCTGTTTCCATTCTTCTTTCTCCCTCTCCATAGAGACATCCAGAATAAAATATTAATAAGCACTCTTCAGAACAAGACTGGCTGCAAGTGGAATCTAGGAATAAGCAAATATCAAGAAGGTTACAACTGCACGTATCTCTTGGATATTCTTGACTTCTTAGAGGAAGAAAAGCTGGCTTAAGTTAGGAAAACTTTTCAAGGAGTAGTGACTTCTCTTTTTAACAAGCTGCAACATAGCCTACTTGTGACTGTGAGTGCAAATATCTTTTCAGCTAGATTTTAACAAGGACAATAAAAAGTCCTATATACTAGACAAAAGACTACATATGACAGTCCATAATAGTTATTTTTTCATTGAAATAATTGAAAATGGCCGCTAAGATACAGCTTCAATGTAGCGTCCAGATTTCAATATTGTTAAAATTGCATCTCCTCAGAGGAAACAGTCAATTACATGGTTCAAATACTGCTTCCACAGCCATTACTACTAATGAGAGGCAATTCACTGATACTTTGACAGCATCATCCTTCTTAAACACGTGATAGCAATCAATATAAAAAATTATGAGGTAGCCATACCCCAATGGTAGATGAGAAAGCACCCTTGTATATCACCAATGCTGCCTTCCATGACTGTTTCATACTGTGAAACAATACTGAAATCTGCCTAGTGATACTGTGACACCATCTATCATGAAAAAAATGTAAGTTTTACCCATTATAACTACTACTGATGGTGCTCAAGGCAGTAAGCACAGGAAAAATCTGAATGATCCACATCTTGTAACTCCAGGAATTACATTATTTCAAGTCCCATTACCTTGCACATCCCTCAGCTGCTCTGTGCACTTCCATAACATATGCTGGATGATGGATTAACTCTCTCCTAACTCCAGGCTGAGATACATAATGGGTGTGCCGGATCCAGACAAGCTATCATAGTTTCCTTTCATTTAGAGCATTGTGTGTTATACAGTCATAGTCAAACTGCTAACAACCATAACAGCTGTAGAACTGACACTTGTGGAAAAGACATACAATTCTACTTCAGACACTTTTTCAATTCTGACTCTTTCACTTAGTTCTCCCTACTGAGTGTATAAATACTGATATTTGACTGTGACTCTACAGTGGTTACAGAAGCAGCAATTTATTTCAGCTGCTTGACATGAGCTTTCAAGGACTGAATGTGAGAGTACTACCAAGTGATCTTTTTATGGTCTGTTCCTAACTCTGATTTTGTTCCCTGTTAAGGCACTTCTTTGGTTAACCAGCTGGTTTTGGAGAAGTCAGGCCACAGAAACAAAATGATAGAAAAGGAGAAGCACCTGCAAGAGATAGAATCACAAAATAATTGAGGCTGGACCATGCTTCTACCTCTTCATGATCCCTTTCTATTCTTGTTTTTCCTCAGGAGATCCTTGTTCATACATGCTGGCCTCCTGCCACCTTACCTTGATTTCCTGCACAAGTGGATGGACCATTTTAGATGATCTTTGAAACTCAGCCAGCTATCCTGAGGCATTCTTGCAGCCAAGATCTTATCCTATGAGAGTCTTCCAAGCAGATCCCCACAGCAGGCCAAAATCTCCTCTTCCAAAGAATGGAGCTGTCATCCTGTTATTTGCCTTGTTCCCTCCTCTTAGGATGTTGAGCTCTACCACTTTATGGTCAATTTGGCACCGCATCTGCAGCAAAATTACACCCCAATTATAGGTGGCAGCTACAAAATTCAGCGTCATTTAAAGTAATTTCTACAGTGACTAAAATAAAGTGGTCTGAAAGAATCTGTTGACAAAACTGAGATGTTTAGTGTGCCTTCAATGTTACAGTACTATTGAAATCCAGCACTCCCCAAATTTCCAAATATAAGCAGCAAATTTTTAGACCACGCTGTAAGTATAACTCAATCAGTTGTTTAGTTCTCTGCATAATCATTGCCCAAGTTCTATGTCAATCTAAAGAATTAATGTTTGGAATAAACTTTTTAAGCCTGCTCACAGCTATCTTGTCCTTTTGGTGTGAGGAGACAAGTCACAGTCGAAGCAGAAAAGCAGGAACAGCTGATAAAACTTGATTGTGCTGATCTGCCAGGTGGGAAGTGAGGACAGATTAGGAATGATCTCCATTGTGAAGTACTGTGTTCTTGCTTCACTCTCCAGTTCTCTTATACTAAAACTGAGGATTTTGTCCCTGGACAATATTTATATCATACAAAGCTTGCTTAAGTAGAATCCCCATATGCCAACAAGCAGAATAACTACTTAATTCCTGCAGCAGCATTTCTTGATGGGGCTTTTTGTATCTGCTGCAGGATCTGCCTAGCAGTTAACATAAGTAATTTTCTGTGAACCATTTCCTATATCCTTACGTTGAAAAATCTCCCTGCATTAAAATGTTATGCTCTTCAGTGTCATGCTGACATCTTTCTTGCTCTCACACACATATGTACATGTTTTCAATATGGAAAATGCTGAAATAGGAGAATTGAGGTAGCTGTTTGGTGGCTACAAGGGTCTTCAACTACAACATTTTGTTCTAATCTACTTAGTTCAAATTTTTATTAAGCAACCTAGTATATAACACCATCCTTGAGAACTAGCAGGAGGGAAAAAGGAGCGAAATTTGATTTTACTTGATATACTAAAAGTACATTTGCTTTGTGATCAACAAAAGGTCAGGAACATTTTGTTATTGCAAGAAATTGCATCAATTACAATCTTTCCAATCTCTCTCTGCAGAAGTAACAAGCACACAAGTTACCTGCAGCCTCCAGGCTGAGTTCATTGTTTTATTGCGGGTTTTTCCTTTGGAAAAAAAAAAAAGTTATTATTTGATAGGCTGCACAAATGGCCATACTTCTAAAGAAATCTGAAAGACAACTTACCCTAAAGTATGATACTCCATCATGTATAAAAGTAATGTTTCTTGGGAGAACACTGCTGACTTCTGCTCCTTCTTTCCCTTCATCATTCATATTGATAAAGAGAAAAAAACATGGCATCATATTTCATGAAAAGATATTTTTCAGTATTGCCCAATTAACTGGAAAATATGCCTGAATTTTTGTTCCAAAACGCTTCTGATCCAAGAAAATATTTAGACTATAAAACTGAGATTGTTCTTTTTGAATTGCTCACAATAAACATGATTCAGCAACACATAAAAAAATGTTTTGTTATCACATTAAAATTATATGCAATGGAATATCACTAGGAAAAGGATGTAATAAAAGGCAAACGAATGCTTATCAGGCAGTTTTGCAGGAGTAGTGTAAGACATTCTTGTGGTTACACTCAGTTTCTCTTTCAATCCTCATGGTGTTAGCTGCTTGTGAGGTGCAGGTTTCCAGAATAAAACTTATTCCTTGCTAATCATTTTATCTTTCAATCAAAAACTGCATTTAAAAATCTTTAGTGTTGTTTTTGTTAAAAAGTAACAGTGATGTCAGCCTTAAGGAGTTGTGCTGGAAGTGTGCTAAGCGTCTTTGAACCGTCAGTAAACCTTTCTCTTCTCCTGACAACTCTACTGACTGGTCCTAATGCCTTTATGTGAGATATCTGCAGTTTCTGTGTCTGTGCAATGAACAAGATCTCTGGTTATGTCATTTCTAGCCGCTGCTCCTGTTCTCATGGAAACAGGTGTCAGAAGTAGGTACTTAAAACTAATCACAGTTTCATTTAAAGTGTCCATGGTTTCATGATTAGGTATAGGCATGAGTGTCCCTCTTTTTTTTTTCGTATGATCTTCAGTAGATGTTTTCACTACCACCAATTATTTGCTATTCTGTTGGCGCAATCACCAGAGTGAATGCTAACAAGTTCCAATCTGTGCGTTTGTTTGCAGTGCTTGGTACAGTTTCCAGGTAACAAAGTGCCAATTCTTATCATAGCTGTTTTATAACTGATGTGGTAGGAATCTGCTAACACTAACACTGTAATTATTTTGAAGTTTCAATCTATTTTAGCACACGAATTCAAAATCCAATCAGCCGCTCCAGTTATTTCCTGGCTGCTTTCTCAGATAAAGTTGATCAGTGTGTTTTTGGCCTGAAAAGCCATATTGGTCTCTCAGTTCACAAAAGCTCTCAGTTTCAAATCTAAATCTGCAGGAGAGGACATAATCAACTTCACTTGAAGGTGATATTCTCCTCTGCCAAAAGAATGAACCAGGATTTCACGCAGACGCCATTATCTGCCTACCTGTTCCTACAAAGCCTGTCAGATCACACAATTTTGCCTCACAAGATATAAGAAGTGTAAGACCTGTGGGAAAATGGCAGAGATATAGGTATGATGATGGCAGTACTAACTAAAAAAGGAACCATAACATCTTGTTAATTGCAGGCTCTAGACCTGTCTTTCACAATATCTGGCCCAGATGGTAATACCCTTACTTATGCTGAGCTGCACTTTCCAAAACAACCTGGATGGTCAGAGGGTCAGAGGAGAGAAGTACTACTAGGCTAATTGGTTTACTACAGTATAAAAGATAATAGAGTCCAGGAAAATTTGCAGTCAAAATTCTAACCTTGCTGACATGTAGGCCATTTATAAGATTTGGACAGCTAAATGCAGCTAGAAAAACACAAGTTTAATCTTTTTGTTTTTTCCTCAAGCATGAGCCAGTCCGTTATGTAACCATATAGAAAGTGAGCAACCAATACATGATCTATCATACCAAGAAGTAAAACAGTTAATATCTTGCTCAGACAAACTTTCTGCAGATGCTGGAAGACAGGTGTAAAGGTATCATAGTTAAAATGAACTGCCTTCAGTAAAAGAACTAAGTGCCTCTCAATAATCACACATTTATTTCTCATGAATTGCATACCTTATTGGTGGCTTTTCTATAGTGAATGCAGGGCTCCACCCCCTGAGGTTCAGGTTTGGCCCCGGGCTCTGAGCTCCCAGCAAAGCTGAGTAAATGCTCCCCAAGCCTGTGTTGCCTCCAGAGCACCTCAAGAACAGCCTGAACCTGGTCCCTCAGCTCTGTGTGATCTCATCGGGGTTGGCCTTTAGCACCCCATCTCCCATTTCCATGTAGCCTGTGCCATGTCTCTCTCTCAAACCGGAACAAATTCCAAGTCACCCATGCCATGTCTCTTCTGCAGTTGCCTCTCCTTGTCCTGTATCTATGACCACTGAAACAGCCCTATGAAAACCACAGCAATTAGCTCACTTTGCAGTCAGTCCCTTCTGAGCCCCAGTCTGTGAGGTGTGAGGATACACCTGCTGGGCAGGGAGGCTATCAGATCACTAGGCCCTGATCAGAACCATCTTGAGCAAGGACATTGCCTAGGCTATGTTGTATGCAAATCTATCACCAGTCCTACCTCCAGCTCTGCCTCTTGGATGGATCTTGGAACTATGCCACAGGTTTCCTGCATGACCGCATGGATGTAAACTATTAGATTTGCCTCCCAGTCTCTCTCTGCCTGTCCCCTAAATAGATTTTGGACTCACCTAGTCTATGGCCCTGTCTCCATTTACTCCTGACTGGACTCCCTGTTTGAGCCCTGGATCTGGTTCATCACTTGCATGGTCTGGGACTGTGGATAGATGTTTAACAGCATCCAGCTCTGCTCACTATAATCAGATGGGATGGGACAGGACATGGTCACCTATCAGTGAAGGCACTGCCCAGATTGTGGCCACCCTTGGCTCCTGGCTCACTCTTCATTAGGGAGCAGAAAGACTGCTGCATGCTGGCAACAACTATGTATCCAAAAAATATCTAAGCTAGTCTTAACTTTCCTTTTTACTTTATCCTGTCTTGTAAGAAAACAGTAGAGAATGAATAAAATGTTAGCATCTTGTTTCTTTTGTTAATAACAACAGGGAATACATAAGATTCTGTTTTGTAAGAGATTCTTGCCTTCAGATGAAGTATGCACGCTGCTTTTTAGACTTTGTACAAAGCAAAGGGTCAAAGGGACCAAACTAATGTGTAGGCTGAAACCTAAAGATTAGAAAGTCAGAAAGAAAGCTTTTGTCTTTGGTGGATGAGCAGGAGCTCAGTAGCCTGCACTTATGTTCAATTATTTCAGTAGCTGTGTGAACTTTAGCTGCCTGCCTAAATTAGGTCTTTTTTTTTTTTCTTTTACTAAATGAGACAAATACACTTAGCTTTTGCAAAATAAAGCCACAAGGAGAGCCTAATGTTAATGCTTGCTTTACATTGTCTTTTCCTGTGCAGTGGCTGTAAAAGATGTATGGTATTATCTTCTCTGTTACGAGAGCTCCCCTTAGCGTCAAACGTGAAAGCAACAGCTTTAACTGCACAGTACGTAGTCATGCTACACTGCATTCAGCCTGTGTTCTGACTTTCAGATGCAGGACACACGAGCTAAAAGCATACAGAGGAGTATACTTACTACATGCTGTAGCGAAAATACATTACTAAGATACACAGATGGAAATGCGTGTACCCTGCTCCAAAAGCAAAGGCATGTCACATAGCCAGAAAATCACTCTTCCTCTTCTGAGTCTTCTCATCTTACACCAGGTGCAGGAAGCTGCTTTGCCTTATAATATTTTGGGTTTTACTAAATTTATTCCAGGAATGTTTTTGATACTAGTACAAACAGCAGAACACACAGCTGGTTAAAGAAAACCATAAATACTAATAAAACAAACTTGAGGAGTGGGCGTCTGCTTAATTCATAGGCCCACTGATTTACATCAAATAAGTTTCCCCTTTTCTTTGGCTGGTACAGAGGACTGTTCAACAAACCCACGGGATATCTAGATTTTTCCAAGACAGACTTTTTTTCTAAATGGCCACTTGCAGGGTATGACACCGCCAATAAAATCTTGAAAAGTCAGGGAAGAGGATGATACAGGAAAATTCACACTGCTTTCCTTTTCTATAAATAATGGACTCTTTCCATCTAGAACAGAGAGCATGAAAAGGTTAGTGCTGCTGTGAAGGCCTCAGGCAAAATGCTGTCTGGCTTAGCTAGCTCTGTGCCTGAAGTTCAGAGGAGCACGTGCTTCACTGGGAACTCTGCTACTACGTGAGCAGGTTCAGTGTGTGCTTTTGCTGCTGTTTGTCATGAGGGGGTGAGGATTTTGTAGAAAAACACTGAGAGAGAGCTTGTGACATGCATTACAGGCAGCTTAAAACATCCCTTCTGTTCTGTGCAGATTTTCATCTTGCTCTCACCTTCACCATTACTGGATGGAGTATCTACTGTATCTGGTCTACAGATTGGGACATATTCATTAAGTCTAAAAACAGGTCAGAAGTGATTGATTTTGGCTGGCTCCTTACCTTTCAGTGGGCTCAGCTCATAAGAAACAGCATACCTGTGGACATAGCAGACTGATAACCCAATCTATACCTCAGAATAATATTTTAACAGTTCTTTGTATAATTCATATTTCTATATGACTAGGGAAAGAAGCACTGATCTCTACCCTTGCAGGGTGAGAAGCATTTCCTTTGGACTTCTGCTAGAGTCAAAATACTTCTCACTACTTAAGAAAAGTTTAAAATACTTCTTCAAAGCTAATTAAGAAGAACAGACATTCTCTTTGTACCCAGAACACTTTGAAAAAGATACAAAAAGCCCTTATTAATTTATTTTTCTATAGTTCTTTATTTGCCTTGGCTGGCTTCTTCTGTTACGGTTTGTTTGCTGTTATGTCACAGGGTCAAGCACCTATATTGTGACGTTTGTATGACTGTGCCATGGTATTGCATCACCTGTGATAACAGAAGTCATTGACGTAGTCATGGCAAGATTCCCACTGACTCTGATGGGCTGGAATTTCACAGTGCATGCCATTGCAATACCACAGCAGGGTCAGCTCTACACCAGGACTCTATGTGGGGTGCCATTGCACTGTGACACCAGAAGAAAAAACATTATCTTGTTCAGATCCAGTCTGAATGGCAATACGAGTTTCAGTATGGGCACTGTTTGTATCATGCAACCTTCTATTTGCTGGGTTCTTAATCCTGCTGTAAAGAAACATTTGAGATCTGCTAATTTTGTGACTTCAGCCCTCTAATGAGAGGTGCTTTTTGCTTGTATGTTCAGGAAAATATTTCTTCCTTCCATTATAAGTGTTAGCTCTCACTGGCTACTTAGTGTGTATACAAAGTCTTCAGTAAATTCTAGAGTAAAAAGTAATCAGGTGGGGTTGGTGTTACCCTCTCTCCTTGCTGTACAATCCATGTCTTTTCCAACCTAAATGATTCTACTACTCTGATTCTCAAGAAGTCCCTTCTAGTCTCAACTATTGTCACAACAGCTTAGAGAACAACTCGACCGAGAGTCCAGGGCTCAGAAGAAGGTATTAGCAAAGCCTGCTGAAATAAGGTCAGGAACCACTGCTACAAAGAGATTATGACATAAATGTTTCAGATGTTCTCAACTGAAGCTTCAGGAAATAGATTTTTTCTGAAGGAACTACAGTGCAACTGAATTTCTAATACATAACAGCCATCCCTTCATACATAGTGTTTAAGACTCTAGAGCTCACCCTCCGTTTCTTAGAAAGTATAAAGTAGGCACAGACACCTGAACTATGCCCACATTTTCTAATTTCTTCACACATGAAGGCAGTCCACTTCAGACCTTAGCAGCATAGCTGAAGGAAGCACTGTAGAAACAGGAAACTAGTTTGATACAAGTTCATGTACATATGTTTTTCTTGCCACCCTGGAGTATCCTGACTGATTAATGAAGGAACATGCAGTTGGTAACTAGAAGATCTGTTCCCATGAAACTTGAAAAATATTCTTTGGTACAGCTTAACTTTTAAATTAAAGAAAGCCCAAAGCCAAAGGTAGCAGTGACTAGAGCAACTTATTCTTATATTTTCCATTAACCCAGAGTATACTCATCACTGAGTCATCAGAAGAGCATCTCCTCCTCATTATAAAATCATAGAATCATAGAATCACCAAGGTTGGAAAAGACCTCTAAGATCAACCAGTCCAATTGTCCACCTATCACCAGTATTTCCCACTAAACCATGTCCCTCAGTACAAAGTCTAAATGTTTCTTGAACACTTCCAGAGACAGTGACTCCACCTCCTCCCTAGGCAGCCTGTTCCAGCACCTGACCACTCTCTCATAGAATTATTTCCTAAGGTCCAACCTGAATCTCCCCTGGCACAACTTGAGGCCATTCCCTCTAGTTCTATTGCTAGTTAGTGTCACTTTTTGCAAGAACTTGCATAATGAAATCCAAAAGTTGAGCACAAATACCTTCTTATTCTTGCTTCCATTTCAAAGTGTCACTGCAGAGAGTGTTTACCCCAAATGTTTTTTTACCTTGTAAGAACTTTCTTCTTTCTTCCCCCATCACAATTTCCTTGGTTCCAAAGATGCAACAAAGCTTGTACATGAGCAGTGGTAATTTGATCCCAGCCTTTTTGTTCTTTCAATCTGAAAATGACCAGAAAGAAATTTTAAATATATTTATGATGCCAGTTTTACACAATAATCTGAAGCCCAAGCTGTAGAGGGCTGAAATAAACTAGATAGAAGTGCAAGCAATTCAGTATCTGGATAGGAAGAAAGGGTTCCCATCCTAATGCTTAGAACTTACAGGTCTAACAATGTCTCTGCCCATTGGGAACACTAATCCACTGATGAGAATGTCACCAGTTAGCAATTGCATTCATGTATTTACTACATTCTGTTGCTTAAACATAGAAACTTCACATCACTCTGCAGAAAACCTTGCTGCCATGAATACAGTAATGGACAGAATCATACAAGGTATCTTTACCCTGAGTGAGTGTGCTATGTCCACTGTAACTAGTGCAAGATACCAGGAACTGGGAATTATAGTGTGGACCTGTGTACTGCCAGCAATTTGCTCTAAGTAGGCCCATTCAGTTTTAAACCCAAATTCATCTTCTAGTCAAGCTGCCTGGCTACTAATTCAAGCTCAGAGGAATATGATTATATCTTATATATGATATAAATCTTCCTAGACTAAGCCTAAATATCATGTAAGGGAAACTGTGGGAAACAACCAGGACAAAAGTCCAACTCTCTGTTCCAACTTTTTTCCTGATCGCTGAGCAGCACTGAGGCAACTGAAAATTGTAAACTGCACAAACTCAAAGTGTAAATGCATGTTTGTGTTTCTAAGCAATTGTAGCTAATAAAGGGGATGTTCTTCCTCTTGTAACAATCCCACTTAAATAAGACATAAAAAGCCCTATTCTAAGAGCTACTAGCATTTGTTGTTACATTTAAAGGTGATTGTGAAACACTTCACACTGTGCAGTAAGGAGGGGAAGGAGTTATAGCAGCTGAGATACAAGCTGAGTGCAGTGTGGATAAACATACTGTTCCCCATGCCCAGACTCGTGTCTGCAACCACACAGACCTGTGATCCTTCACAGATCATACTCCTATCCCACCCCACAGCTTTCCCACGTACAGCAAGAGAATACATACTACTACCACACAGCAGTTTTGTGTCAGAAGACACACCAACAGATACACCCCGAGGGGAGACCATCAAATCCCACCGCACTTCCTTTCCTCTCAGCATCAGCCATGACATCTGCCCATCCACCCTGTCAGATCCCACTGTTCACAGAATCACAGAGGTTGGAATGAACCTCAAGGGATCATTGAGTCCAACCCCCCTGCTAAAACAAGTACCCTGCAGCAGGTCACACAGGTAGGCACCCAGGTAGGTCTCGAATATCTCCACGGAAGGAGACTCCATAGCCTCTCCGGGCAGCCTGTTCCAATGCTCCATCATGTTACTAGTACATTAGTTTATTGACAGATCTGTCAGATCAACTCCCAGATAGATTCATTTTTTGTTTGAATGTATGGCTCTTTAGCCATAAATGCAAGAGATACCAATGCCACAGGGAAGGAGAGGCTGCTCCTTGGCCTGTGAAGATGGCATTCCTCTAGCCCTAGTAATCCAACCCCAATGTAACATAGTGTGGTCGCATGTTGAGCGTAAAAGGATTAACTCTGTTATTCTTGCAAATCAGAAGTTTTCTATATAAAATAAATTAAAATATTTCTTTTAATAATGCCATTGACAGCATCCAGCCCTTGGCATGGGTGACAGTGGTGGTTTCTATTTATAGGACAGCCTACTTTTAAAACCTTTTTCACTATTGAAAATGCTGTCAGTAATGATAACGATGTCATGCCTCAAGAGAAATGTATCAGTAAGGGGATGTAGACATGCCAGATCCCTAAATGTTCCTGGACTAACAGGCACAGAAAAAAAACTCACTGATTTCAAAAGCATTTGGATCCAGCTAAGTAAGAATTGCTTGGAAGTGATTTGGGCCAAAAACATACTAAAATGTACTTTTCCAAACCAAAAAATGTATTCCTACACAAATAAGACCACAACTACCACCATCCCACCTGACTCATTTTGGGATACTCTTCCTCCCTCTGCAGATCTGTATACCTCCACAGAAAGTGGCACATGGCACAATACTGCAGTCACAACTGGGAAACTTGTTGAAATGGGAAAAGAACCACCCTGAGGATACAGGCAGAGCAATGGGTGGAGCAACAAAGGCTCCTTTCTCTCCATCCTCAATGCCTGATCCTTTGAATTCAAGGTCATTTTGGGGCTCTCTAGTCACTGTGGATGGAGCCTGAGTGTAGCTCTCTGGTATGGCAGCTTTTTCCCTTAGAATAAGGCTGTGCTAAAGAGTAAGAAATTATCTTCAGAGTCCTAAGTTTCAGCATGCTTTGTGTATCCCCACTGTACAGATGTTACTTAGAAAGCACGTTTCAAATCAAACTGCCATAAACCTGCCATTAGTCTGAGTGTTTCAAACACAAAATCTCCTCTCATTTAAAGAAAAAACACTAAGAAGCATATCTGGGGACAGGTTCGTTTTTATATATAATCAAGAGTTTAGTTTTATATCTGCTTAGGAAGGCAGTGTCACTGTCACCTGAAAGTATACCAAGAATTGCCACTTGCTGAGTTTCCATACTTTTTCCTTCACATTCAATATTCTCCTAGTTCCTGGAGGAATCCTGATGCACTCATGCTGTCATTGCCATCTATGTGTGGTGTGCAGAGCTGAAGCTTTTGATCACCAACACCGGGTAACAGCAGCAGCCAGCACCCAAATTAAAAGCATAAAGTGAGGCAGTGACCCTACGCAAACAATTGTTCCTCCTCTCTGCCAAGCTAGTGATATCTGAATCCCTCTTCTCTTTGGAATAGCTGACACTTGAATATGGTCTATATGAATGCTACAGAACTATTGTAGTCTTTTTGAAAGAGAAATTCAGTTATTTATTTGTCTGTTTGTCAGCTCTATTTCCCAGTTAGTGAGCACAATTTAAGACAACTCTTCAGGCTTTGGAGATTATCCTTCATGTGAAGCTGTAATGCTTCTCTGTCATGAGCACTCAGGCTAGCTGTGCCTGAGTGAAGGGCACCTTCCTGAGAGAAGGACACCATGTGTGCTGTCTCAAAATCAGACATTTCAAAGAAAATTCAAATTTCCAGGCAGTTCTGTGTGAAAATGTTCCTATTTAAAATGTCAAGGCACCCCTTTACAGATCCCAGGACAGACAGGAAAGCAACTCCTCAGCATTCCTCTGAAAGACACATAGACTGCCTGTATCATAGATGTTCCATCACCCTATAACTTGTAATCATAGGAAATTTGAGGAACTGGAAATCAAAAATTGTTCACAAACGGAAAAACACTTTGTTCTCATTATCAGATCTTTTCACAAAGCTCCAAGAATGCCATCGAATCCTCAAAGGAAAAGGGCACTAAGACTCATGCCCCAACTGTATCACTGAGGCAGCTGCTCAGACCAAACTGCTTAACTTGCCCTGTTCTGACATCTCACCACATGGGTCCACAAGGTCAATGCCTATACAAGTGTCAATGTTGTAATATAGAAATGCCCATATGGCCAAATCTGTTGACTGTCTCACTGAGTCACTGTTGTAATATTTTCTTTGCTGATCCTGTACAACTAGTGTGAACAATCAGTCTCCTTCAGAATCCACTTGCTGGTCCTACACTTCCATGGTAGGCATAAAAGATACCAGTAACATTACAGCTCAACACATCTCCTCTTAGAAGTATTATTCATTTTCTTCTCCAGACATCTAGGACATAAGGAGGTATCACAGCAGGCTTTCCCCTATTGAGCTTATCATATTCCTGCTCTACACCAGGTCTACATGCTATCAATTTTTCCATAGCCCATGCAAGCATCAGTCACTGACTCCGTCCTAGGCCCAGAGTCTAAACACAGGCTCATGTTGAGCTCTGCAAAGCAGCAGGGTTCCAAAGCAAAACCATTCCATGCGCAACCTCAGCAGCTGCAATGGGGTGCACAGGCTAGAGATGTCAAAATGGTTAGCTTCAAGATGGTGGCTGGAGGGAACTAGATGAGTCCTCAATGTGCTTTTTGCCTGTTACAGCTGACACAGGCCACAGGACCCAGCATTGGTCTGTCCTGCTGGATTATTTCAGGCTCTTTGATACAGCAGGAAAGGATGGCTCATTTCATGGTACAGACTTTCTAATGAGATTTCAAGCTGGTCTGTAAATTGGAAAGCTCAGAGAGAGTGCAGAGCAATAGACGTGAGCATGCAAGAATGGACAGACTCCATAGCTTCAGGGCAAACATAAGCAATGTGTCTCTCAAACCTCTGCCAGGCTCTGCCTCATTTATAAACCGAGCAATTCTTCTTTTAAAATACAAATCATGCAGCTCATAGGCAAATCAAAGGGCAAAAATGGGATCACTCTCAGGAGAAGCTGTCAAAGTTTTGGTATACAAAGGTTTGCAGTATAAGGCAAATAAACTGGGAGACACATGCTCACATATATATAGGCTTATGTTGAGACAATTCCAGAAGAGGGCTTTTCTACTGCTCTTAATATTGTAAATGAGCATGGAACAAGCTTATAGTGAGCTCTCTTATTTTGATACATTTCAAAGTGGAAAAGAATGTGGTACTTGAATATTCTGTGCACTCATCACCTTTTAACTTCTTTCAGGTTCTGTTCACAAGAAGCTGAAGCTCATCCCCAAATACATATCTTAGGTGACCATTAGGTAAAGGAAAATCTTTTTGCTTCATTGATATGTGTGCCTGTAATCATATCAACAGCATTGATAGTCTGCTGGTCCAGAGCAGTTGTTAGACTTACTCCCTCTTCAGTTTTCTGCTCTTTCCTATTTCAGTAGCACAATCAAACACGGGCAGTGGGAGAGAAATACTTTTAATTTAGTGCTAAGAAATAAAGCTTAGTTATGAACAACCCCAACAGAGAGACAAGAAACAGCACAGTGCGTAAACATATCACTGTGTCAAGAGGTACAAGAAACATGTACTTACCAAATACAGCATGTGCAGACAAGTACCTTATCTATCCTGTTTCCATAAAATCTAACCAAACAGACTCACAAGGCCGAGATGTACTTATGCAAAAGGGGTAGCACACAAAGATCCCTGTGTTAAGACGAAAAAATTGAGACATTCTATATATTGTATATAAGGAAATTATTTATGCCTGTCATGAACTTCTCAGAATAGACAGCGTGGGCCAAACCACTGTTTGTCTCTAACTTTACCCTATTTCTCCTGTTTCTATTGCCCTGCTTGTCTCAGAAATTCTTTCAGCTGTAAGAGACCATGAATATCACCTGTTTGCCCTGTTCCTATAATCTTCATGACAAATTTGCACTTGGCCACCGTCAGATCCCAAGTCAGGACAACCTTTTGTCTGATCTAGTATAGTCTTGTAATCTAGAGGTAATTCCATAGAAAGAAGGGCATGTAGTGAAATCAGCATATTGAAAATACAACTTCTTATGCCTATTTATCGTATTATGAGGTATGGGCATACATCAACATCAAAAATAGTTCAATCTTTCAAAGTGATTATTCAGAGACACAGAATGACTGCGTTACTCAAATCCAAAGAATTCTTCATTTATCTGTGTTTACCTCTGAATACCCCGTTTATTGAAACTATGATCTATGGGAAATCTGGTTTCATGCCAGCTTCAGACTTCCTCTACTATAGATTTTTCAGGATCTGTTCAGCCCCCTCCTGTCTCTGTAGGACACTGCAAAAGCAGAAATTGATTGGTTGAGAGACTGCCCTATGACGGTTCACGCAGAGATGATATAAAACTAGCTATGCTGCCTTGCTCTATCAGGGATGCCCTTGCTTGGGCTGGAAGAATTATGTGAGATGCTGTGTGGATTAAACTTCAATGGAAAGATTGTTTTCTGGATGTCCCCCCACTTGCAGTCCTGAAAATTACCTCCCACCCCCTGCCTACCCGTGCAAGTGTCATTGTGGCAGCTACAAATCCTTACACAATCAGAAAGGCAGAACCAGTATAGCAATAATTTCCATAGAAAATATTGCAAGTATATTTTTCAGAGGTGCCTAGTGAAATTTAAAAGTTGACAAAAAGGAGAGAAGATCCAAAGTTGCCACAAGCCACTAACTATAAATTATTAGCCAACGACAATAAGGTAGAGTTAGAAATGACAATCTAGTTAATCACAGCTCCAGTGCTTGTGTTTGTATTTTGCTTTAGACAATCAATTATTCCTTCTTTCTCATCTACCTTGTCTGGAAAATGGGATAATGCATTACTCACAAAAAGTCTGGGATAGTGAATTAGTATGCTGCTTATTGCATGGATAGCCACAACACACTGTAGAAGTATTAGGAATGGCTATTATGTGAGAGGACTACTTAGGAAATGGTTTCCTCGCTCTGAATTGTCTCTTAACATCACTCAGGACAACCCAGGGCCCACATTATCAAGCACTCCACCATTGTTATCAGTAGAATCAGGTATGACACAAAATTCTTCAAGCTGTTAATGAGACATTTTTTCTTCTGCAGGATTCCTAAGAGGTCAACTGGAAGTGTTGGAAGATTTCTTTATACATCACTTTACCTTCAAACAGAAAGTTAGCTAAAGGAGCAACAAGAGAAGAAGCCAGTGGAAAGGAGCCTGTGACAAACACACTCAACTATGTACCAGTCACATACATGAGTCAATGGCACAGGAATGCAAGTGGAAGTTTAGAGGTAGTCTGACCTGGTTGTTGCTGCCATTAGACTGACAGACTAGTTTTGGCTGATACAAAACTCCTGCTTGGGAGGCAAGTGGCTGGCAAGCTTGAGACAGGTCAGAAGAGCACATCAGAGACCTGTTTGTTATTACCACTCCATTGAACTCAACCAGCTTGACCAACCTACCAGAAAAAAATCTACAGTGGAAGTACCCTTTTCCTGCTTTATAAGAAAACAGTTCATTGTTGCTGAAAGTACTCTTGGAAGCAATTTAATTAACTTGGCTACCTTTGTACTGAAGCTGATGAGGACAGCTGTAAGCCCCTGCTGTGCTAGTTCAGGCACTGGACAAGAAACCCTGAACACCAGACAGCAAATAACATCTCAACCCACGACAGACACTTCTGCAGTGACTGTTCAACAGCTGGCTGTTTTACCAAGCTGCAATTTCTGTGATGTATCTAAGATGGATGGGGCACATGAGATAGCTAAATCAATAAGGGGCTAACTACACTTAGGAAACACTTCACAATGAAGCAAATATTAGATCATACTTTCTAGCATTACATTAAGACAGCTTAGCTATGAGGGCTCATGTATGCTGAGGTCAATCACAAGCCTCATGTCAAAGTTCTGTCATCTGATCAAAGGTAGAGTTGACCAATAGCATATATTTAAACGCCACCACTCCCCCATTACTAAATTGTGTTCTCCATCACAGAAAAGAAGTTACCTTCTACAGAAACATCAATTATTTGTCCAATCCTGCTTTGCTTAGGAAAGGAAAATGCATGAAGTTAATCTATGCTTTCTATTCTCCCTTTACTGAAGGTAATATCCTATCCTAACCAGTGGGTGAAGCAATGACTAATGTTATTCTTTAATTTGCTGATGTGGAGTCAGTTTCTCACAACAAATCCCAACTTCTGGGGCCCTGTGCAAGCAGAAGCACTGCTCTTAGCTCATCAGTAACATTGAAAGTCTTTCTGGCACACATTTTGCAGCCTTCATGGCTTCTTTAAAGAGCAACCTCTATGACTTTTGACATGTTAGGTAAGAGGGGGTGGATACAAGAGTAAACAGTCAAAATGTGGCAGTTACCAAATCAAACCCAGGGACGCCTGGCAGGGAGGTGAGTGAGGTAGAACAGCTGCTCTGGAGTTGTATTCCAGAGCAGAGATCTCTCTGAGGCTTCAAGTAACTGTTTTTACCTTCATCCTAACAGTCAACAGAAAATAAGCCTTCTTTGATACAAGACTGTGCTTATCATTCTCAGAGCTGCCCTTACCACAGCATTAGATTTTTTTCCTTATTGTTTTGCATAAGCATGGTCAAAATAATTGTATTGAAAGCATAAAACACTGATTGTTGCTCTCAACTGTACATATTTTCACATTTGTTTCCTTTGCCAATGTGTTTCTCCAAAATTTCCTTTACAACAGCAGCTCTAAGTTTTTTCTTCATTCCAGGGCTGGATTTGGCTCTAACAAGAACTGAAAAGGTCTGTTTAGCCATTTCTCATCATATAACCCCTTTTCTGTTCCCTTCCCATCTCATTCCCAGTATTTCAACTTCAAGATGACAATTAAGATTAAATGTTAAAGAACAAGCTGTTACATAAATGTATGACACACAGCTTCTGAGTGACAATCTCAGCTTTGGTACTTGACTGCTGCATGGAACAAGTTAGAAATAAGAAAGATTTTTCTGCTGTGATAAAAGGAGTTTAGGTAGTCTGATTTTCTGTCATAAATATTTAAAATTCATGAGTCTGTTCCTTCTCATGAAAAGAGAATCTGGTTCAAACAAAATGAGATGATAAAAGAAGTTGTTTGTTTGGTATTACTTTTACTGTCCAGCTCATTTTCAAAGCTTTATGCGTCATTGCGAGACACCTTTTTTTTCAGGAGCAGGGCCACTGAGAAAAGCAGAGAGAAGTAAAGACACAAACTGTGCAAGCTTGCAACTCTGGGTTGGAATCTACAGCTTCTGACGGCATGGAATATTTCTAAATAAGTGGGCTTTCTTTTCCTGCTGATACTTACACACTATCATCTTCAGTGTCAAATCTTTTTTTTAGCAAAAGTTGTTTTTGCAAGCCTGTGCTATCCTCAACTGAAAGAGTCTGTCTTTTGCACTTTTCTCAAAACACTTTTCTTTCCTTCTCCAAGAGTTCATTCAGGCCTCAGATAAAAGCAACAGAAGAAACAAATAAGGCGCAGAATTTTAAGCAGCTGAGAAAAATCCCTTCCCTCAGTTAACTGTATTATTTCAGTTTTGATCATATAATACTAGAACTGCCTATTGGAACAGTCCAGGAAATACAAGGAATAGCTACAGAAAGACCAAAAATAATTTTTAAAAAAGTTACTTCTAGCCTTTTTTTAGCATATAAAAACCCCCAAATCCAGTTTTCCCTTTTTTTCCAAGTCAGTTTTAAAGAGAAATTTCTGACCTTCATTCCTACAATTGAAATGTTTTTAACTTTGGCTGGTTTGACCACTTGAAATAACCAGCTTTCCCTCAATAAGAAAAGAAAGCAGAAAAAAAGGCAGAACAGTCATCACCCCATATGCTACAAAAGGAAACACACAAGAAAGACTTATCCTCAGACAAGTTTTGAACAATATATGGTATATATTCCCCTTCCAGAATTCCAGAGAAGCAGCCCTGGAGGTTCTGAGCTTCTAAAGCAGAAGGGCCTATATATTTCCATCCTCATCATTTTGTGAGCTAGATGGAAGCTGCAATGTCTGTACTCCACTCTTCTCAAAATCAGACAGATCCCCAAATCCAATCTTGACCTGATTACAGCACTGAGATGCATGATGCAGCGGTGTAACAGGATTGAATGCCTTCTCAGCAAACCCTTTAGAACAGCAACTTTCTTTTCCAAAACGCACTTCAAACAGGCTTTTTTGAGTTCTAAATTCTCACTGGGACCTTTGCTGCACTAGCACCAAACCCCTGTACTCCACACTTTGTGAACCTGCAGTGGTCATCCAGTTTCTTTGCTCCACTGGCACCACATGAGGCAGATGCGTCCCAAAACAGTAACAGGAATAAAGCCTTACAGTAGGATGGGAACATACTACTGCTCCATCCCATCACCAACTGTGATTTGTCAGTTCCCTGGCCTCATCACTGTTTTCTTGAACCATGTCCCACGTGCTAGATATCAGCAGAACAAACCAATGAGTTGTGATCTCCTTGGGGCCCTGGCATTACAAACAAGGCAGCCTCAGGGTATGGTATCCAACTGATTTTCCTATCCCCAGGAGAAAAGCACTGAAAGCTGATTCTCGCAGCTTACACTCACCTGCAGATTAACGAAAAGCATTGGTTACATAAAACAGAGAACTCACAGATCAGAGCAGCCTGCCTCACAAGGAAACACCTTCCTCAGCCTCAGCACCATTGCTTGCTTAAAGGATATCCCTCTGAGGGATAAAAACTGCTGAATAAAAAACCCTTTACTCTTAGCAAAATCTGAAGAGTCCCATAGTAGCTACCTGCAACCTCAGGCCATAACATACTGAAGTTATCCATAAGCTGACTTACAATTTTATTAAATACGTGACCAGCAATCTGTGTGCTCCCCCACAGAGCACAAAGCCCGCCACAATGGCGGCTTTCCCGTCCCTGTGCCCAGACCGCCTCTGCGCAGAGCCAGCGAACGCGCAGCAGTAAGGCCGGCACCGCACAGCTGAGCAGCGGCCATCTCGCCGAGCCACAACCCGCTCGCCTCAGCCTCAAGGCGGTAAAAAAACGCAGGGGAGGGACACGCACAGCACACCAGCCCGCCGGGGTGGGGCAGCGCTTGCGCGGTGGTTGCTACTGAAAGTTTAGCGCCCACGTGGGCCGCAGGATAGGGTTGTGGAGGGGACGGCGTGTCCTGCAGAGCACCCCAGAGCCCCGCCGCCTTTGGCTGCTGCCTCCCGCCTTCGCCATGGCCCCCGCAGAGGTCCTCAGCGGCAAAGTCGTCTCCGCGTATGTACCCTCCGCGCTCAAGGCTGCCGAGGGGGAGGGAGGTTTTACCTTTCAGACGAACCGAAAGCGTTGTCACGACCTCCCAGAGCTCAGTGTGGGGGTCTGCTTCTTGTTGGCGCCGTCCCGCATCAGCCCTGGAGCGCGGCTCGTGGTTGTTCGGCAGCTCTGTGCTAAGTGCCCAGGCCGATGCGATACGTTGGAACCACTGCCTCGTGTCTGTTTGTGCTCTCAGGGTGCTTTCTGGGCCTGAGGTGGCAGCTTAGGGGTGCTCTCTATTTTGAGAGCGTTTGTTGCTTCTTTTTAAGGCTAATTAAATTAATCTGTATATCAGATAACATGAGGATGAGTGTTAATGTGTGTCTTGTCAAAACTGTTGGAAAGATTTGTCAGACTTCCTTCTGCTTTCAGCTTTCACTCAGCTGAGCCTTGTGCCATGTAGTTTTGCTTACTTGTCCTGTTGCTGCTCTGCGGTACACTGCTGCATGTGTATGAACATACACTACATGTACGACTACACTGCTGTACGTATACAAGGAAAACACAGTGTTTAGCTAAGGCTGACACTTGTGCGATACTCAGTGCTGGTGGTGTGTGGTGAGGTAGGTTTGGTATGTACATCCTCAGTTTGGATGTTAGGAAAAATCTGTCCACAGAGAGTGGTGATGCATTGGAACAAGCTGCCGGGGAAATGGTGGAATTGCTGTCCCTGGAGGTATTCATGAACTTTGGAGATGAGAGAACATGGTTACTGGGGATGGCCTGGGGTTGGGCCGGATGATCTGAGAGGTCTTTTCCAACCTTAATGATTCTATGAACCTCTCTGTAACCCGGGAATTTCATAGAATCATAGAATGGCCTGGGTTGAAAAGAACCTTAAAGATCACCACTACTCTGGGAAGAGTTTCCAACCACTAGACCAGGCTGCCCAGAGCCACATCCAGCCTGGCCTTGAATGCCTGCAGGGATGGGGCATCCACAACCTCTCTGGGCAACCTGTTCCAGTGGGTAACCTGCTCCAGTATTTGTCCAGAATTTGGACAAAAAGTGTAAATTTGAAATGATCTAAAGTAATCTCTGAGAAGTTGTTGGGGCTCATCTTAGGTGTTGCTGCATATGGAACATCTACTTCCAGCTGGCAGTGCTGCATTTCTCAAGAGTGGTCTTAATGCGTCTTGAATCTTGAGTCCACAACAAGAGCCTGCTGGAATATGTTTTACCCAGTAATTTTTGGGTCTGTTGTCAGGATGATTACTTGGAACTTTCAGTCTTTTAGTCTTGTGTACGTTGCTAGACTTATGCTTTTGTCAGTCTTGAAAGCATTGTGCTCTGCATGCCCTATGTGTGGTGCTGGTAGTGCCTAGTGATCTGCCCACTTCAGATTTCCTGGCGTGAAAACTGGCATAGGTTCTTTCAAACTACACATTAGTACAAATTTAGACTGAACAGAATTCTGGAGAGGTGGTAGTTTGAGGAGAAGGAGCGTGTTTTAGTGGTATTCTGTTTGCTTTCAGTATTACATTAGCAATTTTAAGAAATGAATGTTGTTCCAACACCTGAAGGTGAGTAAGATTTTTAAGAGATGCGGGGATTTTTAAGAGATGGGGAAAGGATTACTTTGTTTCCAGCACAGCTCTGAGGTTCTTGGTTGAAGCCTGTCCTTCAGCAGACGTTGAATCTTGACCTGAAGACAGCACAAAATAGGAAAAAATAATTGCATCTGTACAAATGTTCTTCATTTCCATTACATCTCCTGTATTTAGGTCCAACGTAGCAAAACCGTATCATGGTCTACAGGTGTCACGTATGTTGTTTTTTCTCTAGTGGAGTGTTTGATGAAGATGTGAGGAAATGGGCTGTCCACTTGCAGATATGTCTTTTTCCAGGCCCTCGGGAGAAGTGCTCAACATCCAGAGCCCACTCAGGCCAAGAGTCTATCAGTGAAAGAAAGAAGCAAGTGATAGGCGTGTGCTCTTTCTAGGGACATTCAACTGAATTTATCTGCCACAGTAAAGGTGTCTTTCTCAGTACATCACCTACAAAGTCTTTTCAGTTACAATCCTGTAAGGTTTTTCTCTTATTTTAGGCTTTAATTTAGAGATTTTTGCTTGTAAGTCAATCAAATATTAACAAACAAGGTGAATCAATGACACAGTGTTCTAGCTAGTTAATTCTGAGTTTATGTATGAGTTTTAAATGAAAAACTCTTAAGTACTATGAACTTTCTTCTCCTGCTACCAGCCACCCCTTCCCCAAATAGAGGTGAAGAAAATAACTAATTCAGAGGCATGTCATTTATTTAAAAAAAAAAAAAAAGCAAAAAAAGTAAATAGTGACATTCTTATTTTTTGTGAATCAGTTGAAGAGAGAAAATATTTAAAGAGATGGTGCTTCCTTATCCCTGTGATCAAGAATAACTTACTTAGGAGATAAAGCTAGTTAATATCTAGAAAGTCTTTGAAGGTTCAGAAGAGACACAAAGGATATTAGTCAATATGTTTGAGGATAGTAAACGTGATTTTATCATGCATGGAAGGGAGAACATATAGAGCAGCAGGCATTGTGATTTGTGTAGGATTTTGGTGCCTAAGTTAATAATACTTTGAGTAAGACAGTAGAAACAAGCTCTTCTATTTGGACGGTCTGTGAAGGATATTGGATGTATTACACTGAACCTGAGTGTGAGGTGAGGGCAGGAGACTTGTAAATTGATTGCAGTTCTGTTGTTTAAACAGCATCTTCCCTCAAACAAAGCCATTTGTTTCTGCATTTGTTTTTTTATGGGGGCAAAAGAAGTTGAGCAGTGGTAGTGCTGCAGGCTGTAATGAAAAATAGCTATAGGGGCAGTAGCTCTGGCCCAAGCAGCGTAGGATCTGGGTAGGCTTTTAGCCTTCTGCAGCCATTTCTGGGGGACTGCAGCAAGAGCACTTCTGATTCACACCTCTGAAACCTTTGGGGAATCTATAGTCTGGGCATTAGAGCCAAACCTTTCTCTCATGGAGGCAGGCCTCTCTTATAGAGCATCGTTGTCTCTGAGGGAGGTATTAGCTAGGTTGTATGTTAAGCAGCATCAAGTACAGTCCACAGAAGGGATGGAAATACAGCCTGTGTTTTATCCTAAATCTGGTGCTGCATACGCTCACACCACAGCCACCCAAGCCATGACATGTAAGGAATCCAGCAGGTGTGGTGGAGTCTGCCTGGGGAGATCCTGGCATGAGAGCTGTGCTTCTCTCTCTGTGTTTCAAGCAGAACTGGAGGAGGGTGGTTTGTCCTTTGCTATTCTGGGAAATTCACTGCATAAATTTAAATTCTGATCACTTCTGCAGTCTAGTGAAAGAAAGGCTAACAACTTCTTTAATCTTTGGAACTGGTTTTTTTCATTGTATGCTTAAAGCCATGTGCTGTCCTTCACCTGTGTGGACCCTGGACTTGTGTTTGCAGTGGGAGTTTGTTTGTGGAAGAGCCAGTGGCACAGGAGGTGTCTGGGGAGGGAAGGCTCTTGGGGAAACAGCCGCGTCCAATTGCCAACTTATGTTTGAAAACTTGAATAAATGTTCATACTTCTAATAAATTTGTCAATATGATTTATTTTTTTTAATCTTCATGAAGATCTGAATTATTCTGCAATGTATCTGCAAAACTACAGAAACTGCTTTTTGTTGGTTTTTTTACTTAATTTTCTCTCTGACCTTTGTGTCTGTGGCTTTCCTGGTAACTGGCGAGCAGCTGTAGTTACCGCTAGGTGGCTGTCTAGCAAGTGATTTTAAGACTCCTAAGGCAATTCAGCACTGGCAGCACCGTTTGTGTGTTCGTGCATGTTACCTTTCCTGTGTAGCTGAAGGGGAAATGATCTAGTGCCTAATTACAGAAAATGGCAGCAATATAATGTATGAGCAGTTGTGGCTGCTTGGTATAAAAGCATGCCATAGCCCTGCTTCACAGAGGATGGATAGAAATAGATCCTCTGATGGGACTGCTTCTCCTCCACTGAGAAGGCTGGATTAAAAATAAATGCCAGATCTGAGACCCTTTCAATTGACTGTCCCTTATGAAAACTCTACTGCATTGTAAACTACAATGCATTTCATGTTTGTTTGCGTTTCCTCTTGTTTGTAGTCCGTAAACCACTGCTGCATCTTTCCTACTGGCTCAGCTGCATGTAGGCTGTTTCAGAGCCTCATCTCAGAAGTAGCTCCTTTAAATAGGTGCCCCACAGCACCCACTCTAGCATTGGGTTTCTGACCCTCCTTGTGATCCCTGCACTGCTGTTATGAGCTCCTCATGAGTTCAGGCCCTACTGTATCAGCAGCTGTAGTGGTGCTGCCTTCCCTAGGGGGTGTACAGCAGAGGTGAGGTGCTGTCACCCAGCAGATGCGTTTTTATTGTTTCAGCAATGAAGAATTTCAAGGATAAGGCTGATGAGCTCAGAAATCAGTGTTAGAGCCAAGTCAGTGTCAAATGTTACATGGAGACACTAGCTAAATCATGCCTTGAGAGCACTATTTCTGAGATAAGATCAATAACAACCTCTTTTACCAAAGCTTATTGGAACAGCTTGGCCAGATGCAAATGCTTATAAATACCTTGAACCTGCTTCTTGGTTGCAGTAGAGCTCTGGCCACACGTGGTTTGCAATGCGGCAGGAGAGAGGCTTGATTTAGGATGTGGCAGGAGGCTGTGTGATTCCCCTGAGATGGGGCTCAGAACAGCCACGGGGCTGCTTCTGGCTGGGCCAGCTGCGGCCATCCCCTGGGAACAGTGCTGTTGAGTTGCATCTGCTTCTATTTCTCTTTCTTCTTGCCTCTGGCATTCCTGATCTGGAGTTTATATCGTTGCAAGACAGAGTTGGTTTCACTTGCTATTAGTCATCCTGGAGCTTTGGGGCTGTATCGCAGGAGTTGCAACCTTCTGGGTACTTAATCTGTCCCAGCACTTTTGCTGTTAGCGTTTTTTAACGAACTGGCACCAACAGCTGCTCCTCCAGTCTGAGAGGTCTGGTCCCCCTTAGAAAGTATCAAACCTTATAGGGCACTGATTTAAGGGTAGATGTATCCAAGGTAGGCACCACTGGTCTGTTCTTGCTTAATCCAAGCTGCCTCCAGTGAGGAGACAGAGCCATGGCTGCAGTCAGGCCCTTTTTAATAGAATCTCAGATGCCAGAGAGTGCATTGGGCCTCACACGAGGACTTCTTCCCCACTGCCATGCCTGCACTGGTGAAGGAGCACACACCTGGGACCCGGTGTGCGAGGCAGTGACAGCAGCTTTTGAGCTGTTTGCAGAGATGAGTAACTGTTACCTCTAAACTAGGTATGAACTGACATTTAAGCTAGATTGATGGAATCAGTAAATCCTCTCATGTACTCATCTCAAAGTTGTGTTTTAATAATTGTATCCTTGAGCTTGTCTTTTGCTCTAGAGTTAACCTGAGCTGCATACCAGGGTTTAGTTTTCCTTGCTGCTTCATTTCTCTCTCTCATTCTTCTGCTCACTCGGACAATTTTTTACTTTGTTTGGAAGCTCTCGGACTGGAGTAATTTTCTGCATCCATGTTGGGAAGCAGGAAGGTGAGTGTAGGACAGTGTCTTTTGTCCAGCCATGGGTTAAGCCAAGCAGACAGGAAGGAGAAACAAACAGTATTGTCCAGCTGTAGCAGAGGTGTAGGTCTGGGGACAACCTATTCAGCTCTTATACAGAGTTTTACCATTGTAAATTTGTCATCCTTTGCCAAGACAATGTGTGACAGTGTTTAGTGGCATCTGTGGAAGACTGGTAGACTTGTGTAATGTATGTGGAAAGGGGATTTGCTTTTTAGTAGGGAGCTGAAAATCCCAGGAGTTTCCATGCCTTATTGTGTATTATTCCCCTGTATCCTATGAGACTGCTGTGTGAAGAGGAGAGTGAAGTACACAGTGGACTTGAAAATTTTGAGGGGAAAAGAAAAAGTTTGAATGAAACTCCCAAAGTGTCTTAGTGATTTATGGACATCAGTCTTATTTGGATGTTGCTTGGACTTGTGTACTCAAGGTGTGAGCATGTGTTTACTGGTCTTCTCATTTCAACACTTGTCTTACCATTGTATGAGAATTCAAAACTGTGGTTAACTTCTATGGTTTTTTGTTTGTTTGTTTTTTACACTCAGACAAGTGAGAGAGAGATTAAAGAAGCAAGTTGCTGAGATGAAGGAGAAGTTTCCAGGCTTCACACCAGGACTTGCAATTTTGCAGGTATTGTTTTCTTTAATGACAACTACAGAAAATCCTTGTTGCTTTGCTGTGGTAAGTGGGCAACTGATGAGCTTCAGCAGAACTGCTTTGCAAAATAGTAGCATTTTGTAAGGAACTGAAATGCAGAGCACCATGTGGGGTGTTAATGCAGTTCTGTGATGTTTCATCGTCTTTGCATTTTTATGAGCGCTAAAGTCTGTCAGCTCTAACAGATGTGATTGTACCAGATATTGCTGAGGTTAATAAGGGATTTGATCAGCTGCTGTATGACAGCATGGTGAGAGAGAAGTGAACAGATCACCTCAGCCAAGAAGACCTTGAGTGCAGAGGATTGAATAAAGTCTCATTGCTGAAATTGGTGTTTGTCAGAAGCTTGAGTAGGTGCTAGAATCTATGTGTAAATGCTTGTGAATGGAAAAAATGCTCTTACCATTTCAGGTTTGGGGCCTGTATTTGGCAGAATTAAGTAGGTTTTTTTTTTTCCATGACAGCTATAAAAAATGGAAACTTTTTGGTACACTTAGATCTGAAGGTGAGTAGTAGTAATAGCTGTCACATATGGACGGAGCTGTGTGGCTGCAAGGAGACTGAAAATGGCTGTCCAGAGAAGGGGCTTCTGTCTTCATTTTGTATTTAGGGCTCCTGAAGAGCAATGTTTGGTTTCAGTCACTAAGACCACTTTAGTACATGAAGAACATGCTCCTCTTCAATGCCAGGAACAAATCTGTGGCTTTTTGGTTTTTTTTGTTGTTACTTTTCGTTAGCTTTAAGAAGATCAGCTCTACAGAAGACTTGTCTTCAGGTGTTTAGTGGGAAAGGAGAAGTTCCTTGATTTAAAATTCAGTAAGGGACAGTACAATCTGCAATCTGTTCTCGTTTGATCTGTTTTCTCTTTAAACCAGGATTGTCTCTGTCATAAATTGTTTACAATCTGTTTGCTCTCCAGCACTTTTGTAAGCTATCAAACCACCTCAGGTTGGAGAAGTTCAAATACAGATATTCTCAACCGTCTATTTTTCAGTTATGTTGGGACAATCAGGTATTTCTGATATACAGCACCTTACCAGCTCCGTTCTTGGGAGGTGTCTGGTGTCCTCTGAGCTGGAAGAATGTGTCAGTTATCTTTTATTTTTGTTCTGTAGTCAAGAATATCCTCTTTTATACACTGTATGTCATCTTTTTGCTAGCGTGTCTCTTCTGCCTATATGATGCATCATTTTTCCTAAACTCAACAGACTCTACAAAGGAGGCAGCCTCTTTGTATAAGCCCAGGGAAGAAGTGCATGCTGGCTGACGGGCTAATACAGTCATCCTTGCAGCTTGTGATCTGTGTGAGAAATAGGGATAGCTTCCTAGTATCAGGGAGCTGGGTTTCAGGACTTTTCTTAATATTTTTTTCCTCTTTGCCCTTTGTTTTTTAACAGTTACAAGGAGAATTACTTTTAGCCAAACATATTGGATGATGTAAATGCTTGTACTGTAATCACCCAATACTGCCAAAACTACAGACGTTTGTTCTACTTTCTGTTTTCTCTTTGTGCGTTGCGCTGTTTTTACTTTGTTGGTTTTTCTTGTTTGATGAGAAAATTCTCAAGGTACAAAACAGCAGTGGAAGAAGCCTCTCCATAAAGGCAAATGTGTATAAAACTAAGATTCCTGAGTGTCAAAGGGGACCAACTTTTTAAGAGCTTCATTCAGATAATTGGATGTTATCAGCACCTCCTGATCATGTTAATTAACTTTTTCAGATGAGATGGCAAGCAATATTTTCTGCTTTTCTGCTTCACTGTGTTTTTAAGGGGTTTTCTAACAGATGTTAATGGTATTTATGCAGGAGATCAGACAACCTCTCTTTCGCTGCCTCTTATGTAAAAGAATGCTTTCTTGTTAGCTCCAGATGCCTTTAGTCTGTATCAGTGTGGTATGGTTATTCAAGAGTACCTTTTTCTCCTCGGTGTAGCTTTGAGGAAGCTGAGGGTTAAGCCATTCTCAGCCTGTGGCTGGGTCTCTACTCTGCAGGGTGACTCAGCTGTCTTTTCAACCTTAGGTTGGAAATCGGGATGATTCGAACCTCTACATTAATATGAAGCTGAAGGCTGCTGCTGAGGTAATGCCCAAACTGATAATTTATTTTTTTTTAACCTCCCTAAAATAGGTCTAATCAGAACATGAAATTACAGATGTGAATCAAATTGCTTTGTTTAAGCTTTGCATGTATTGGAGAAAGCAATGCTAGCCTGAATTCCTTGTTATAAAGGAATAATACAGATGTGTAATCTGACACAGAGTGGGGTACTCTGTAGCAATCCTGTGGGTTGGAGCTGATTACACAAAAGGTTACCTAAATGTCACATGTCTGAAGTGCTGATGTTCTGTCTTTACTGACCTGTGGCCATGTGCTGGCCTTCTCTCAGTTTCTTGTTGATGCATAGCTGCAGTTGCCTCACATCTGTCACCAGGAGGTCCGCTGCATGCTACAGCAGGGCTGGGAATCTAATGAGTCCCTGTTTTCCTAGGTGACAGCTGGCATCTATACTGGCATCTCAGAGCAATATGCTGTCAAGCCAAGATGTAGTTGTTCATGCCAAAAGGTGAATGGAACAGTTGAAAGATGGGACAATATAAGTAGGCAAAGCACTAATCTTTCATCGTCTTCACTGATGGCATTTCCAAATAAAAGGACTCTAGCAACAGAAATAGGAGATAGACATGGAAAATGTGAAAAAATGTAGATGAGGGTGAGCTTGACTGAAAGAACAGCCAGATCAATCTCCGATGTCATTTCAGAAATCGGATAATTTCTGGATATTCTCATTTACAGATTGGGATCAGTGCCAATCACATAAAACTGCCAAACACAGCAACAGAAGCAGAGGTAAGTGATGCTGTTGATAAAGAAAAATCATGTAATTTTGATTTCAAGCTAAAGGGGTAAAGTTATCTTTTTTTTTTTTTTTGTAAAATAGGAGGGAAAGACTGCTTGTCTGCAGATACTAACTCATGAAAGAAGAACAGGAACCTGATGAGTTATTTGGGCTTGTTTGTTTGTTTTTTGAAGGAAGCTAAAGCACAACTACATAAAATTTAGAAACTCTAGCAGATGTGTTTTTCAGAATAAAAAGTGTGAGTCATTGATACTTTTTGCATGTAAAAAACAGTGTGCTCTGTGCCTTTTAATCCAGATAGGGTTGTGTTGTGTTGTTTTCACCTTCTATTAATCTTGCTTCAGCTTATCAGCCACTAGGTTTTTGATTTTTGCTTGTAGGTCCTCAAGTGCATCGCTTCTTTGAATGGAGACCCTGCTGTTCATGGCTTTATAGTGCAGCTGCCCCTTGACTCTGATAAACCTATCAATACCGAAAAAATAACCAATGCTGTTGCACCTGAGAAGGATGTAGATGGGTAAGCTGACATCACCCTTAAAGAACATCACAGCTACTCCAGAATTAGACCTTTTTTTCTTTTTTTTTTTTTTTTGCCTTTTTTTCCTCCCTCCCCTTCCCTTTTAACTGGTAATTTTTGCGACTGGGAATTTACTTGGCCTCTTTTTTCTTTCGAAATACAGCTTAAGTAGCATCAATGCTGGTAAACTGTCTAGAGGAGACCTTGGAGACTGCTTTATACCCTGTACTCCAAAAGGATGCATGGAACTTATTAGACAGACAGGTAAGGAGGTTTCCATTATTCATGAATGCAATAGTCTTCAATGAGAGGAAAAATTATGCATGTTGCAAGGCTGTCTCTCACACTGAAACTTCTGTTGAGTTGTCATGTTTCATCTCTGCCTTTTCAAGTAGGAAAACGGCTAGTTTAAAGCAATGCAAAACCCAAAAGAAAAGCAGTATCCTGAAAAATAGTATCAAGACACATATTGACCAATATACTCTGGAGCTATTTGAGAATGGGATGCAGAATGACGTTTTATTTTCTCCTATCTTCCTATGGTACAGGCATTCAGGTTACGGGGAAAAGAGCTGTAGTGGTTGGTCGCAGTAAGATTGTTGGTGCTCCTATGCATGACCTGCTGCTCTGGAATCATGCAACAGTAACCACTTGCCATTCAAAGACCTCTACTCTGGCTGAGGAGGTAAGGGAAGGATGGACTCATGAGGCTGTTATGTGCTGTAAGCCAGTGCTGTCAGCTGCATGCTTTTGCCTGATGTTGTCTAAGTCAGTGGGTCTAGGTTGCTTTCATCTGAAATAGTTTTCCAGTATTGTTCATTGAATGGTTGTGCAAATCTACTGCTGTTGAAGGTCCTTACTTAGAGGGTTGCAATTATAACAATAAAATTACTATTATTTTTATTCAGGCAAGTACTAGGAATTTAATCATTCCTTTCTAATCTCCAAGTAGTGGCCTGCAAGACAGTGTATGTTTTTGCTTGTTTGTTTTTTCCCTAAAAATGCCAAGTGATCTACTTTCATGGCTAGGAAATGCTAGACCAAATTCCTTCTCCATGTTTTTTTCTAGTCTATTTTCTATGACTGGGAGTTTGTAGCATTTTCTTCTTTAGCAGTAAGAGTGACAGAAATAGTGTGTTGCTGTGCTGCCACCTACTTGAATTTTGTTAGCAATCAACACTGCCAGGCTTTATAGGCAAGTATCAAAGCTGGAAAGGGGGTAGGTGTACTTGAATATAACTCAAATGCAAGATCAAGAACACTGCAGTTCTTCATTCCATTAAGTTGCTGTTCAAGAACTATCGTTTGGCTTATTAACAATGGAAGTGCTAATTTGTAATGAAATCTTAAAAATAGTTCATCTCTGTCTAAGATACAAAGAAAATATTCCATGGGATAGCAGCTTCCTAAGGATACAAATGAAGCAGCAGGGGAAGTAGCAAGGAGCTTTTGCAAAGGTTCTAGTAGTAACTTTGTGACCATTTCTGTCATACTTGCTGATTACTGTCTGAACAAATACTGGTGCTGAATTACAGTCAGCTTCCCCAGGTCTTGCTTGTTACACAGTCCTGGACATAAGAACCATAACACTGCTGCCACAAATGAAGTGCAGCTTACCGTTCTGTGTAGGGGTTGTTCTTGGCAGCTGTCTGATGAGTTCTGGGTGTATTTCTAGTAGTAAGAAGCAGATAATGTGGAGCTTAATATGCAGGGATATTTGAAGGAAGAAAGATCAGAGTATGCAGAAGGCTTTCATCTAAAAGTACTGTGTATTATCCATTTGGGAATCATGGAAGAGTTCAAAGGAGGTTATGAAGTGTTGACTAGCAACAGTTCAGGGTAGGAGTGTGAAAATAGGCTGCAATTTCTGGCTGTGAGAATTTGTCCTTGCCAAGGAACTGTTTGCTACCTTTCATTGCTGATGATGCCCTTCCATTCCTCTAGATGCAATGGGTGAGCACACAATTTCAGTACAACCAACACTGATTTAAGTTGCTCCTGGAGCAGCTCTGCCTTTTTCTATTGGTGTGATACAGAGTTGTTTGTATGGATTTTTTTTTTTTAATAGGTTGCTAAAGCTGATATCCTGGTGGTTGCAGCTGGCAAAGCTGAAATGGTGAAAGGTGAATGGATCAAACCTGGTGCAATTGTAATAGACTGTGGAATTAACCATGTGCCAGGTGCGTGGGTTATGTATAAAGAGTGGGGTTTTATTTGTATATAAATGCAGTTGCTATGTAAGTACATGGATACAGTTTCCTTGGTGTTTCTAGTCCATATGGATTTATTTCTCATTTAAGTCTGTCTTAGGTAATGATTGCAACCCCTCTGAAGATTCAAGAATAAAACAAAGATGGTTTTGAAGTACTGTTGCGAAGCAGATGGGCTATAGTTTTGTTTCTACCATCAATGAGACTTATAGCTGTAGAGAAAAGAGGAGGCCTATGTGGTATTACAACATAGTATCTATGTAATTTGCCACATCTATATAGCTAAATCCTACTGTTATTGTCACTTGTGAGCGTGCAGCTTTGCTGTTGTTAATTTGCACCGTTAGATGTCATTAAGCTGTTCTGTTTGAAACACTTAAATGGCAAGCAGTCTTTTAAAGTAGCTGTGGATTTGTTGAATCATAACATTAACTTCTTAGGTTTGAATGACTGTTGTCTTGAAACAAAGCAGGTGCTGCAAGAAAATTGGTGACAGTGGCTCTGGCACAGAACAAAGTGCTTGAACATAATGGATTTGGGGGTAGGGTTTCAATTAGCCGAGGAACAGGCAGTCTGGCAATTTCTGTTTTCACCTCATTTTAAATCCAAATTGCAGATATTCAATGATATGGAAAATTAGTCACCATCCAACTATCTCTCTGCTACACCCACAGGGTTTTTAGAAGGTAGTTTTCATAATTAATCAGTCATCTTGTTGCCATTTCATGGAATGTAAAGAAATTTCTACTTAACAGTCTTATTCCTCAAAGATGACATTGATTTGCATTAAAAAGCCATTAATCCTCTGTCTAATTAAAGTTAAAAAAAAAAAAAAAACAACACAATCAGCTGTTGCTATTTGTTTGTTGAAATATTTGTGCCAAGCTTCCCAAAGTTAGGCAGTTTGCCAAGAAGCAGAGTCACTGCTGATATTGGTGAAGCAGAGGAGTCTGGACACTACCCCGCTCATGTGTACCGTCGTGTTTCTGACTTGATGACTTTTGTTTTTTTCAGTCTTGATGTGAACTGCATCTCTGTGGTCACATCCCTGTTTCTTTGCAGTTCACCTCTGGAGGAGCCAGAAAGATGCTGTAGGAAGTCTTGACCTCATGATGTTTATATCTCTGTGTTCTGGGAATCGAGTTGGCACCACAGGCCAATAAAATCATATTGTATTGGATCTGTTATCAGACATCTTTTCCAGAAAAAAAAGTTAGCCTACAAAAATGTTGTGTACATGAGGTCACCTATGGTCTTGTATGCTTGCTATTATATATCTAATTGAATAATAATTGAAAATGTGTTACCAGTGCACACTGACTTGTGTCAGTGTACATTGGTATAATGTACAAGTTTACAGTGTGAATATTCTCAGCTCCTATCTTACCAAAGTAGGACTGTAAATTAGTTCTGCAATTGAACCTGCAGCACCCCAGAGATAGATTGAGATCATTGTACCTGTTCATTTCATACGTGTAGGCATGTCCTTCATTTCTTAGATCTCAAAGTCCTTGGATGCTGTCCATCATATATTCTAGCTAGCTGGATAACCTGCTGTACCAAATAAGACACAGGCACAGGGAATGGTTATCAGTGTCACTGATGCTCTCTGTAATTCTGTAATTTAAGGGCAGAGTGATGAATATTAAGAAGTTAAAATTAATGGGAAGAAGCAGAAAGCATTGCATATGAGTTTTCCTTCAAAATAATTTTTTAAAGGTCACTGGATAACCTCTATGTTGTTCTCAGCAGCACTTGGCATAGGTGTGAATGCAAGGGCAAGGACTTAAGGTTTGTTTGGCTTGTGCTCATCACAGCGTCTGTCTTGTGTAGCAGATCAGGCTGTTTGTGTCTGAAGTCATGTGTTTCATCACTTGATTTATTCATTTTGAGGTCTGGAGCCTTCCTGACTGCAGTGGTTGGTAAGCTTGCTTGGAATCCAAGGAAGAAAATAGAATCATACTATTTGCCTTTTACAAACTTAATTAATCCTGCTGTCTGGGCCGGAAGGCCGGGCTGGTCTGCAGTTTGGGAAGTAGAACTTGACAGTTGCTGTAGAAACAATATTAACAGCTGTTACTTAGTTCAAAGGTTGAGCTTCAGGGAAAGTAAGTATTGCTTAAAACACAAGTTCAATAGATCATCCAAAGAGCTGATTGTCAGTAACAGTGCAGCTAAACATCAGTGTTGACAGGAGAAGCTTTTGTTCCCTCTTGCATTTTACCACAGTAAGCTGTTAATGAGTTTGCTTTCTCTTACATTCTTCCTCCTCATCAAACGTATGCATGAGTAGAACATAATCAATAACTTTAGCATGCATTTGTGGGATGCAAGATAATATTTCAATGTAAGAGTATTAAAATCTGTCATATGTTATTTCACATTGCTTAACTTTTTCTCAAGTCCTGATACCTGAAATAAGGATCTGCCACTCCAGAAGAAACTTATGTACTTTTTTTGTTATACTGTGTCCATAACTGGTGAGTTCCTTAGATGATTCTCATAGTTTACTAATGCATTTTGTCTTTTTTTCTTCTATGGGTGACCTTAAATTTCATGTAGTTCAGCAGGTGGTAGCATTTGTTTCTGGCAGAAAGGAGATTGTTCTGCTGGAGCTCTCTTAAGCCACCTGTGAGGTCGGTTTTGATAAGACTGTTCTCTGTGACTGTAGTATTCACCAGTCCATCGTTCAAGTGGCAATAAGTAATAGAAAAGCTCAGCACTCCCCGTCTCCAGTTTATGTAAATGTAGATAATTCTATTCAATAGCAAGGTCTAGATTTCCTCAAAAGTGGAACAGAGCAACTGTAAATCTTGGTTTTTGGAACAACTACCTTTAGTGTCTTCTAGATCACTGATTCGTATCTCCTTAATACTGAAAGTTTACTATGTCTTCAGAGCAGTACAGCAAGATTTGTGAGAGTATGGTTAATGTGACATTTCTGTATGTCCTGTTTGTGTGCTCTACGTGCACAGATATAAGATTTGGTGTATGCTTTGCTTCCCCCAGCTACTGGCAGCAGCATTTGTTTTGGAGTCTTTAGATTGCCTTGTGGCAATCTCAATACCATTGAGAAAATATTTGATCCTCAAGAAAAGGCAGACCCTCTGATCAGTCTGGCTGATAATAAATGGCACTTAATAGGAAGATGTAATGTATGAGCCCTGATGTTCTGGGTGAGGTATGGTGGTAACAGCTTCATCTTAAGGTGTTGTTTTAACTTTGTTTTGCAGCTTCTTGTGTACTTAGCCTCTGGTTTGGTTACTCCAACAGAGGAAAGGACTTCAGCTTCAGTCACTGCTGTTCTCTCTGTGTAACTTCAATCTTTCCTTAAATCCCCAGATAGCACAAAGGCCAGTGGAAAAAGAGTTGTAGGAGATGTGGCATATGCAACAGCAAAAGAGAAAGCTTCTTACATTACCCCAGTTCCTGGTGGTGTTGGACCAATGACTGTGGCCATGTTAATGCAGGTATGTGAACAGAATGTGAGACATCACAAGTCATCTCCTCTATGTTTGCCTTTGGGGTATGTTGCTGCTGACCATCAGCACACTACAGAGCGAAGTTGGTGCTTCTTCCTTGCTTGTATACAAGTCTAGTTAGTATTTGCAGACCAATAAAGACAGTGAACATGAAGAAAATGTTAGGAAGAACAACTGTCTTTTGGATTTTTGTGTGTGCATGTATTTTTTATTTTTATTTTTTAAACTGTACATTCTCAAAACTGTGAGAACTGGGTTGTTTTACAGAGGTCTGGATGTAATTCTAAAACTCTTCACAAGGTAACGGGATAAGGAGGAGCAGGTTAGCAGAGTAAAGCTGCTTCCTCTGTTCCTTGTTTTGCTTAAGAGATGGTGTTGACACACAACACCAAAAAGAAAAGCACAGTAAAAGGTGCTATATATATATTAATATTTACATATAAATAATATATTTCACAGGACTGGATTTTTATCTATCAGTATCTCTACAGACCTAGACAAATCTGTCTGTATTCCTCTCAAGGAAATTCAAAGCAAGACCTCATTCTGCATTGTTAGCAGTAGTTCTAAATTAAAGCACTTTATATTAGTCCAAACTGAGATAAAGAGGAGGGGAAAACCCATATAAGGCTCTATTAACCAACAAGGTTCCTACAACGGTTGTTGCTGTAATACCTTTTCATGCTTGATTTAGAGTACAGTGGAGAGCGCACAGCGTTTTCTGGAGAAATTCCAGCCTGGAAAATGGAACATCCAATACAACCAACTTACCCTAAAGATGCCTGTTCCAAGGTAATGCTTTCAGTGAAGCCACTGATGTTCATGTGTTGTAGTACTCACTTCTGTTGGCAAGTGTTGTATAATATAGGGCGTACAAGTATGTAGAGTGTAACTTGGGTTGAAGTTTGGAGAGATGTAGAGAGAAAGCAGTGCGAGGACTCCTGGGCGAGCAGAGCTAATCATCAGTGGTCCTGTGACACATGTTGAAATGTAGGCTTGGGTCATCCTTATAACATTAAGGTATAAACATGGTTCTCCACAGTTTTGTGTGAGCTAGATACTTGCTGACTCAGCATGTTGCAGTTTTTCTGTCTGACGTGGCAAAAACGTAGCACCTTAAAGTGGGAGTTGGTAGAATCCACAAGGATTTGAAAACACAGAGATATGATAACAGAGCTTTACATGGTGTCTACAGAAAGTCATTCTTTTGTATAATTGTGTTTGGTTTATGTTGTTGTTGTTGTCCTCTGAAGATACTTGTATTCTACTATAGCCAATATTAGTGGAATTGATTCATTTAGTTAGGAAAGGGTGAAGCTTCGCTTTTAGAATGCAAATCAAGTGCTTCTGACCCATGTTGCCAAAAGCAGGATGTTTGTGAGAAGTCAGTAATATTTACTAATTGCCTTTGCTCTCTTTCTTCCAGTGATATTGAAATATCACGATCTTGCATACCCAAGCCCATTGATCAAGTTGCAAAAGAAATTGGCCTCCTCCCTGATGAGATAGAGCTGTATGGCCAAACTAAAGCCAAGGTTCATCTGTCAGCTCTGAAACGTCTGAAGAACCAACCTGATGGCAAATATGTCGTTGTTACTGGGTAGGTACTACATTAACTAAGAAGACATTGCTTACATGGTGTCAGGATCAAAAGAAATTTTGATAGTGTTGCTTGTTGTTGTACTGTCTTTTGGTAAGCTGACTGTATGGAGTATTGGCCTTAACTGCAGTCACTGGGTGCCTGTGTTGTGCCTCTAAGTGTTTTGAGGTTCGCCTGCCACAGGAGTTTCATTGTATCTGTTGTACTTTCTCACTGCAGGATTACTCCCACACCTTTGGGAGAGGGGAAAAGCACCACCACCATAGGTCTTGTTCAAGCCTTAGGAGCACACCTTCACCAGAATGTCTTTGCTTGTGTTCGGCAGCCTTCTCAGGGGCCAACCTTTGGTATAAAAGGTATGAGCTGACTAAGTAGGAGAAGATACCAGACCAAAAATCCTTGAATGCTGCATTGTAGTTTTACATAATTCCCAGTTAGGGTGACATTTCTTTAAGAAAGAAAAAGCCTTGGTAAGTTTTTCAG
Organism: Gallus gallus; assembly: GCF_016699485.2. Taxonomy (NCBI): domain Eukaryota; kingdom Metazoa; phylum Chordata; class Aves; order Galliformes; family Phasianidae; genus Gallus; species Gallus gallus. The sequence continues at coordinate 52,455,658 of NC_052536.1, read as the reverse complement.
TGTTTCCTCAAGTGCTATGCTGGGGTATTAACTAAGCTGCCTTCTTAAAGTCATTAATAAAATACATATATTACCACCCTGAGCTAAGGAGACCTTTATTTGCATGATTTGACTGTTGTCTTTCCATAGGAGGAGCTGCTGGTGGTGGCTATTCTCAAGTTGTTCCCATGGAAGAGGTAATTGTTTATGCCAAGCCGCATTGCACTGTTAGCTTGCAGACCTTGAAGAAATATTGCAGTCAGATAACTTAATATTTTTTTTTTCCTATGTCCCAGTGTAGCACTGCAAGAATGATTGCTTGATTTCAGTAAAGCTTTTTTAGAAAATGCACTTCTTTGTTTGTTTCAGAAGAGTGTCTGCATGGTCAGGGAATTTCACAGAACTGAGAATTCCCAGTCCCTCTGTTTCCTCTCCTCTTCTGCCCCGAATTACTGCATACCCTTGAGCAAAGTACATCCCGTGCCTCTTTTTCCCAGCACTGAAATTAAGATTATAATGACTTAATATGTTTTGGAAGCATATTAAATAGTTCTGTCAGCAAGAGTGGTCATTGACTCCTTCTGTGAGCTATTTTGGTGTGCTTGTGTTTTAGATTACTGACGTGGAATGGGAAAAGGGAAAATGCAAATCAGTAATACCAAGACCTCAGCCTGTGGGTGACTGGCACTGCAGTGCTTTTTTGGTGTGACTTGGCAACAAGTAAAATCCTTTGACTGGGGGCAGGGAACTGACAGGCACGTGTAGCTCGTGCTCTTGTGCATCCCCCAACTCTCTTGTAATTGCCTATAGAATCTTACCTTTGTCTTGTGCACCATAGGTTGATGCAGGACAGTTTTCGGAGGAAAAGCGAAAATGATCAAAAGGGCTGTTTGTTCCTATTGGTGCAGCAAGTCCAGAGAAGATCTGGGAGGAGGAAAAATAAAAATTGTTAAGGAGGCAGATGATTGATGTAGTCATGTGCCAAAAACATGTGTGAATGATAGATGTGACAGGAACAATAACCTCCTCCTGTTTGAGAGCATTAGTAAGACAAGGTAAAAGATTGGGGCGTGTGCAGCAGTGGGAAACAGGCTCACACTTGAAATAAACTGGCTGAAAGTTGCCCAAGGAGGCTGTGGATGCCCCATCCCTACAGGCACTCAAAGCCAGGTTGGATGTGGCTCTGGGCAGCCCGGTCTAGTGGTTGGCGACCCTGCACGTAGCAAACTAGATGATCATTGTGGTCCTTTTCAACCCAGGCCATTCTGTGATTCTGTGATATATGAAAGGACTTCAAGAATGACCCACATGGTAGAAAAATATGTTGTGATCTTGTGGGAGTGTTTTAATCAATGCATGACTCCAAGTACTAACATTTTATGATATACTAGATGCAATAATGACCTTGATACGCCATCAGATGTTTCTGCATGCAGCTTTCATCCCAGAAAATTATTAGCAAGTGAGACATTTTTCAGTGATGACTGTAGAACTAAGGTGGTAATAATTGCTTCTTATTGCATATATGTAGAATAAGAAAATTGGCGTTTCCTAATTAGTATTTATAACTACTGTGTGACTAGTCCCACTCTGGGTTTTTTTGCTGTTTGGTTTATAAGACTGCAGTAGCAGGGCTCTGACACAGTGGTATCATAGTCTTCTGTCATACCACTTTTCTATTGTCGATTTTGCATCCTCCTCCTGTGCTGCACTGCTACAGAGGAAAAGAATCGTCATAACAGCCTTCCTTCTCTACCCTAATGCAGGTTTGTCAAGTAAACTCTATACCCAAAATCTTTTGTCAGTATAGCTACAGCGCAGGAAGAAAACTCACATAGACAAACCCACTCATACCGTCTTTTAACAAGACAGAACCTAGAAAATTACTAGCATTGTCACTGTGTAGTATGTGGTCTGCAAGTCCTGCCTACGACACTGTGTGTGAGTGGTTAGCTTATGCAGAGCTCTTTGCAACCACAGCTCTATTGCTAGCACCACCCAAGGCTGCTGGCTTGAATTTAGCTCAGATACATTTGTGGGAGCAGTAGGAGCTTTAGCTAAGGTATGTGTGAAGCCTGTTGTGCAAATGATGTGAGTGGGTCAGAAGGAAGGTGAAGGAGGAGCAATGCAGATATGCTGTACCATGTTGTTCTCAGATATTAAGGAATGGTTCTTGTGTAAAAATCTTATTTGGAAGCTTTGTTCTGGAAGTTTGTGAAATGACATAAATGTGGGGGAGGCATTTTTCTGTTTAAGAGAAATTCTTTCCTCTCTTCCACATACTGCACTGAGCAATCTCTTCCCCCTCCACCCTCACTCACTTAAGTGTTGCTATTAATATGTCTCTCTCCACCTGTCTACGATGTATTGAAATATATGAAAATTGCAGCAAGATGAGATAAATGATATGTTTTATGTCCTTCAGTTTAACCTTCACCTCACCGGTGACATCCATGCTATCACTGCAGCGAACAACCTGGTTGCTGCTGCTGTGGACACACGTATATTCCATGAGCTAACTCAAAGTGACCAGGTAGGATCCTTTCTTCTCATGTATTTCAACCCATCTCATTCTGGTCAAGATGTTTGGGGTGTGCCAGCAGTACTAACTGTATGTTTTGTTCTGCCAGGCCCTCTATAACCGTTTGGTGCCTTCGGTCAATGGTGTCAGGAAGTTCTCAGAGATTCAAATCCGAAGACTACAAGTAAGTTCACTAGTTTCACGCTGGTTTCTGATTCAGTTCTACTTACTCCACCTTTATGTATTCTGAGTTTGGTTACAAAAACATTTGTGTTGCCCTGTAGTCACAGAATCACCTAGGCTGGAAAATACCTTCAAGATCATAGCCCAACTTATGGAGTAGTCCTGTCACTAAACTATGTCACTTAGTGCCATGTCCTCATACCTTAAATGCCTCTAGGGATGCGGACTCCACCACTTCCCTAGGCAGCCTGTTCCAGTGCCTAACCACCATTTCCACAGAGAAATTCTTCCTAATAGTCATTTTAAACCTCCCCTGGCTCAGCTTGAGACCATTTCCTTGCTCCTTATCACTTATCGTCTGACATAAGAAACTGACTCGACCAACCATCAACTGGGTTGTCATTCTGCTAGCATTTGTTTTCTGCGTCAAGCGTGCAAAAGTCTGGTAGCCCATGTTACAGCACAGATAACAATGAGATGAAGTTCCAAGGGAAAGAATCATTTGATTTGACTTTGTTATATGCTGTGTGAGTAACACAGTGGGAAGAAGCAGAGAGATTAGTGCCCTTTGTTAATAGTGACAATTTACTGTTCCTAATGTAGTTTTAGAAAAGACCAGCATTAGTCTTTGTCTGTTACGGTCAGCTACAGATAAAGATGAATAATTCCTGTTCGTGTGACAGCTGTATAGATAATGCAGCACAAAAAAAGACAGCTTACAAAATTCAGCAAAAAAAGAGAAGGTAAAGATTTTCTTGTCTTGTCCAGATTGAGCAATCAGGAAACAAAAGAAAAAATGTGTCCTCTGCATCCCTTACTTTTTGGCTCAGGAAGAAGAATCTCAGTTAAATGAGTACACCTACCACTGAATGTTGGACCCTGAGCACGTCACAGTTCCTCCAGTTCTCAGTAATGAACATGAACCTGTGTGTGTCCCTAGCCTCTTCAAAAATGAGGAAGAAGAGTAGTTTTTGCATTGGGCTTGAACCTTCTGGCTAGAAGAGCAGAGTGGGTCCTGCTAAGCTTATTCCAAGAACAAACCCGTTTGAACAGTATTCATGCTCTATGAGTTGCCCACTTGGAGGCCAGGACCAATAGAATACTTAGGAAGATAAAATTCTGCTTTATTAATTAGCTATAATTTTTCAAACATTAGAAAATACGTGGCTTGCTTCCACTGCTGAGCAGAGTAGCTCTGTCATGTGGCTTGGTGGGCTGTAAGGATGCTAATACTCGAGAAAGAGGATCTTTTTCATGGTATGGTGGGGATTTGTTTGTTTGTTTTTAGTACTGTACTTGAAGAGGAAGAGAACAGACCTCTTTCTTCCCTGCTGTTCTTCTGGAGAAAATAGGACTTAGCTGTCTAGTTAATTAAAAAAGGCTTGCTCGTTCATAAATCAACTCAATCGTTTTCTTCATTTCTAAGCTTGCACTTGTATCAGTCTTGAGATAATTCTTCTCTCAATTAAGCAACTTGGCAAACTGCCCATCCTCTCAGTATGTTCAGGATCAGCTTTCTGGGATGCTGGCAGCCTTGTGACCGAATTGTTTAATTCCTCCTTTGTGCTGCTTAACCAGCGTGCTGAAAGCCGTGTCTTCAAATATGTATGGCTGTGTGCAGTGACCCCAGGCAAACTAATGAGAAATGGATGTAAGCATGTGAAACTAATGGTTAGAACAAGGCATGTAAAGAAAGCTCTGCAGTTTCTTCTTATGTTTTCTGTAGATGCCTTGCACAAAATTAGGTGACAGGCTGCCCTGATGTGCTCTATTATTTGCATTGCCCTTTGCTAGTTGGCAAGCAGCAAGCTCTGCTTCCAGGTTTACACTGATACGGATCAATTTATGTTGTTGTGGGACTTGAGGGGACAGTGGTAGGGCATTTCCTCCTTATTTCTGGATATTCAGGTGCTGCTGCCAAAGGCTAATTGTTGTGGTGAAAGGTTCATTTCTCTAAATCTTTTCATTATACTTTTTTATTATTATTATTTCTTCTTTCCTCCCACAGAAATTGGGCATTAGCAAAACTGATCCTGCAGCCTTGACAAAGGAGGAAGTAAACTTATTTGTGAGATTGGACATTGACCCAGCCACCATAACATGGCAAAGAGGTACAAGAACCATTAAAGTATTGCTAAAAAACAAACAACAGCAACAACAAAAGAACACCAAAACTTATCAAATGAAGTTGCAATTATAGAAAGAGCAAAGTTTTCTGGGATAAAGGGAATCAAAGCAGTGCTGGTCTCTCTATTTGGTGTGATGAGTGCCTGCAGATGAGAACCTGTTTCTAATGGGTCTGACACCAGGGCTTCAATCTTAATTTTTGTGAATTCAGACTGGGCCTCACTAATGAGTGCAAGTTTCTGCTTGCAGTTTTGATGGTCACTGAGAGAGTTTTCAGTCTGGCAACCATAGCAAACATTCTTTCTGCCTGCACATTTGAGAAAGAGCTGTGAGTGAGGACAGGCTACTGCTCTGGAATTAAACTGAATTTTAGTCTGCCCACTTGCTCTCTCGGGGACTAACAGCAGAAAAAGGCTCAATGTTTTGGTTTTTTTTTTTTAAACATGTTTAAAGATACCTGAAGTAAGATCAATCTCTGGTCTTACTAAATTAATATATCACTAAAAAAAAAAAGGAATTTCAGATAAGGGGGGGGGGGGGGGGGGGTGAAGGTGATTTAGACCCCAAGAGTATTGGTTTTCCTTCTTTTTATGAAAATACATGTGAAATTACTCTCCAGAATTTGCTTCATAACCTATAATGGAGCTGAATTAGTCTGCCTCGTGGGAAATATTTTGTAAAATACTTAGAATTTTTCAAGAAGCTAGGGGGAAAAAAAAAAAAAAGAAAGAAAAAAAGAAAACAGTACATTTAAGCCAATATTTGGTCGTTTGAGTTTCAAGGGTAATTTGAGCTAATGGGGTTGTAGGGAATGTCATTAAATAGTAGAATCTGACCATTTTATCCTTTCATTTACAAAATGATAATTTCATTGCTTTTTTCCATAGTAATTTCCTGATTTCATTTTTGACTAATAACGATGAAAAAGAAATTGGAATAATAGCAGCAGCTCCTTTTTTCAGTGGGGTTTTGGACTTGTGGTTACTGAGCACACAGGGAGGTAGACTTCTGGGTCAAGTCCAGTCTGCATTGACTGTGAGCATCTTAACATCGTTGCAGTTCAGTTGGAGAGGATGGTGTCCCAAGCTGCCATCCTCTATTCACAGTTTATCTAGCCAAGTGTTTGTGGTGGTATATAGATGTGATTAGGTCATGCAGTGTGACTTCTTACATCTTTATTTCTGCATCCTCACAGTACTGGATACAAATGACAGATTCCTTAGGAGAATCACTATTGGACAGTCTCCAACAGAAAAAGGCTTTTCACGAATGGTAATTATTCTCCTTTCTTGGATCTCTTAAAAAAACGCTTTGGAAAAACACGATCCTGAAGTAAACTTCTTCAACTCCAGATGTTTGTCTTACTGGTACCTTGTCATAGAGACAGCAGAAAGTCTCTTCGACCAAGCAGTTAAATTGCTACCAATGCAATGTATAGTTCTACTATCTGTTCTTTTCATCCCTTTCTTGATTGTTGGATTCCTGAATTGGGATGACTGTGGCATAGTAACAGTGACATATGAATGCTCTCTGCATATATGGTGCCTGGCAATTGCTAATCTTAGCCAGCGCACGTGCTTTGGGTGGGATGCATCTGGCCCTAATTCAACACAATATCTGAGCTTGCAACCTAGATTCATTATATAATCAGCATAGAAAAATAGGCAATCAGGACCATGATTTCTTTCATCCTTTAAGTAAGGATGTCAAATTAACAGTTCAAATGAGTTGTGCCCATAGAGGCCTCTTTTTATTTACCAAAAAAGGTCTTTAGGGTGCCTAGCTTCAATGGAGGTATTATGTCAGATGAATTCTACCCTTCCTTTGCTATAGAACCAAGTGTTGGTTTTCGTGTTTTTTTTTTTTCTTTGTCTTATACCGTACCATTTAGCAATGGTTAGATGAGTTAGTAAGCTCAGTCTTCAAAATTGTATTGTTAATGTTCTTACATGAATCACCAGTTTTGTGCCAGGAGGGAGTCGTGTAATTGCAATGGAATGAGTATATCTTACTTTATTTTGCAGAAAATAATCTGATTTGAAACTGTGAATTTAAATTATGTATATTCTGAGAGTAATGTTTTAGATTTGTACTCATGGATGTATGTCTGTATTTATTTTTTTTATGATAATGGTGATAACTGACATTTTTCCCCCAAGAATTTGAGTAAGGTAAAGATTTCTGCTGAGGAATCTTGATGAATTCACATTCTTTATTTGTCTCCTGAAGGCTCAGTTTGACATCACGGTGAGCAGTGAAATCATGGCAGTTCTAGCACTCTCTGATGGCCTGGATGACATGAAAAAGCGACTGGGCAGAATGGTAGTAGCTTCCAGCAAGAGAGGAGAACCGGTTACAACAGATGACCTTGTAAGAGAGTTATTCCGTTCTTGAATACTAACTTTCTTCTATTACTTCTGAAAGGCCTTGGATTGAAAAACATTGAGATGGTTCTGTATGGGATGGACTTTAGTATATAGAACATTAAAGATGAAATTTTAGTCTCTTGAGTTAGTAAAGGATTTCTACTTTGGCGTGGCTAGCACCTTACTAGAGACTGTGCATACATGTGTTTTGGGCAGGGACAAAGGGTTCTGTGCAATGTACTGTGTGTCAAATCAAAGCTAGCACCATAGGAATTAAGAAGAAGTACGTGGTGGCTTCTAAATAAAAAAGCATATTTACAAATAAGAAGAATTCAGAATGCATCCTGCCAGCCATCTGATTTTTTTTAAGCTTCCTGGAGAAAGGAAAACGTAAAGCAGGGACAAAGCCTGGTGCGAATCTAGTTACAGATGATGAAATATCTTATGCTGAGAGACTGTGAATAAAAGTGGAACGTGTGGAAGGTTTCCATAAGGCAGCCATTGTGAGAGGCACAAATCTATTTCCACTGAATGAAATGTTTAATTTAACAGCGCTAGTGATGTCTGTTACCAGTATATAGTTATAAGCAACAGTCACAGCTGCAGTACTGTCTCGCAACTGTCCACTGGAGCAGTTCTTGAAACATCCGTGGAGTATGTCAGTTAGAACTCTCCCATACAGTGCTTCAGCATTGTTCAGGGGATAGCTTGTGCTCCAGACACTTTTTCCAATAAATATTTTGTAGGTAACAACCCTGTCTGGAGAAGGTGAAGGGAATTGAGCTCTGTATGCGAACTGTGCCCTGTCACTTGGCCTCAGGACAGAAAACAGGCTCAGGACTGTTCCACTAGTCAGCAGAGGAGCGATACTGGTCTTCTGTTATATGTTTTTGTTTTATGTTCATCCCACAATAACTCTAAGAAGCAGTTGATTGGCAGTGTGGCCTGGCTCTGGACCTTCATTGCACATTTTTGCAGGTGGTGGGTATTGGCTTGCTTGGTTAGGACTGTGTTGCATGCCCCTCATACAGGCCAGAACATGGTGATTGCAGGGACCAGACTGACACAATAAGATGTCCAGATCCTTCTGCTGTAGTACAACCAGTATCATGAGCATGCTATCAGGAAGCTCAAAGGAACTGGGGAGAAATGAGGAATCAAAAACTTACTATGGGTTTTCAGAGATGGAGATGTATTGAAGTGTTATTGATTGACAGGCCTGAAATGTCATCATGGAAATCTTGCTCTGTATCTTTCATTATTCTAGAGATGACTGAAGTTTAAAGCTTATCCATTAAATGTTAACTAAGCTTTCATGTGGCACGACTGAGACTAATGAAACATAGAAGTGAATGTCTTTAAAAAATATATAGATATGTAATTGAGTGCTGCAGTTCAATTGACATTAAAAGGGAAGAAGAAATTGTCTTGAAAAACTTTCCCTGCTTTCTGCCATTGAATGGGGCATAGGAAATCATGTGTACCTAAGGGTTACTCTCTCACTGCTCTTCCTTTCTCACCTCATTATAGCATTAAAACAGCAGTTTGTATTTACCACTAAGTTGGCTAAGCAAGGTTGTAATGGAAGAGGCTGCACTCACCAGAAATCACCATTTACCTTAGAAGGATGCAAAAGGCATAATTCTGCTCTGCTCAGACCAGCATATTCTGCAGCAACTGCTGGTTGCGTTCCTGCAAGCTCGCCAGAAGGTCTTGACACAGTATAGGAACTGTCTCAGTACATCTGGAAACTGATAGCTGTCTTTGTTTTTTCTTTTAGGGAGTGACTGGTGCTCTGGCTGTCTTGATGAAAGATGCTGTTAAGCCAAACCTCATGCAGACGCTAGAGGTGAGCACGGATGATTCACTTTGTGTTCTCAGAAGCAAGGAGCATCTGATCAAGCTCATTCATCACAGTCAGTGTGGACTTACTCTGTTTAGACTTAGAAGCTAATTTGTGGTTTCCTACCTAAGATTCAGGGCTGGGGAAAAAGAAAAGCTTCTTTATAGGTCTGCCATTGGCATGTGGGATGGCCCTGGGGAAATGCAGTACATCTTGCTGTGTCTGTTTTGTTGACTAATGTCAGGAAATGTTTTGAAAATCTAGACAGTATGGGTGCAAGAGAATGGCAGAGTTGCTAAGATTTAGCCATCCATTTCCTAAGTGGGTTAATATCTCCACTTCTGTAGATTATAATAATCCAGTTGGCGATGCAGCCCTTAGTACTGATAACGAATATTTAATCAGAGGGCTTTAAGATCTGTCTTCTAAGAACTTCCTTTTTTAACCTTCAGATACCGTAGTACTTAGCTCCTGAAATGCTGCGGATGTGCAAAATGTTACCCCCTGATTTTCTTTATTTCTCTTTGCCTCCTTCACCCTCCTCCATTTCCTAGGGAACCCCTGTGTTTGTTCATGCGGGACCTTTTGCCAATATTGCACATGGGAATTCCTCAGTGTTGGCAGACAAAATAGCGCTGAAGCTTGTGGGTAAAGAGGGTTTTGTTGGTAAGTGTGTGGTGTTTGTTTGTTTTTCAGGGGAAGATTTCCTTTTTTTTTTATCATGACTACCTTTGCTGTTTTTTGGTTTTTTTTCTGTCCCAGAAGAAGCTTCTGATTTCTGTAACCAGAGCACTGATTTCTCTGCCCAGCAACCTCTCACAAACTTCTGAGTTGTTTTTTTTTTCCTACTCCAGTTACAGAAGCAGGATTTGGTGCAGACATAGGCATGGAGAAATTCTTCAACATTAAGTGTCGTTATTCTGATCTCCGGCCTAATGTGGTGGTGTTGGTTGCTACTGTCCGAGCTCTGAAAATGCATGGAGGAGGGCCTGCAGTAAGTAGTAAACGAGGTTTTATTTGGGCCTGAGGGGCTTTTGTTCCAGTCCAGCCACTTAAAGCTCTGTAGGGTTTGATTTGCTTATAATTGCCTTGAGATTTACAGTTATCGATATGTCCCTGCTGCTTGCAAGCTGCTTTGTTGTAGTATGTTACGTATACATACCTGCTCATTTTATTTTCCCAAAGAAGTATGCTGGGGCACATTTGTTGTTATCATCATCCTTAGTATGTTATACTGTGAGAGCATCTTGGCAGTCTTTTTTTTTTTTTTTCCCTTAGGAAAAAAAGGATCAGGCTGAAGTAGAACAGTGCATCTTGATGCAGTTCAATAAGAATCAAGTGCAAATTGTCATAATAAAAATGTTATGGGGTACCCCCCCCCCGTTTTTTCTTATTATTATTATTATTTTTTTAATTCACTCTCCAGGTCACTGCTGGGATACCTTTGCCAAAGGAGTACATGGAAGAGGTAATCTTATCTTCTTTAGCTGTTGTGACAATTGACCAATTAATTGTAGTTGTTACTCGATGTTATCATTCAGTGCACGCGTGGATAGCTAGTGTGTGTCATTTCTATAGCTGGCAGGGAAATGCTTCCTCATAGAAGCTTTAATGTTCTTTTTTTTTTTTTTTTCTCCTAATGCTGTTACTTTGGCTCTGCTCTTTCAAGCATTTATTGTACTTGACCCAGCCAGCATTCAGAGCCTTCCTTTTCTCCTGAGCTTGCATAATTGTCTATGCACTCAATTTTTCATAGTAATGTCTGCTCAGTGTCCCTTGACCCTCTCAGTATAGAGTAATTGCCTAGCTGAAATATTGTCTCTGAAAATATTCGGAGTGCCTGTTTAATTACTCCCGTCTTAGCAGCAGCAGTTTTGTTTTCCCCCTGCCCTTCTTTTGCAAGCAGGGAGGAAAGTGAACTAAATCTCTGTTTCTGCCCTTGTGCCTCAAATGGTTTTGTACACTTGGGTAATTGATCTGGTTCAGCTTTTTCACTTCTAACACTTCTCTACAGATTACTCTTTTGATAGGAAGGGATGAAATGTCTGCACTTCCATGAATAATCTCTGATGCTGTAAAATGTAAATATACATAAAGTGAAAGCTGTTATCACAAACTTCAAACAAATGTCACGAAATTCACTGCTAATGATATTCAATACATGAAGATGGATGTGTCATAGAGGAAAATGAGGTTTTACTGTGAGGAGATAATGAGCATAGGTATTGACTTAAGAATAACAAAAAAATGATAAAGTGGTTTCTCTTACCTTGATTTTCATCTTCAGCTATGAAGTTATTAGAAACATTCATTCCTTTTCCTGTTTTCCATGCAAGACCATGCACTGGTCCTAAGTGTTCAGAAAGCAGCTCTGAAATTTTGCCTTTGGTTTCCATTCCTGCTTTGGCACTTAAATAATGAGCTATGGATGCGGTGGATTTGGAGCAAAGGTTTCACTATCTCTCATAAAACGTACGTTCTGCTTGCTCTCTTTTTTTTACAGAATCTTCAGCTGTTGGCAAAAGGTTGCAGTAACCTAAGCAAACAAATCCAAAATGCTCGGCTGTTTGGTGTCCCAGTAGTGGTGGCTGTCAATGCTTTCAAGTAAGTGAGCTGGGCTGTGGAACTGATGCATGAGAATAAAATGGTGGCACTTCTTATGCTACATTTAACACACTGTCTTGTTTTTAGCACTGTCAACGTGTTGTTTGTGGGAAGCAGCATTCTGCAGTGCTTGAAGATGCACAATAAACAGTTCGGCTCTGCTCAGTCATTTCAAATGCATTCTCTAGTTTAGTTTAGCTTAGGATCTTGTGATCAATGTTATGTGCCATTGCTTACACCCTAAACCAGCTAAGTTACTGTAGACAAAAGGTGCCTGTGACAATATGGAATCTAAGTTCATAACAGATGGTGAAGTGCCTGTGCTGTAGACTACATTGCATTCAGTGGTCTGCAGTATAGAATCATGCCAAACCAAGAAGCATTTAAGGCTCTGCACATTGTACTACAGAGGAAACAGAATCTGTGTGTGGTCTTTCTTTATACAAGCAGAAGGGCTTTGAACTGCTGTATTAAAGCTGATGCCAGTTGAAGCAGAGTAGCCAGCTAAGGATTGCTCATCTGAAGTGAATGTGTATTAGCTGTTTTAGAGAAAGTATGTTTTTCAGCATTCTGTGCACGTGATATAGAACATCTTAGCATCTCCAAATTAGCAAGTACTAATGCTGTTTTGAGTTTTCATCTAAAAACAAGAGTTGCGTTGTTGATACAAGCACAGAGTCTGGAAAACTGTTGTTGGCAGTCTTGGGTTTCTGCATGTAGTTCCAGGCCAAGCTCTTGCTCGCTCTTGTCTTGGCGTGGCATCCTTCACCAAGGTGGAGTGGCCTTGTGGTGGATAACTCCTCAATAGATATGGCTTCCTGATAGCTGGATCTTGTAATTTCTTCAGACAGCATTTAACTGTTGTTGACAAGAATGAGAGAAGGGTATACAAAACCATTCATTTACTTTGCATATGTTCTGATACAAATATGCAAACCTTTCTCTTTACAGGACAGATACAAAGGCTGAACTGGCTCTTGTAGTACAACTGGCAAAAGAAGCGGGAGCATTCGATGCTGTGGTGTGCACTCACTGGGCAGAGGGTGGTAAAGGAGCTGTTGCATTGGCTCAGGCTGTTCAGAGAGCATCACAGACACCCAGCAACTTCAGGTTCCTCTATAACGTAGAGGTAAGAACTTACGTGATTACAGAAGTACTTTTTTTTTTTTTTTTTTAAATAAGTCTGGCTTAATTGGCTGAAAGTTGCCTGAAAGTCTGCTCAGAGAACCTGAGAAGAAAATGGCTTTTAGAACATAACATTTACTCCACGAGTCTCAAATACCTAGTTTGTCATTTCCTGTTGTTTTGACTACTGAATGAAATATAGTTTACTTTTGATAGTGAAAGATGCTACTCTGACACAGCAAGAAATGGCAAACAGGTTACTACTGTGACAGGCAGCCATGTTCCAGGGTAGGGAGAAGTGTATTCTTTGACCTGAGACATTCATTCTTCTCAGAACGTGGACTGGAACAACCTTCGTCAAACTTGTTACCTTACTGGAGAATTTCTGGGTGTGCATGGTGCTCAGAATGGGAATATAATAGGCTGTGGAACAGGAAATGAAATGTCCATTTCTAACTTGTTTCTTTCTCTGGAAATAAATCTTACAGTTTTACAGCACAGATCAGGTGGAAGAGTGTGTGTGTGTGCGTATTTCTAATGACTTTGTACTTAAACAAATTTGATGGTGACTCAGAGGTAACGAAGTTTCTGTTAGTTACCATGTTGTGGCCTGGAAGTGCCTAGGCCATGCTCACTTCCCTGTCTTTTTTCCAGCTCCCTGTTATAGATAAAATCAGAATTATTGCACAGCAGATCTATGGGGCAAGTGACATTGAGCTGCTTCCAGAAGCACAGGAGAAAGTCGCCGTGTACACTAAGCAGGTTAGTTTTCCCTGTCTCCTGATACCCAGTGATGCTTTTCATTTTAAAATAATCATACTGAAGTGGTGTTCAAACTGTGTATAAAAGGGGATCATCACCCAACATGCATCTGGGGCTCACTGGATGCTGCCATGCCAGAGAAGGATGAGGAGGTGTTGTGGGAAAAGAGAAAGTGGCCCTGGCTTTTAGTGCAGAAAACAGAACTAATCTGTCACAGTAATACTTCTCTAATAATGTGTAGGGGGAAAAAAATGGAAAGCAGATGCAGTAATCTCTCTATATTCTCCCATGTATGCTTTCTACACTCTCCAATTTTTTTTTACGGTTTGGGAATTCTGGAACTACAAATGGTCAGACTGGTGCTCGATAGTCTCTGCTTTTTGTTGTTGTTGTTTGTTTTATTTTTCTGTCATGTCTCACTGAGTTGTCCAATCAGTTTTTAAACCCATATAAATTTTGGGCAGTCACAACCGTGTTTTTTGTTCTTGAACACGACATTCTTGTAAATTTACCTGCTTTTCAGATACCTTCTGCATTAATGAAGGTTTGTAATGGGTTGTGTAGAGGAAAGCAAGGTGACAATTGTCCAAGCTTTGTTTAGTGTGCTTGAATAGTTTTACTTCTGGACTTCATGTACTGCTGGCATATGTCACTTCTTGTTTTTTGTATTTCTTGTAAATTCCTTTACAATTCTATCAAAATGCCATAGCTGTACAATTGCTCCTTCCTCACAATATGCAATTATATTGATCAAATACTTCTAATTAGCCCATTTCAGCTATATGTGCACTTTAGTTCTGAGCTGTTTGAATCAATATTTTGGGAAGAGAGAAGAAAGTAAGTTAGATATCTAGATATCCAGTGCTTCCATAACACTTTGTACCATTAACCTTCTCCTCAGTTGGACGTGCTGGGATCCATAGTTATTCTTCCCTTAATAGTAGGAAGAGGGGCGGAGTTTGAGAGAAAGAATTAGGATGCAGAATGGTCAATGGATCGGACAGGCTGTGGGTGAAGAAATTGCATAAAAATTACCTGGTAACACTGAGAATAGTAAAATACAGCAATATTTTTTGCATACAGGAATGGTTACTGTTTTTTCACTTCTCTCTCTTTCTTTTCACTGTCACGCCCAGGGCTTTGGAAACCTGCCAATCTGCATGGCTAAAACTCACTTATCATTGTCTCATGACCCTGAACAAAAAGGAGCACCTACAGGTTTTATTCTGCCAATCCGAGATATTCGGGCCAGTGTTGGTGCTGGGTTCCTGTACCCACTGGTAGGAACGGTGAGTGAGTGGGTAAAACCCTCGACTGTGGGGTGAGAATAAAACTTCACGTGCATTCCAGTTATGAAAGGTATCTTCCATTAGAAGAGCCCTTGTCATTTACTGATGATGTTTTAATAATCCAGTGCATTAGATGCCCTTACTAGGATTTTTTCAGGGGGAAGAGGACAGCTAAAATAAACCATGTGACCATTTGAACATTTAGCAAGCCCTCAGTGTACTCTCCATATCCCCCATCTCCGTCGTCCTGGAATTCAGGGTGAGCTCTGCACGTAATGAATTGTGGGAACAGCAGACTGACAGAGGGACCTACCTAATTGCCCCTGTGACTTGGAATTCCTGATGCACTTTGCAGTATTGCAGCTGAAATCTGTGTGCACCAGCAGATAGTGTAGAACTGAACAACTTTTCCACAGCTTACAAAGCAAATAACTTTTGA
Organism: Gallus gallus; assembly: GCF_016699485.2. NCBI lineage: Eukaryota > Metazoa > Chordata > Aves > Galliformes > Phasianidae > Gallus > Gallus gallus. The sequence goes on along the minus strand of NC_052536.1, from coordinate 52,440,420 downwards.
TGAGACAGCTCCAAAGCAAAGCTGATCTGTACTGTTCATCGTTTGTCAGTCTCCCCTTCCATTATTTTCTCATCGTTTTGCTGACCATCTGTTTGCTGTTTGGTCTGCATCAATGCCAACAGTTTATTTCACTGTGCCCTTGAGTTCTTATTTTCTGTTCTTTGAGATGATTGTCATGTCAGCTGAGAGGTAAGAGAGTAGCTACAATGGAAGCAGGATCCTGCCATAGCTTTGATATGAATGGGCTGGCAGAAAGAGGAGCTATCTGCAAAGTGAACTACCATTCAGCTTTGTGTCTAAAGAAAGAATGTTAGGATGAAAGGCTCCACTGGAGATCTTATCTGGGGAATCTATTCTGGGAAAATGTTAAGTAACTTCTTAGGTTATTGCAGGAGATGGAGCAGTTGGAGCGAGCAGCTCTGTCTTTTTCTCACTATTTTTGGGCCTGCACTTTTTTTTTTCTTTTTTACTGAAGTCTTCATAGCAACATTTGTTTTAATAAGCTGTCTTTCAAAACTGTTAGTGTCACATGGCTCAGATGCTGAAATTTGTTGCTTTAAGAGTTGTTTCCTTTCCTCCTTCATGTGCTATCTCTCAGAGAGCTAGGTAAGGGTTTCCAGATTACCCCAACAGAAATAAAATAACCACATCCCAACTGAAGTCTGGCACATCCTTCTTTTCATAGAGTACTATGTGTTTTGGAATACAATGAAAGATAGCACGCTCGTTCCTGTTCTTAGTGACTTTTTTTTTTTGCAGGCCAAGATTTAATCCAAGCAGTGATTATTTTTAATATACTTTTTTAAATACTGCAGAAGGAAACAGTACACAGCAGCAACGAGACAGACAAAAGAAAGATGATTAGAGACATCAAAGCTGAAGTTTTGTCTCTTTTTTTTAATGTCTTCACTTTCTCTGAAGCTGGAGTTTCCTTCCTGCTCCTTTCACTGCTTTGTAATGTTTACTCAGGCATGCAGTTAATCATGATGTTAATCTTGCTGGAATTAACAGTAAGCCCTCCAGGTGGGGACATGAAGATCTCTCTTCTGTGGTGCCCACTAGGCCAGAAAAGGGATGTCCTTTTAAGAAGCAGCCCAGAGCTTTTTGAATCAGATCACCATTTTAAACCCATTCAACAGGATATGTGCTAGCCTCAGAGTAATTTTTTGGCAGCCATTGAACTGTGAGCTGGAAACACAGAAAACATGCAGCTCTTTGCAGAAGTTGTGTGAAATTTGAGGTGAAACCAATGGCCAGTGTGTGCATATTCTTGTTATCTGAAGTTAACTGAGAAGGTTTGTCACAATTTTTCTCAGCCTCTGAGTTTTGGGTTTTTTCCTTTCTGGCTCAGAGTTGAAGCTGTTGTACTTGAATGAAATACTTTGAGGTATAAAAGGAAATACAAGGATCATCTAGATTTAACTTTGAGCGTGAAATGGTAATGAAAAGGAAACAAATGGTTGGACTCAAACTGGTTGGATTTCCTTCTTACATGGTGCCACTGGAGAACTGAAAGCAAATCATTGATTCAGCTCTTTCGAGGTCCTGCATGGCACTTTTTCTGCAAGTTGTGCAAATGCTATAAATAATACGTTCCAGTTGGTATTGCTTTTATTTGAAATCTGTAGGGGAACTGATAATATCCGAGTGGTCTAATTTTTTCATGCAAATAGTGAGAATTGCCCTGTGTTCTTTTCCAGCACTTGCATGAATGGGGAGGAGGAGGAGCTTCGGTTCCCTAGCTCTGAAAAGAATTGAGTGCATTAAGCATTGTGGATATTTGTGCAGAAAATTCATAGCCTGAAAGGAAATCAACCCTGTACCACATAAAAATTCAGCACGTAGTTTGCCTTTAGGTAATAGATAAAAGAGTAGCCACTGTGGGCTGCCCTATGGCTAGGAGGGCAGGAAAACTGACCAATCCTTTCAAAACACAAAGGGCAAGAAGGGTTACATCAGGCCTGTATGTATCAACACAGCAAATCCTGTTGTGGTGACTGTCACTCTCAGCTCTTGCTGTGGCCCTCTGGATGTGTAGGTGGAGATCTACAAAGCTGTGCAATTCTCCAGAGATACATACATAAATAGGTGCTTTCTTGTTCTGCATGATAGTGGCAGTGACTGTGGTGAGAACTGAAAAATCCTTCCAGATGCTTCAGATCTCGTAATACTTTGCTCATGAGAGCAGAATATTCATACAGCTGAACATAAAGACAAAAGGAATGAGATCCATATCTGAGGTCCACTCTTCCCTGTCCTGGAAAGAAGCAGCTATGACAAAAAGCTGGTGCAGACCTAGCAGTCATTACAGAGAGTATGATTGAAGTGACTTTTACCTCTGCACAAAGCTTGTACATCTTGCAGTGGTATGGTACATATGGGACTGCAGTTAGCACTTGTAATAGCTTAGGAAAATGAGGTGGGATTCCAAAAGCTCCCAGAACAGTTTTGAGGACTGCAGCAAATGCTTAACCTTGCTGCTGAGCTTATTACCCACATTTGATTAGTGTGCAAAATACATACGCAGGGAGAAAATACCAGGTTTCTAAAGAGGTCTTTTATCTAATGGAGACAGGCATAACAATTACTGGTTGTGAAATCTGAGGCTGGGTGATGTAGATGGAATGTGAAACACTGAATTTTTGTTTATGGGGTAAATGACCACTGACACAAGCTGTCAAGCGTGGTCATGAGTTGTCCACCTTCACAGAGCAGCCACATTAGCCTACATGTGTTGCTGGGCTAAACACTGGGTTACGGAACAAAGTTGTCATCTGCATTAGTAAATCAGGCCAAGTGTAGTCCCTGCTGGCTTTGCTTTTTGCAGCTCTGAAAGTGGGTTTCAGCAGTGGGGATGACTTGAAAGGCCTGGCCTGAGGCGGGCGCAGGGCAGGCAGCTGTTCTGCTACCTTCAGCCCTCCTGCTGCACACAGACCCGTGTGCCTCAAAATGGCCCAGTCAGGAAAACAGACCTACCTGTTTCTATTAAAGCCTTATTTCAGGTGTTTTTGTTGGGTTGGTTTTTTTGGGGGGGAGTTGTCTGTTTGTTTTAAAACCTCTCATGTCAATAACAATTATTCCTAATTACAACAGTTCAAAAATTTTAAAGAGTTTTAATCAACTGGGACTTTGCAATCAGCAGAGCTGTATTTAAACGTGCGTCCTCATTTCAAGAGCCAGGAAGCTGCCACAAGCAGTTTGTGTCTCCCTGCAGCAGCTCTCATGTAACAGTTGATCCATCAGCTGGATGCTCGAGTGCTTGGCCAAATCTTGGGCTGAACTGGTCAATCTGCTAAACTAGGAGTTCCTGGTTCTTGTGATGTGCTTCAGAATGCTGTATGACCACCATCCAGCTAGGATGTTCATAACCAAGGTGCTGCACGGGCTGTTGCTAACACGGTTCCCAGCACTGAATAAGTATTATATGTTCTGTTCAGTTATGCTGCTTCCAGGTAAGCTGTTTATCTTTTGTTATCCAGATGAGCACCATGCCAGGACTTCCTACAAGACCCAGCTTTTATGATATCGACTTGGACACAGCGTCAGGAGAAGTGAACGGGCTCTTCTGAAAAGAACTTGTAACTAAAGGTAGGTAGGTGTCACCTTCAGGTTAGAAGGTTTTCAATATTTGGGCTTGATTTCTGAACTTGAGATAGTGGAGCTAAGCTAATTTCATATTATGCCATGTGTTTCCAAATAACCTGTGATTCTATTTCAGCCTGAAAGTTGCCCACAGTACTGTTTAATAGTAATTAAATTTATTTTTCTTTTTAGCTCCCAGAAGAACACCTGATGAGTCATGTAAATGAAACTATTCACTGATCTTTTTTGAAGTCAAAACAAGATATGACTGAGAATACAGCGCAAGAAGTGGGGGGGAAAAAGAGTGCTAAAGGATAAAACACTTATTTTTAATCTGTAATAATTCTTAAACTACCGTGTTCCAAGCTAGTTGATGCTATGTATATAAATAATACTACCTGTACAACCTTCCTGCTTCATAACTGTAGCTGGAGCAGAGTACAGAAGCTTGGGTTTAGTGATCTCTTAGAACTACAGAATCATTTCAGTTGGAAAAGACCTTCAGGATCATCAAGTCCGACCAGCTAAAGGCCCAAAACCTTAACTAAAGTAGTAAGCATGAAAAGGAGAAAAGATACATTTATGTGACCTCACCTTGATTCAGTGAGATTATTTTAATAATTAAAAATCCTAAAGCTGGAGCTGTTTGTAACAGTCTTGGGACCTGGCTGTCTTAACAGTAGGGTTTTTGTGACATAGGTTATCTTGGGAAGTCTCATACACTATAATATTCCTACTTGTCACGCTGAATTCTGTATCCCATTTCTCACACCATGGGAGGATTTGCTGTGCTATGAAATCACAACAGTCTCTTTTAAAAGAGGGAACAAGGAAGAATCCTTTTGTAATTTGTTACCAGGAGTGCTCACCCTGGCTTCTGCTGTGAATTACCCCTGTGGACACCCGAGCCACGCCAGATTTCTCTTTTAGAAAGCCCAGCTGTGACTGCTGTAATTCTTCCTACTGGAAACTGAACTGCTGGGTGTTGGGTCTGTAGAGACCCGGATCTCTGGACTGTACCCATGGCTTCTGCCAAAAGTGTCCTTTGAACCATTTTTTGCTCGGCAATAAGTACAGTTAGGCCACTGAGATACCTTGCTTTCTGAGGTGCCTTTTGGGTGAACAAGAGCCACATGAACAGTGATTGAGTCATTTGTAGTAGGCTTTGTCAACAGGCCAAAAATCATTTTGTAACAGAAATAGAGTTGCTGCCAGATTTTTAACTAATACAAATAAAGGGTAAAAACTTCAAATGCTTTTTGGGTTTTAATGTACGTGCTGAGATTGATGAAGTAGAACTTATTTCTGTGATTAACTGAGTAATGCAGCAGTCCCAGTATTGACAATTCTAAGTGATTATTGCAGGAATAAGTTGCCTGCAATGCACCACCGTGTGTGTGTTCTATCTTGTTTCCTTTCCTGGATGGCATGTGTCATCTATAGGAAATAAACTGCCTGAATTATTCAGTGGATTGAGTTTACTTGCAGTTGACTGCAGAAGATCTGAATTAAGATGCTAGCTTTATTAAGTTTGACTGCCCTGCTCACAGCTGAATATTTTTGGCTTCTCCTTTCTCCATAGGCTTGCAGGGCCCATCTGCTTGCATCCGAACTGAATCTGAAAGCATTCTGATTTTGGTGAGAACTGGGAGAGTTGTGGTGTAGGTGTGCACCAGTGTAAGGATGCATCTGTAGTACACAGGCGCTAAATATAGAGAGAGCAAGTTATTCAGTAGGGGAGAATAATTATATAAAAATTACCTAGTTGTCACAGAAGCAAAGACAGAATAATTTAAATTGTCGTAAGCACACTTGGGATAACGTTCACAGCCTCCTCACGTTTTCTTCTCGATGGTATTTGGCTGAGAAGTTGCTGCAGACAGGTTTTACAGAGCACAAAAAGGCCACTTGCACGGGGTCGGGAGGGGCGTCCCCTGTTGCTGCACCACCCCAAAGGCCTGGCTGGAAGTCCACCTGCACCACCTTGGTGGAGCCTTTCCTTGCAGCAGATTGCCACAGCTGATGCTGCCAAGACTGCTGTCAGTTCCTACATTTAATCCTCGTTCTCTCATCTTGCAGAGGCTTCCCTGTTGCACCGCTTTCCTGCAAGCGCTCTGTGTTCCACCTTCATTTTATGCTTATGAAAGATGGGATAAGTGCTAATTTATGCTAAGATTAGCCTCCTTTTAGTTCAGCATGAGATCACAGACATGTGGTTGAGAGAAGGCAGTCCAGGAGGTCTCTAGTCCACACCATGACGTGAGGCAACACCATGGCATAGCCATGCAAACGACATGGATTTGCTGAGCAGTGGAGGACTGCTGACAGCAAAGCCAAAGGGTCAGCAGCAAATAGTGAAAAAATAGCCCCAAACATCTCCAGAGATGAGTGGCAAATGCTTTTCCACGATGTGCTTCAAATGTCGTGGGAAGTGTATTCCCACCATCCCTACTTGCAGCACTGATTCATAAATAAGTTGGGTGGGTTGTTGGTTTCTTAGCTCATTTGTGACCAAGTATGGCAGCTGTTAGTTCTTGACCCGTCACCTACGACACAAAGAATGCTTAATCTCTTCTAACTGACAACTGGAAGGTTGTCTTCCCTTCCTGTTGCCTGGAGCAAAAAAAAAAACAATTAAGTGCAGGTGTGTGGGCCCAACCCCTCAGCTGATGTGATGGCCATTCCCTTAGCTGTGCTGTAATCAGAGCCTCCCATCACATCACTAGGAAACAATACAGATTTTTTTCAATCTTATCTGCCTTCTACCCCGTTATCTATCTCCTGTGTGTCGTACTCCTTGGTGTTACTGTCCTCCCATGGAGCAACAGAATAATTGAGTTCTGTGCAAGGTGGTTTCAGAGGGGATGGATTGGAGCTGGCCGTGCAGGTAGCACACATTCCTGCTGCCTGTATCCCCCTTCCACCTGGAATGAGGGGAAATGGCCTCATGCTGACGGTCTGTGCTGAGCTCTCATGGAGAACTGTACCGTAATTAGAACCCACTGCCTCCCCTCTGGAGAGGAGCTGTTTCCAAATGAAGGTTATTATACTGAATGAATGCCAGCGAACGCGGCTCGTAGGGGGGCTTTTAAAATGATAGTTCCTTGTGGTTGCCTGATGTGTGCTTCTGTCCTGTAGGCTGAAATTTCAGCCAGAAGAACACGATTTCTCCCCTTTTTAGGGAGGGAGGAGGCCACGTGTGTTTTTTTAAGGACAGCCTCCCCTGGAAGCCCCTTGCAGGCTCAATATGTGTCCCATCGCCTGCGCTGCGCTGTGCCAACACGCCGCCAAGCAATTAATATCCTTACAACATGGGTGGGTGTCTCTGAGCTCCCCGTTGGGTTGAATGGGGACGTTCAGGCAGCTCCAACCGTGGCTTCATGTGCTTCTTCAGCTGCACTTGTAGTCATTTACCGGAGGCCCTCCCATCAATCGTAACAGCTGGGGATGCAATTTTAAAGTCAGATTTTGGCACGTGTGAAGGAAAAAAAAAAAAAAGACCCCTATGACTGAGGCACCTTGTCAGGTATTTCGGGTGAGGTTTGGCTTAAACTCGGGACCCGACTGCCCTTAACCCCGCTCTAAAGGTGTGGTCCCTGCAGGGACCCAAGCGGGCTGCGCTCAGCGCTGCACAGGTTTCAGGCGGCACAAAAACCGCTGCCAGGAGCAGAGCTCCCATCGCACGCTGTACCTGCTCCGCGGATCCCCGCCGTCCCTTCCTCGCGGCCGTGTTTCCGCTCGCGGCCGGCTTTCAGGCTGCGAACCGCGGCTCAGCCCTCGGGAAGACCCTCTCGACTTCGCCCGTTGCGCATCTGCTGCCGCCGCCGCGCGCCCTGTGCGGGGAACGAAGGCGGAGAGGGACGGTGCTCCGCGAACGGGGCAGAACGCCGCGCGGGGGGAGGGCGGCCGCTTCGCCGCGGGGATGCTGCGTGAGCGGAGGGGCTGCGCGGCCGGGGGGCGGGAGGCGGGGGGCTGCCGGCAGCGCCCTCCCCGCCGGCCCGGGGGGCGCGGCTGCGGCGGGAGGCGGCGGCAGCGCAGCCGCGCAGGGGCCGCGCAGAGCCGCGGTCGGGCCGCGCCGCGCCGCGCCGCAGGTGAGGTGCTGAGGGGAGCCGCGGGGACGGGCGGTGGGGGGGAGCGGGGAGGGCGGCACCCGCGCGCTGCCGCGGCCCCCGAGCTCGGGAGGCCGCGCGTCCTTTCGGAGGGCTTCGGGCGGACGGGGGGAGCGGCGGTGTGTGGCGGCTCGCGGTCCCCGCGCCGGTGCCCGCCGAGCGCCCCCAGACTTCTCGAGACGCGGGCTCCGGAGCTGGGGTGCGCTCGGAGCGCCGGGCTTCGTCTTTCCCACGTGGCCGCCGAGCGCATTTCCCGCTTTAGAAGCGGCAAACGGAACGCGACCCGCGCTGCGGGCTGCAGCCCCGCCGGGAGCGCGGAGCCCCGGAGCCGGCAGCGCCCCCGGCAGCGGCAGCGGCAGCCCCGGGCCGGGACGGCACCGCCGCGCGGCTCTGCTGCGGCCGGAGGGCTCCGGGAGGCACCGGACGGCCGCGAGAAGTTGGGCTGCAGCGCGCGCCTTCCTTGCCCAGACGTTCCCTTTGTGCCTTTGATTTTTGCGAGGGTGACGGCACCGATGGACGCGTGTGGTGTTAATTGAGGTTGCCATGGGAGGCGTGCACGCAGCGTGGATGTGCTTCCTTCTTGCCGTGTGATTTCGCTTTTGTGTTCCTCCTCTTGTACTCGGCGTTTTGCGTGTTGTCAGCTGGCGCATTAAAGGTAAAAATATCGGCGGTCTCGGGGTGTGATTATCCGGGCTGCAAAGTGTGAGTGCATTGGGAGCGGTGGGGGAAGATGGAGCCAACTGTAGGAGCAGGAAATATATGCGTGTGTGAGTAATATAGATTTGTCATAATGTGAGCAATTAGAAAAAAAATACAGCCACTTCTGCCATGCAAAGTAGTGTTCTCTGTGTTGGAACAGCACTAAGTTGGCATAATAGTGGCTTTATTTTGCCTTTGGATATTGGTATCCGAGGGTAGAACTGCTTTTCTGTCCCTTGCCTGCATCCCAGGCTGAAATACTCCGCTCAGAATTGCTTCCTTTGATTTTTGCTCTGCGCTTCTTACCGCTTGTTCATTGTGTTGCAGGGCACAGATGGGAGCACCGAGCACGCTCGGAGGCAAACCTCACCCAACCCGTGTCAGCAGCTGATCAGAATCCGAGGCACAGCAGCAGCTGAGCTGGCACTGGGGGGCAGAGCACCTCCACTCACTGCCACCACGTTGCTTCAAGCAAGTTCCTCGTTCCCTTCGAACTGCCCATGGGCTGAATAAAAGTTGTTAACTCTTGGCTTGACTTGTCATCCTTTGGGGGAATAAAACCAAGGTCGGACTGTCCGTTCAGTGGTGTGCTGTTAGAGGAGCACGGCCTGAAGTGGGGTATCCTAGAGGTGAGAGTGACTCTGGCTCTTCAAGTGTGCCTGGGACTCCTTGGAGAGGCAATAAAGAGAGTAAGAAGATGCAGTGGGAGTTATAAAGTGGATGCAATAGCTTCATTGGAACAGCTCTGCGCATTGCCACATCCGCTTGTTAAAAAGCAACTACTGTTGTTTAAAGGACAATTTGGGGAAAAAGCCATTTGAGCATCTCTGCAGCTTTTATGCATTAATCGAGAAAGTCAATACACAGACGAAGGAGAGGTGCAAATATGGCAAAGGCAGCTAAGGAAATACAAATGGAGAACCCGAGCGAGCTGGAGACTCCTAGCGCGGGGACACCGTGCCCCCCATTGGAAGAACAGGCAGAAAAACCCTCCATGCTCTGTTTTAAGAAGCGGAAGAAGTCCTGTAAGAAGGGGCTGACAACTAAGGATGCATGTGAGGGAGCTTCTGCAGCCTCGGAGGAGAAAAATCAATGCATCAGCACAGACCCAGGGGAGGCAAAAGCTTCTGCTCCATTGCGACCCTCCAGAGGAGCCTGGGCAGCTCTCAAAAGTCTCACGAAGCCTCGGAGAGGGCAGAAATCCTCTTCACGGAAGAAGGTGTCCTCTGATTCCCAGGTGCAGCTGGAGATGGATGCGGAGGAGAGCTGTGCACAAGGTCTTCCAAGGAAAAAGGCCAACACGGGGGTGAAGATGCCCTGTGTGCGCTTCTTGAGAGGCAAGAAAAAGCCCAGCCCCTCAGAGGTGGTGGAGGAGTCAGAGGACAGTGTCCAAGCAAATGAAGTGATGGGCATTTTGAACAAAGCCATTGAAGAGCTGGAGGACATGGTCCCAGCAGAGCCCTGTGACAAGGCCGAGTCCCTCACTCCACTCCCCGCAGAGGATGTGGCCCCAGCAGAGCCCTGTGGCAGGGCTGAAGCCCTCAGCCCGCTCCCTGCAGAGGACCAGGGCACATCGGCAGAAGGTGCTGGTGCCCCCTGTGACAAGGCTGAGTCCCTGAGCCCGTTCCTTGCAGAGGACGTGGCCCCTGCAGAGCCCTGTGACAAGGCCGAATCCCTCAGCCTGCTCCCTGCACAAAACTCAGCCCCTGCAGATCCCTGTGACAAGGCTGAGTCCCTCAGCCCACTCCCTGCAGAAGATGTGACCCCAGCAGAGCCACGTGGCAGTGCTGAAGCCCTCAGCCCGCTCCCTGCAGAGGACGTGGCCCCAGCAGAGCCCTGTGACAAGGCCGAGTCCCTCAGCCCACTCCCTGCAGAGGACCAGGGCATGTCAGCAGGAGGTGCTGATGCCGATGGGAGGAGTGAGCCCTCAGGAGAGCCCAGGCCTGATGTGGATGAACACACAGAGTGCATCGCTCAGTCAGAAATAACCAGTTCGGAGCCTGTCAATGAGCCACTGCATGAAAAGCTGCCCGAGGGGAGTCCACACCAATCTGCAGCCCAAGTGGAAAACAGGGAAGTCACTCCTGAAGCGCCGGTATCTACAGATCAGCCCAATGGCACCCCTGAAATCACCGAGGTGCAGGAAATAGCCAGAATCTGCAAGGAGCTTCCTGAAAGGGATGAGTTGGAGAGGAACACTGACCTCCCTGAGGAGTGCAAATCTGAAGAGACCACAATGGATTTCAGTTCATCATCAGTGTCTAAGGATGATGCAACGAGTGTGCAGAGCAGCTCCAGCCATCAGGAGAAACCAGAAGTCAACATGGGCACCGGCGTTGGCATCGTCATCACCATCACCGAAGCTGTGGACTCTGATGACGCTGATTCTGACCAGGCCTATGAGCCATCCCCGGTTTTACACCACAATAAGCAAAAAGGGAATAAAAAATCCAGTGGGAGCTTTGATTTTGGTCAAAAGGAAGGCCCCGGGGCTAGCAGTGGTGCTGTGGTGGAAGAGAAAGGCCTGGGCGACCAGGGGCACAGGACTTCGGATCAGTACGAGTTGCTTCTCATAGAAACGGCGTCTTCCCTTGTGAAGGCGGCCATCCAGTCGTCCATCGAGCAGCTGGTCAACGAGATGGCTCTGGAACAGAATAAACACAACAGTTTTCTGTGATGGTGACGATACCCTCAGATTAGGGTGATTCCAAGCTACTTTGGCCTGAGGAGGGGAGCGAGAGGGCTCTGGAGGCCACTGCTTAGTTAGCTCTGCATGCCCGTGAAGTTGTGTGTGTGTTTGTGTGTATGAAACTGGTGCTGGGGCATGGGACAGGCCCTGCTGGGCACAGCAAGTGCACTAGGCCTGGCTGCAGGAAAGTGCAAGTGTTGCAGTGTTATCATTTACTAGCATCTTTACGTTGAAGCCATTTTTCTGCTGTCTTCCATTCCAGACTTCCCTGCTGTTAGTGGTGTAAACGTTAATGTGCTTTTAGGAGGAGGCCCTGCGGGCAGCGAGCAACTTCCTGCCACTGGGTTCAATTCAGTGTGTGTTGAGCACAGCTGGAGGTTTGCTCAGTGGGTACAAGGGAGGGAGAAGGGGCTGAGACATGCAATCAGTGGCATCAATGCCAAGCAGTTAGCACTGCATTTGGAGGTGTAGGAAACCATGGTCTGAAGTCCCATTAGGTGGAACTGGGTGGGTGCAGTGAGCAGCACATTTTGGCCAGCCTATGGCCCCAGCCTACTCTTCTGGCCTACTCCCCTGTCAGAAGCAGGCTGTGTATCACCCGTCCCACCGCAGTACAGCATCAGCTCTCCTTGCTGACTTCAGGCTGCACAAACACCGAGAACATGCGCTCGCTTTGTCTGCTGGGGTCTATTGCACTGCTGAGCACAGGTCTCCCCATAGTGTAGTGATGGGGGCCAGGCTGGAGCACGCTGGCCACAGGGAGCCCCTGGCCTTGCCTTCTTTTGTCTGCCATGGTGAATCTACTCTTGGATATGGTGTTGTTTTTGTTTTTTTTTTATGTGTGGCATGTAATAGAAATAGCAGTGCGCTGCATGCAGTCAGCTCTTGCCACAGTGTTGAAATAGCTTGGTAGCAAGGATGTGCTACAGGCCATGGAATTGCTCCGTGTTGGGAGGGGTTTTGGTCGCTGGATGTGTCCATGTGTCCACCCATCCCTTCACTTCGCAGAGACCCCCAGCAGAAAATCTCAGATGGCTCCGTGGCGGTCGGTCCAAAATGCACCCTGAACACTGGAGTCATCTCACCAAAGTCCTCAGGGAAAACCCAGACATGAGGGCTGGGGACACTGCCACAGAACACCCAGACAGGCCGACTGCTGTCAGAAAAATACAAAGTGCTCTGTTAAGGAGGTGTGCATGCAGCGTGTGCACACACGTGGTGCGTGTGGGCACACATCGCCTCTCACTGCCAGCCCTCTGGAAGAAAGGGGCCTTTTGATAACTTGGGGTTGCAGCTGCGTGGTTGGGATTTACACACTGTGGCGTGAAAGTCTGCCTTTCCTGCTGAGAAAGTTCTCCTGCCCCGTTCTCAGCCTGTACAGAAATAGCAGCCTCCCCTGGCAACTGCTCAGTGACCACAGTGGGGACACAGAGGTTTTCTACTCGGCGCTGTTAGAACACCGGGGCTGACAGCTCTCCAAGAACCCAGCACAGCCATGTTTTGGACTTTGAGAAAGGATCTCCGCTGTTGCATTAGGTGTACCAGCAGTGAGTGCCACAGCGTCTTTCTGTGCACGTTAAACTTGGGAAAAATCAGACTGACTTCTTTTTTTCTGTGAATTTATTTAACGTTATCAATAATTCAGTGTGTATATTAATAGCTTTGCACTTTTTATTGTTCCTTTCAGGCATTTTTGCCACCATTTTGAAAGGGGCTTTTTAAGGACTGTGCATAGCTTTGGAGCTGCTGCAGCACCTGGGAAGGGCTGTGCTTGTTCTGGAGCTGAGCTGTGGGCTGTGTGGGCACCGGGATGGGTTGGTGCTGAGGGAAGGGCTGCAGCATCTCCATGCCTTGGCTGCAGGGCACCCCTGGGTTTTCAGCAGGAGATGCCAAACCAACCGGGCATGGACAGACCATTGTCTCCTATCCACGTGCTGAGCAGTTTGGGGAGGATTTAATGCTACATCGAAACAGAAAATAGCCCATTGCAGGAGGAGGCACTCCTTGCAATGGAGGGAGAAGAGCAGCAGTGTGCAGGTCCAGCCCAGAGCCTGCAGGACTGGCAGCTGCTCTGTACCCAGGGCTGTGTTTGCATCCTTTCCATAGCTGTTTTCCCTCTGTTCCACCTATACATGTAACTTGCAATTAGTTCATTAAAGTTGAGTGTACCTCTTGTTTTCTTGGCTTGTGATTAACTGGGCAGAGAGATTTTGCACCAGAGCTGATAACCCACCATGCCATCCAGTAACGTGCAGCATTTCCAGGTGGCCACATGATGAGCAGAGGCCTTCATGCTAACAGACCTGAAACGTTTTAAGACTCACTCTTCCCTCGTGTTTTTTTTTCTTAAATAAGGTCTCCTTCTGGTTGTCGCCCTGTCTTTTCCACTCACAGTTTCCTGAAAGCCCACAGACTCCAGTGGGTATTTACAAAGGATCGCGGATCTCTTCTGGCTCAGAAGTGCAGCAGCCCAGCAATTGAATCGCCATTGGATGAGCTGCTCTGCTGTGCGGAGCCCCGGCTCCCAGCGCGTGGGGCTCCTGAGGACTTGAGGCACTTTACAGCATATTAAAAAATTGGAAAAAATATACATTTTAAATAGCATTAATACTGATTATTCTTTCAGGTTTGCAGAACAAAACACAGACTTCTAACAGCTGTTAATGACTTAATTAAGACTCTCTGCTCCCCCATTACAGTGAGAGAGTTGGACATGAATGAAGCACAGGAACTGTACTCTTTTGGAGCAGAACCGTTCAGAGAAGCACGTGGCTGCTTGGCTGCACAAGAGCAATGGAGTGGGTTTGGGACTGTTTTCCTCCTCACAGCTGTAAGAAACAGGCACAGTACATACTCTGGGCCTGCTCTGGCTGGTTGGGATTGCCTCTGGGCCATCTGCCTCCTCGTCGCTCCGCTGCCCCTCTTGGATATGGGAGCGTTGCTTTGTAGCTGCATCGTAATGAATTAATTTGTTCCCCTGCTCACCCCGCAGTCTGCGCTGCTGCTTTCTTTCCCAGATGTTTCCAGCACTCCTTTCTGGTCGCTCAGCTTTCTGTTCAACAAGTCCCCTGCCCATGCTTTGCCCAGGGGGCACTGCGGTGTGTAGTGAGGCCCAATCTGCTGCTGGAGGGACTACAGCAAGTGGGAACCCAGCACTGGAACTGAAGATGCTTTCCCTGCATAAATGATGGATGTTCTCCTACGTGTGCTTGGGAGTGATGGGTGGAGGTGGGACCCTGCTGGTGGACCAGCAAAGCCCTCCTATCGCTCATCCCATACATAGAGGACTTCCACATCTGTAACTGAAATAATGAAACACTCCAAGGGAACGGATGGATTTAAATACTTTGCTTTAATATTCTTTTACATCTGCACTTTCATTTCCCAGAGAAACGGTTCTTGTTAGCTCTTGTTGGGTGGCATTACAATAATGAAGTATTTAATTTGCAGCCAGATAAAATCTTTACATTAAATGTGTTTTTGTTTAACTAATCAGAGGATATTATTGGTTGTATGGTTATTTAAGGAACAGTATAGATCAGCACTTCTGGGAGGCACCATTGTCACGTTTCTTTTTGCAGCTTGCTGCGGAAGGTGCAGTTCTTTGCTAACGGTGGGGCTGTTCTGCCACAAACTCAAAGTCCATTGAGCTGGGAACTGAAAAATACCCCCAAACCACCATGTACAAACTGCTGCTATCACATACAAATTGACAAACGTGCTGGATACAAAAGGGAAAGACATTAAGAAAAAACCTCTTGCAACTCAAACGAGTGGGATGAAGGCGTCATCCCCCACTAGAGATGGGTACAGCCCCCAATGCCCCATAAGTCTGACCTTGGCAGCAGCTGCATGGCTTCGCCAGGACGATTTAGCTCAGGTGGAAGTGAGGCGCCGAGGTGCTGTGCTGTGCTGCACCTTCGTTTTGAGGGCGGAGGTGTCTGGGTTAGAATATGTGGTGGAAGAGTTTCCGCTATTAGGCTGCCTTTGAAGCTGCGTCATTACTGTTTCTTAATGAAACATGCAAATCCCACATGTGCTGTGATTGCATTTCAGGGAATTCAGTCCTGACATCGCTCCAACTGTAAATACCTCGCTGGCGTGCCATTTAGGGCTTCATTTGCTTTTTCCCCCCCACCTTTTTTTTGCTCAGAATAGCTTATCCTAGTGCTGGACCGCCGGGACGCCCACGCAGAGAGCTCCTTTTTGGCAGGAGCAGAGAAGAGAAGCCTGTCAGCTCCTCACCCGGCAGCAAAGCTGGAGCTGAGCACGGCGGTGTGTCACATTGTGCTGCTGGCTGCTGCCCGTGGGAGGGACGTGACGAGCTGAGGATGAAGCTCCTCCTGGGCCACTGGGAGCCAATGGCCCGAAGCTGGCACCTGCTTATGGAACATGGAAATAAAATGGGAAATAAGATTGAATTGCATGTGCTGATGGTTTTCAGTGCACTTCTGAAAGCTTTGCCTGCACTCAATTTACGCCTTCCACCTCCAACATATTTAAGAACTATTCATTACCAGCATTAATGCTCTTTCCAGCAAGCTCATGAGAGCGGCATTTCACGGTTTATTTCCACTCTCACGTTCAGTGCTCTGAGTTTACAATGTGCTTCCTGCTGTCAGCGCTCCCAGCGCGGGGGCTGTGTCCCAGTGCCCTGTGGCCCTGCTGCAAGGCACTGTGCGGGCGGCCCACTGAGCTGAAGGCTGAGGTTATTATTGTTGTTGTTCTGCCTGGAATAAAGGAGCAGAGAGAGGCTGCGTCACCTCCTGGCAGTCAGCGTCCCTCCCCTTGGCTCTAGGTGTTCATTGCAGGGGGGTCAGACCAGATGACCTCTAAGGGTCCCTTCCAACTCAAACGATTCTATGACGTGGACGCTGTGCAGCATGCACTGGTCAATAGCACTCAACTACCTATGGAAATGACGTCTCTCTGCAGCACTTGATGGGATCCCCAGGGCTAATGGGCGCTGGAGGAGCACTCCACACTAATGCTTTGGGACTGGGCTGAGCACTCACCTGCTGCAGTGCATGAGGCCATAGCCAAGGCCCTTTCATGCTCCTGCTTCGTCAAAGCTTTGGGCATCCCCAGAGCTTTTACAAGCCTCCAGGCATCACTCCAGGTCTTTAGAATCACAGACTGATATAACTGTTTGAGTTGGAAGGAGCTCTTACAGGCCATCTGGTTCAACCTCCCCTGCAAAGAAAGGGACACCCACAGCTCCATCAGGTGCTCAGAGCCCCGTCCAGCCTGACCTTGGGTGTCTCCAAAGACGGAGCATCCGCCACCTCTGTGGGCAACATGTTCAGCCTTTGTTTGCCTAAGCTCGTGTGCATTGATTGACCAATCACAGGCAGCTGAAAGGAATTATCAGGATCGTTATCCTGCATACAGGGACAAAGCTTTCATTTTTCCCAGCTGTACGCATCAGACAGATTTTTCCAGCATGCCCCTGCCTCAGAGTTAAGTATACCCAAGTGTGTTCTACATGCAAGGGTAAAACCTCTTCCTATGTGCCCAGGAGCAGCTGCTGTTCTTGCTTAGAAGATGGAGCTGCCTTCCAAAATGATTTTCTATGATTTTCTAAGGCTGAGAGCAAGTGATGCCTGCAAGGGGAGGTTGCACTGTGCAGTTCTGTCTCTCCAGCTTCTTCTGCTTTAATTATAACAGCGCTTTAACACTTTCAGAAGAAAAATGCTGAAAATACATTTCTTCTACTGCAAATGATGAGAAAATGCCTTTCACCAACGTTTGATGTCACAGATGTTCAGCGCCACAAAGATGAACCAAAGCACACCCTAAAAGGGGGAGGAATGGTAAGGAACATCAGAGATGCGCTGAGCACAGTGCTGGCTGAGATAGAACAGTAGTGTTATGCAGAAGGGCTGCTCCTGCAATAGGTGTGCACACACCACAGCTGACATTGCTTCTGGCCCAGCTCACCGCCTTTGCTGAAGCTGCCCTTAATGGCCAAAAAGTAGAAAAAAAAACAAACCAACATTTCCTGTTGTCCCCGATACTGAGTCCTTTGTTGACTGCCCTTTGTTTAAAGCATCCCCACCACGGGTTTATCTGTCCTGCTGATCTCGGCAGGACCTGCAAATACATCAAGGGCCATTGACTTTCAACACAAATGAGTTCAGATGAGTTAGAGATCTCTCTGGGGTCACCAAGTGCCCATGGACTGCTCAACTGCCTAAAAACTGTCACTTTCAGCTCATTTCTGCAGCTTCTACTTCCCCTGCACAGCTCTGTCTCTACCCAGCAGATGCCCCTTTGTGCTCCTATCGGGGCTGGAAGCAAACACACGAATCTGAATAGGAAATTATTGCAACACTCCATTTTTTAGCCATCCTGCTGAACCTCAGGGACCCCATCTGCAAGCAGCTGGCCCTGAGGGTCTGTTTGTTGGGAGGGTTTCGTTGTTTGCTCAACAAAACCCCTTTTTCCACCCAGCCCAGCTGCAGCTCCACCAGAGTGGCCCCAGCACCCCGATGGGCACACACAGCGGGCAGAGCAGCTCCTCACAGCACCCACGCAAACTCAGGGCCTGTTTGTTTTTTCCCTTTGTCTTAAAACACAACTTGGCGTCTGCTCCATCCCCTGCAGTTCTCAGCTCCCTGCCCAGCAGCCACCCTCACAAAGGCCTCCATGGGCTCTAAATGCAGCAGTGGTTTCGTTCCAGATCCTGCTCCAGAATGAGATGACAGCTCGAGGGTCCTGGCTACAAAGAGATGTGGACTGGGCACGTTGACAGCAAACAGTTCTCACCATTGTTCAGAGCCTCCTTTTCTATACAATGACTCAATTCTGCAGGGACTGGTGGATGTGCAATGAGTAACGAGGTCTGGGGTTACTGAAGCAGCTCACCGGGCCCCGGCTTCTCGCTGCAGGAGGAATCTCAGTGCCATAAGTACAGCAGTGTTGGGATGGGATGGATTGGAGCTCAGTTGGTGGGAAGCACGGGTACCTCCGGTGGAAAACTAAGGAGGGATAAAACACAAGAGGAACACGTACAGTTTTAAACCCTCTCTTGGGTTTCAGAAATTGAGTAATGGAAGGCAAAAAGTCTACATCTTACCATCTTAGGTGGCTCCACAAGCAGAGAATAGCATGGTATATATTTGTTCAAGAACCATGGAGACGTGGCACTGAGGGACATGGTTCATGGGCATCGTATGGATGGGTTGATGGTTGGACTAGATGATTTTAGTGGTCTTTTCCAACCTGAATGATTCTATGGCTATCTCCTAGCAAAGCCTTGTGAGCTATTTAGTCCCGTAAAGACTTCGGTCAGGACGTGTTACTCAGAAGCTCTGTGAGTGGATGTTCCCTCAGAGCTCCCATCCCTCGGTGCTCAGAAGGCCCAGTAATGGGAGCTGACCACATGGAGGCATCAATGCATGTCTTGTTTGTGCAGCAGCAGTTGAGGAGGAAGGAACAGGAAAGAGGAAAACCCAAGCGAAGCCCTTGAGCACGACTCAGAGTAGAATCATAGAATATCCCAAGTTGGAACGGACCCAAAAGGATTGTCAAGTCCAACTCCTAATTATGTAAGCAATATGTAAATAAATGTTAGCAATTCATCTGATGAGGACTCTGGGGCCTGTTGAAGTCAAGGTTGCCACCAATTCCCTTGAAAAGATGAGCCTTATGGCTCCCACGTGCATTTATGCAGAGATTTATTAACTGCAGTTATAAACACAAACTTTGGGACTTATCTCCTCATTTATTTTAATTAAAACCAAACGATTTGGGAAGAACAATATATGTATTTCCCTCTACATTTCCCTCCATCTAGAACCAGAAGAGCTGTTTTACGGGCTACAAACAGCCCTTGATGCCACCCCATGTATTAGGGGATGTGTAAACCTCACACCCAGCAACACGATACGAACTCCAGTAAAGCAGGGCAAGAACAAGTTCACATTTATGAAAATGTAACTGAGTCACGCGGAGGCTTCCAAGGACTTAAGAGTTGAATTAGCTTGAGTTTAAAAGTTAGAGAGGTAAAAAAGTAAACACACAAACCAAACACACCATTCACAGCTAGCTCAGTGAGAGGGCAACTCTGGCTGAGGACAACAGTCAGTTCTGGCAGCTCAGCGCACAGAATATGCCCCTAACCAGTGTTCAGTGGCTGCACAGGGAGAACTACTCTACCAGGATCGTATCCACGCTTTCCTGGATGAGATCAGACTCCAGCAAACACTCATCCAAGTGATCTTGGGACAAGCTGGAACTCTTCCCCACACCGTCGCTGTCGCCGTAGGGCCGGAACCTGGGGGTGAGGGGACTCTCCAGCCGTGGGCTGCGGCCGTGCTTGGGCTGCTTCCCCCGGTGTGCGTACATGTGCTCCAGCAGCTGGCTCTTCCGGAAAAACGTGCGGCCACAGACAGTGCAGCCCAGTTTTCTCTTTCTCGAGAAGGAAAAGTTACAGTTCAGCTCCACCGGCTCGTGATCCTTGGAGATGAGGGAGAGCTGCCCGATCTGCAGGGGCTCCAGCTCGCCACAGCCCGGGTGTTCCAGCGGGTTCTCGTCCTCCCTGAGGAGGAAGGCCCCGAGGCGCTGCCCGCCCTCCCTGCCCTCCGTCAGGGGCTGCACCTCGCCGAGCCCGCCGCTCTCCAGGATGGAGGCTGGCACGCCGAAGGGCAGCGAGCCCGAAACGTGGGTGTGCAGGTGCTCCCGCAGCCCGGCCCGCGAGTCAAAGCGCTCCCCACAGTAGTGACACAGGTGCACCCTGAGGCTGGCCTTGGCAAGGATGGGGTTTGCTCTGTCCGGGGAAGGAGGGCTGCAGCTCTGGGACACCACAGGCTCAGCCTCGCATTTCTCCTGCTTGATGGAGACAGAAAGCTTCGGCAGCTCCTCTGCCGGCCTGGCCAGTGCTGCGGGCTGGGCTGTGGGATGCGGGCCCGGCTGCTCACGGCTGCTGTCGTCCAGGCCGATGGCGAGGGAGAGCTGCAGCTGTGGGTGCTCAGCTGGGGCAGAAGGCCGGCCCCCCACACTGCCCAGTGTCTCCTTGGCGCCTGACCGCTCCTTTGCTGCTTTGTGTGCAGTGGAGATCTGGATCCCGTAGAGGTTTGAGGACTGCACGGCCTCTGAGGGGAAGGCCTGGTTCATCTCAACAGCGAGGTGGGAAAGGTGGTCAGCGTGCAGGAAGCGGATGCCCTCCTCCAGCCGGCTTTGGCTGACCGCCTGCTTCGGGCCCTTCCCGGTGTACATGATGTGCAGGAGGTAGCTGAAAATGTCCGGCTGGATGTCTGCGGGCTGAATCTTTATGCACTCACTGAAACAAGACAGATGATTAAGCACATCGTTGACTCCAAATTACAGCCCTGACCCATTATCTGCCCATTCATCTGCACCGTCATTGGCTTGCAGAATGCGGGCGCTGCCGCCTGGCTGCAGGTCCATGACGGGCAGTGCTCCTTGCCAAGGCCTGAAGGAGCGTGGCTGCTTTCTGTGCACAGCAGTGCTCAGCGTGTGTTTGTGTATGGACAGGGCTCTGAGCACCCGATGGAGCTGTAGGTGTCCCTGTTCATTGCAGGGGAGTTGGACCAGATGGCTTTTAAGGGTCCCTTCCAACTCAAATGATGCTATCATTCTGTGTATCTGAGTGATCGCAGTGACAGCGCACAGAGCTGTGGTGAAGGACTGTGAGCACAGCCGGCCTCCGTCTGCCCCACCTGTGTAAGCTCCTAGCCATGTGTGCCACCCTCAGGAGGCACGGAGTGTTTGTGCACTCAGGTAATAAATCCAGCTGCCACTGCCATGTAATCTTTACGAGCTTTGCACCGAAGTGTCAGCAAACAACACCTATTGCTGCAGAAGTTCGCCTGTCGTCTCACTTCCAGGCAATGGCTGTGTGTGGATGGCTGAGGATCAGGGCCTGCAGCATTGCCTCTATGGGAAAAGCCGAGAGCCCTGGGGCTGTTCAGCCTGCAGGAGAGGAGACTGAGAGGGGATCTCATCAAGGCTTATAAATACCTAAAGGGCAGGAGTCAAGTGGATGCAGCCAGGCTTTTTTTGGTGGTGCCCAGTGACAGGACAAGGGGCGATGGGCACGAACTGGAAGTTCCATTTGAACATGAGGAAAAATTTATTTACTGTGAAGGTTACAGAGCGCTGGAACAGGCTGCCCAGATTAGTGGTGCAGTCCCCTTCTCTGCAGATATTCAAAACCCGCCTGGATGTTTTCCTGTGCAACATACTGTTGGGAACTGCTTTGGCAGGAGGTTGGGCTGGGGGATCTACAGAGGTCCCTTCCAACCCCAAGTGATTCTGTGATGATTCTCCTGGGGAGGCGCTGGAGGCCAGGAGCTCACTGCCACGGAAAGGAGGGGGAACGCAGAAGGGATTAATCCATCACTGCAGTTCAGAGGCGAGGTTAGGGCTCAGAGCCAACTTCCCTACACCTGCAGGACCGCCCTGGGCCCGGTCAGGTGAAGCAGCCAGACAGGAGATTGGAATAAGTGGATGCTCACAGTCCTGGCCCTTATCTGCAGACTCTGAAGTGCAGCGAAGTGATAAGGCCATGGCTCCTTGACTGCCTTGAGCCCACAGATCCTGTCAGGAGGGATCCAGCTGAGCCAGAAAACTCTCTGAGCCCCATGGGATCGGCTTTCTCCTTGGCTGGGGCAATTCCTGAGGCCACGGCAGCGCCGGTGCTGGGCAGGCTGTGCAGGAACTGAAGTGTGGGCCAGGTTAGGAAACAATCTCAGGCCACGTAACATCCCCACTTGGGCTCTTTTAGATTGCAACTCCTTTAGAAAGAGGAAAAAGCAGAAAGCCGAGCAGAGCAGTAAGGAGATAGGAAGAGAGCTGCGCATCCTTACCTTGTCTGATGGATAAATATCATCTTAAAATAGTTTGAGAAAGCAGCGAGCACCGCTCTGTGGGCTTTGAAGTAAACATCTCCAATGGCAACTGTGCAGTCGCACAGGAAGCCGAACTCCCGCTGCATGTTCAGCTGCTGGAGCAGGAGCAGGCTGTGGCCGGCCATGTCCATGGCGTGTCTGGGAGGAGGGCAGGAGGTTTGTCCCGGCACGAAGTCCCGTCAAGCACAGAGCACAGCCCCAGAGCCTCCTCCCGCTGCGCCCAGCTTCAGTGATTTCCCCCCCCCCGCACCCCCGTCCCGACCCACGCACTGAGATCGGCTCCCTGCTCTTACGCACAGCGAAGCCACAGCACCAAGTGCCGCGCAGGTGCCAACTTTAACAACGTGTCGAAGCGCCGTCGCTCAGCGCAGACCGCACCCGGCGCGGGGGAGCGCACAGAGGGCAGTCTGTGCCGCCCCACAAAGCCCTCACTGTGCAGCGCCGAGCCGCCCCGCGCCCGCCGGCCCCTTCTGCAAATACACGCTGATACGCGCTATTGTCTTCCCCCCGAATATCACAGCCGGGGCACGAGGGCCGGGAGGAGCCGCTCACCGCACCCCGCGCGCAGCCGCCCCGCACCGCTTACCCCCGCGGAAGCGCTGCCCCGACCCTGCGCGGCTCCGCCCGCTCCCTGCGCGGCGGATGGGGTGGGCGCAGCTCCCCCCGCGCTTCCTGCCGCCGGGCTAGGCTGGGCCGAGCCGGGCCGTGCCGTGCCGGGCAGCCCACGCGTGGAAAAACTGAGGGAGGCGGCTGCGCGGGGGTTGCGCGGTCGCTGCGCGGCCGCTGCGCGGCGCGGCGCTGAGCCTCCGTCCGTGCGGCGATGGCGCAAACACCGCGCAAAACTTCACCCCCTCGCCGCGTGCGATGGAGGGGCCGCTGCCCCTGGCCGATTTGGTGCCCAAGAGGTTGGGTTTCATATATTTATTACTGAAAATGGCAGTGGGAATCACTGCTGCTGTGCTTTCTCCGCGTGGGTTTCACGCAGCTTTACGCATTTGTCGCGCTCCCCTCCGTGGTGGCTGTCACGTTTTTCAGATCACATTTGGTTTTCCCTGAGCCTTTGATATTTTGCTGCTCGTTGGAATGGTGATTTTTAATCGGGCCAAATCTGAAGCCTTTAGGGCAAATATTGCCCAATAGTAGTAGACACAGGACTGCTTCCAGAGGTGCCTGTGGGAGAGCGAGAGTTCCATGCAGTGCTCGCTGCTCGTCCCGCTGCGCCCACAGACATTCCTTTTTCCACCATTCCATGCCTTATTTCTCCTCTTTACACACAAAGCTCAATGGGCTCAGGGCCATCTTCCCACATTTGTAGCCGGACTGCAGTTTAATGGTGCTCCAGTCCCGCTGCCCCTATCAGTACCACTCACTGCTTTACTTCCCTCAGAGGTCGGCAGTAGGAGCTCAAGGTTCCGTGCTCTGCTCCTGTGTTATGTGACATATTTATTAACCCGTGTACCAAGTGAGGGGCTGTTTGCAGACGGCAGGTTATTTATTTAAATGATTAATTATTTACATGTTATCTAGGTTGACCCTGGCCCAACGATGGCTTTGAAGAGCTCCAGAGAAACCAGAGCCAAAACGATGGGAGCAATGATGAGGAATGACATTCTACTATAAGAACAGTCCATGGGTTCACGGGGCTCCAGGGGTGCAAAGTGCCACGGCCCACGCCAGGATGTCATCATAGCTACTGTGATGTCATGATAG
Organism: Gallus gallus; assembly: GCF_016699485.2. NCBI lineage: Eukaryota > Metazoa > Chordata > Aves > Galliformes > Phasianidae > Gallus > Gallus gallus. The sequence goes on along the minus strand of NC_052536.1, from coordinate 52,416,757 downwards.
CTATTGTGATGTCATAACCGCTACGATGGTGTCATCGTGGCTATCAGAACAGGGGTGAATGTCAATAAAGTGGATGTTAGGGAGAATAATTTATATGTATACGTACATTCCGTTGCTACTTTTGTAGCTTGTGGCATTTTCAAGCCTGTAATCAAATCTTTTGCTGCCATTGCCCATCTGGAGCTGAGCTCCTTGGGAAGATGATCTTCATGGTTCATTCCAACAGTAATGACTCCATGATTCCTCGGGTACCTGTGGTGAACACAGAAGCGATGGCACCTCTGGAAGGGGCCTCCAACCGACGGAGCTCTGCAGATTGAGGCTCCCGCACGGAGCGGCCGATGGCCCTTTGGGTGGAAAAGCCAAATGCCTGCCACAGAGCGCCGGGAACGTGTCCGGTAGCCCTGCAGGTAGCAGAAGCTCCAGGAAACGCCATCGCTCAGCTCAGGAGGACCTGGAGAGGCTCGGGGAGGGTGGGGAGAGGGCCTGGGAAAACTCCGAGAGGGAAAAAGAAACGAAAAAGACAAAACAAAACAAAACCCAAAGCGCCGTTCCGTGCTCCATGACTAAAAGTCGTGGTGGACGCGTGATGTTCCCTGCATCAGCGCGAAGCCGCGGGAGGGAAGGCGGCAGCGGGTGGAATTCCGGCAAAAAACGAAATACTGTTTCATGCGGCGTGGTGGGGGGGGTCGTTATTTACGGTCCCTCGCGGCGCGCAAGGCAGCTGTCACACCGGGGGGCCGCGAAGCCGCGCACGGGGCAGCCCCGGCTGCAGCCCCCACCCCCGCAGGAGGCCCCGCCGCGCGCCGGGGGGTTCCCGAGGGAGCGGATTGGGGGCGGAGGGCCGGGCCCGAGGCGCGTAGGGAGGGGGCGCGGGCCGCCCCTGCCCCGGCGCCGCCGCCTCCGCGGCGCGATGGGAGGAGAGGGGAGCGCGGCAGGGAGCCGCCCGCCGGGCCCGGCATTGGCGCGGCGCAGCAGCGCTGGCAGCGGCGGAGCCGGGAGCCGCCGGCCGCCGAGGGGAGGGGTCCGGCTCCGTGCGGTCGCGGCGGAGCCGGCGCTGCGGCAGCAGCAGGCGCGACGGGGCGGAAGTCCTTTGTTGCAGCGGCAGCGGCGCAGCGGCGGGAGCGGCGCGGGCAGCTCTCCCACTCGCCTCGCCTCGCTCCGCGGTAAGTGGGGCCGTGCGGCCCTCCGCCGGAGGGGTCCGGCGCGGCGCGGCGCGGCGCGGCGCGGGGCGGGGGGAGCGGGCGGCAGCTCCGCCGCCGGCGGGAGGTGGGAAGTGCCGAGCGCCGCCGGCCGCGGCGTGGCCCGACCCGGCCCGGCCCGCCATAGTGGCGCTGCCAGGTAGGGGCTCCCCGGCCGGCCCTCGGTCGCCGCCGTGACCTTGCGCCGGGCGGGAGCGGACGGGCCGAGCCGGGCCGGCGCGGGGCCGCGCGGCGCTGCGCTCCACCTGCGGGGCGGCGCGGCGCGGAGGGGCCCTGCGGAAACGGCGCGGGGCGGCGGATGCTGCGCGGGGCGGGGAGGGTGCGGGGGCGAGAAGGGCACGGCGGCCGTACTTCTGCGCTCCGGGCTTGGCGTTACGTTAAAGCGCCGTGCTCGCAACGGCTCTCCGTGCTCTGCCGGGATTTTTTTGTTCCTTTTTTTTTTTTTTTTTTTTTTTTAAGTGAAAAGTTGAGTTGCGGCAGTTTCGCGCAGAGCGGAGCCGCAGTCCGCAGGGAACGCGGCACCCCATCGCATCCCACCCCACCCCACCCCGCCCGCAGCGGCCCGCGGTGCGCTCGGGGCGGGCAGCGCTCGGGGGGCGGCCGGGAAGGGGGGGGTGGGAGCGGTCGGGCACGAAAGGCGGCGGTGCCGAAGGGCTCCTTCCTCAGCGCGCCCCGCACGGAGAGGTAGCGAACGGAAGAGAGGAAGCGGTGCCGCGGGGTTGGGGCCGCGTTCCTGTGCCGCTGTGCTGTGGGAGTTGGTGTAACTCCGATCGCCGACACGTCGGCGGTGGGGGCACGGCGCTGGGCTGACTGCCGGCTTCTGCCGCTGCGTGATTTCCCCGCGCTACGGCATCGCGCGGCGCAGCGCAGACTGCGGAGCCACCCGGGGTTGGAACAGCGCCGTGTTCCGTAGGCATTTAATTACATTAAACAAACATTCCTTTAATTAAAGGTGTTTGTTTAACATTCCTCGCTGCAGCTCTTGGAAAAACCCGCACGGCCCTCGCGAGCAGGGCTGCTGTCTTTCGCCAAATTAGAAACCGAAGCTCTCGCAGGGCAGAGCCGGGGCCGCATGGGCGCGGAGAGCGGACGGGGCCCCGTGCGGCCGCGCGGTGAGCTGTGGCCGTGGCACACGTGGGGCCGGAGCGGCACCGTCGCCTCGGTTGTGTGCTGCCGGTGACTCGTTCGGTGTCCGTAGGGATGGGGCTGCAGCAGGGGTTGGGGAGCGGGGCTGTGGGTTGGTGCTGTGCGGGAAGCCCCGCAGAGCGCTGGAAAGCCCCTTTTCCCGGGAGCGGGGAGGTTTGGGCCGTGTGGGGTAGGACCGTGAGCTGAGCAGATGGTTCAGCTCTGCCGGCACGCATCCTCGGTTCTGTCACGGGCACAGGAGTTGGCAGCAATTAGGATGAGAGCATGCATCGCGTACTCATAGCGCATGCATAGCATGGCGTGCTCTCCAGAGCTTACTCTGGGCTTTTAGGTGCTTTCTTACTTGAGTGCGTGAGGTTAAGTGCTTTATTCACATATGTCCGTCGGTAGCGGAAACACTGAAAGTCCAGGGTCCTTTTTGGGCACTTATCTGCTGCGTGGGAAAATAGCTGCTCGGATCTGAGATGATGAAAGTTTCCTGGTAGTGCCCATTCCCGCAGGTGGCCCTTTTCTGCGCCTCTCCCAGACCTCCGCTGCAGAACCCGCTGTGTGTCTGTCAAGGAGCTTTGCCCCGTGGTTGCCCCACGGTTGCTTTCTCTGCCCTGCTGCTGCTGCTCAGGCACACTGAGCACCACACACTGAGTTGTGCTGCAGACACGATTTGCATGGAGACCATTTTTAGCTTCAAATTGGTCTGGTAATTCTGTGTTTGTGCGCGTCGGGCCATTGCAGAGCTCTCTAGAGTTAACCAGCAGTTGCCTTTTTCTATATTAAACCCACTTTGTTTGACGGAGATCTCAACAGTTTGGGCTTTTTTTTTTATGTGCCACACGTGAATTTCAAAGCATTTAGGACCAGAAAGTGTCAACACGTAGTCTGACCCATGTGTGACAAGGAACTTCACCTCGCTCGTGTGCCTGCAGTGACTGGTTGTGCCGGCACACAGCCTGTGTCAGCCAGAGATGCTTGTCTGGAAGGCACTTATCATTATCTGAGGGTCTTGGGGGTGAGCTGAGCACCAAGATGCCCCCTGAAGCTAACGGGGCGAGTCAGAGAGCCCAGGTGGAGGCTCATCAGCCAGCTGCAAGGCCTAAATCTGGCGTTAGGATGTTCTTCCACCGGTCTTTCAGACATATGGTTATCATGTTGCTTCACCACCTTTCACAGTTGTAAAAGTGTCAGGTAAATGGTGACTGTGACTTTACAGAGCAGTCCCTGGTAGATAGCAAGTTACTTACAACACTGCATACAGCTCTCTGCAATACTTCGTACTCCATAGGCGTTACCTGAAGTTGGTTGAGGTAACTTCTAGGGCTTCAGTTCAAACTGTTTTCCTAACTGAGCTGCTCACGCTTTCCTGTCTTCTTATTCATCTTTTGAGGTGAGTGCTTACTGAGGCTGTGTGATGCCTTTTAACCAATTATCAGTGTCTGACAATGGAAAGCTGTTCAATTGTGAGGGCTGTTTCTCATTTGTGAGCTCAGGTGCTGCATCAGTGCAGGGCTCTGCGACTGTTTGGGGTGTGAATGGCTCCCAGCACTGCTCCTCGCCTTTCCCTGCTTCAGACCTAGCCCACGTATCAGCTGAAGCTTGTTTCCACACACAGGCAACAAGGCATTTAACATCAGTTGATTCAGCTATCAGGATGTGCGTGCTGATGAGTATCTGCGCCGTGGCAGGCAGCTTCACTGCTCATGTGCCTGAAGGCAGCTAATGGACTATGGGAGGAGGATAAATTGCAGCAGGTCCTTCCTCATCCAAGTAATGGAGCCTAATTAGACTTTCCCTGGCAGTATGTGGAATTCTCCTAACTTTTAATTCACGATTGTGGATCCTGTACTTGCAACGCAAGCTGCTTCTTATCCATACCTGCTATTACGATGAGCAGTGGTCAGCTGTCCTCGTGTTCTTTGCCTCTTTTGCAAAGCTTGTGTCAATTCAGTGCCTTCTTGGGCTGTGTAGAACTACAGCAGTCTTGGTGGCTTCCTCCTGTTAATGTCTAGATAAAACTTGTTGCCTGTCCGCAACTCTGTAGTCAGCGTACCAGCTGAATGCCCAGATTTCTCAGACAGTGTACAGAGCCTGGATGTATGGTGTGGGATTTTTTTCCTGAGCATCCTTACGCTGTCATATAGGAATCCAGATTATCTGGTGTAGAATCTGGACCTACGAAGGCAAAGTAATTCTTTAGGGAGGAGAGCTCTTGGGAGCCTGCACCAGGCTGAGATGTGGTGTGAGAATGGGATGGGGAATTTGCTTTCTGCTGCCCAAGCAGCCCATTTCTTTGGATAGCTGGGCGTTGGTTCCTTGAGGTTTTTCCCTCTCATTTTCTATTAACACCGAATTCTCCACTCGTTTATTATACTTTTGTCCAGCCTGCTCTTGGTTTCTGAAGAAAAGCAGCCAGCAACTAAGCATGTAAGCAGTCTGTTTTTGCCTGCTCAGCAGTGGAAATGCTGGGTTTTGAAAACCACCTACTAATTTTAGGAGCCGAGAGGCTCCCGAATCTTGAACCTTGTGGTACTTCTTTTTTAAAGACAGAGAAGTTAGTAAAAGAACTTCAGCAGCCTCTTCAAGGTTTAACAAGGAAAAGCTCGAAGACTTCTTTTGTTTCTAAAATTTCCTGAGATGTTTTAAAAGTAAAAATCTGAGGGGGAAAGAAAGAAAAGCATTGAGTTACAGTAAGAGCCTTTTCTTTCTGGTGTTGGCTTCTAAACAACACGCTTGGTTTGTGTAGTAGTGCAGCTTAGCTCGCTGGTGATAATATCTGAGTAGTAATTGCACCTGAGTGCTGATTCAAAAGAAAAACACAGTGGCATGTAGGCAGCTTGAATCAAAGCTTTGCCACGTAAAAGTAAACACGTAGCCTCCACATACATCTTATGCTTCTTGGAGTGTGAGGATCAGACTGAAATTACCTGACTAAAGCATCTCTACTTCTCAGTTTCGTATCAGATGCTTTTCTAGTACGTTCTTCTCAGACCACCGCTGCGTCATTCAGTGTTGGTCCCAGCGTGGCCCATCGCTGTGCTTACTGCACTCATTGGTCGTTGCTGAAGACAGGGAGATGTGGGTGCCTGCTGGACCTCCCTGTGACGTTTGTGACTGCGGTGTTCAGATGCTTCATCAATGCAGTGTGCTGCTCAGGCTGGTGGTCACGTTTCTTCTCTTTCTGAAACAGGAAGCAGAGGCAGAGAGGATCAAATGCACATTTGGATGGACAAACTCTGTGTGTAGAGCTTGAGTTTTCCAAGATAATCAGTGCTTAATACACACAGTGGTAGCTCCTGTTTGTATGAGGTACTGCTGACGGCTTCCCTGCATGAATGAAGATGTTGGACATCTGAAAAAGTGCAAGCCAAAAAACCCAGAGGTTAACATGGCTTGTCCCGGCACTGACAGTGATGGGGTGCTGTTTTCCAAGCGATGCTCTTTCTTGTGAGATTTCCCTCCTCTTCTCCTTGCCTTATCCACCTCACCTCCTCCAAACCCTGTGCCAAAGGAGCAGAGATCTCCCGCTGTGCATGAAGAGCACTGCTGCTTGGATCCATCCCCTGCACAGATCCGGAGGGTGAGCCCAGTAAAGAAAGGAGCCTTTGGTAAGAGGAGGGCTGGAAGGTTACAGTGTGTACATAAAAGGTTGTTGAATGACTGCCGCGCTGGAATTTAGCTTAATTAATGTCTTGTTTATGCACTTAACTTTGAAATCTTTGGTTTCTTTTAAAAAGGATGTTTTTGTTCTAATGACTGTTTTCTTTCCAAAGAAAATCTCAAAAATAGCTTGCAACGTTGAACCACCCACATGGGTGACAAATGCAAATCTCTGACATTTGAGCAATTAAAAATAACAGAATAATGGTGAAGGATCATTTTCTGAGAGCTCACTGTTGATGGGAGGACGTTTTTCAACAAATCTGTGATATTTACTAATAGCAAAGGAATGGAAGAATTCAAAGTTTCAGCTCTGAATGGGCACATGCTGTAATAGCTTTCTGCATGTTGCCCAGCAAAAGCATGTGTGTGTATCTATGCTTATGTGTGTGTGTATAAAATATTCTTCCCTTCTGCGTTAGAGCTTTGGTTCTTCCCAGTCCCTTGCTCAGGTGGTTTCCCTCCCCATGTAGATTCTCACTGCCCCATCATGTCTGCCCATGGCTGTTCCTGATCCCAGACCCCTCCTCTCAGCTCAGCCTGTCCCTCCTTGCGCTCCCTGAGCTCTTCCCTTTCTAATGGGAATGCTTTCTAATCTCCACTCGGTTTCACCAAGCCCACTCCTTGCTGGGCTCTCGGCAATCAGAGCCAAGTGTTGCTCCCTTCTGGCTGCCAGGGATGCTGGGACGCAGTGGTGTGTCGTGGTGCAGTGAGCCCTGTCACCAGGCTGTGAGTGGAGGTGGCACGCAGCAGCCAAAAGGGGTTTCGTGCTGGATGGGATGGCCTGGACAGGCTGCTGTGCGTAAAGGAGCTGTGTGAGGGCGAATTGTTCTCAACGAGGCTATAATCTGAGATTTTAGTAACACATTCAGGCCGTTTTTTGTGTGATGACAAAGAACATTTCTCATGCGTGCCTCTTTCTCCCCTATGAAGTCTGAGTAACGTTCATATCTGGTTAATGTTTATACACCAAGGGAAGTGGGAGGCAAGTGGGTGAGGCCAGGCTCTTCTTGGTGGTGCGTAGGGGCAGGACAAGGAGTAGTGCCCTAAAACCTGAACGTAGGAAGTTCTGTACTAACATGTGGGAGAGCTTTACAGTGACAGAGTACTGGAGCAGGCTGCTCGGAGAGGTTGTGGAGTCTCCTATGGAGGTATTCAACACCTGGCTGGGCACCTACCTGTGTGACCTATTGCAGGAACCTGCTTCAGCAGCAGGGTTGGACTCAATGATCTCTTGAGGTCCCCTCCAACCCCTGTGATTCCGTGATGTCTCTCTCCAAAGATTTTGCAAGAGAAAGCTCTTTGAATTTTAAAGAAAGAACAGTAAGTTAGATATATAAAAGCTTTCTCTTAACCTCATTTTTGGATCTGCTTTAACTGAAATTTGCTGGAAAAAAACAAGTCCAAAGCGCACAGTTCACAAGGAAAGTTCTGCCTTTGCTGGTTGAAGTTTGTCAGAGTTTTAAATAGAGCAACGCAAGCTCTTGTAGTGGGAAGTGTTGGCAGCTGTAAATATATGGTTACACACGGCAGGTTAATACAGCATCCAGAGGAAGGCTGCCAGAACTTTCATTAACATAGATAACTTCAAACACTCTCTATTTTAATACCTCCTCGTATTACTACTGTGATGGAGGCTGTGTACACATCTGAGCACCTTGCTGGCCAGACCAGGCTCACTCATGCTCAGGCTGGTTCTTTACAAAGCAGCGGTAGGAGAAAGGCATTACCAGTGGGTTATTTTTGCATATCAGGGCTCAAGTGCTGAAAGCTCTGCGAGAGTTTTTCTGTCAAAAGAGGAAATATGTTTCACTTTTTTTTCAAAGAAGGAAACTTAGAGAAAGTGTGTTTGTGCACTGTCATTGCAGTGACTGCCAGGTCTTGCCCACTGTTTTGAAAAGCCCCTTTGCAGGTGTGTGCAGATACTTGTGACCTTGTGTTGCTGTTTTGCTATTGGAAGGCATAATGGAGTACTTTCAGTATGCAGAAAATAAACACGAGAAGTGTAAGTTTGTTGCTTTGTGAGGACAAGAAGGTTAACGTGAGCTGTCCCGATTTCTTCCTTCAGCAGTCCTGAGCCTTTTCTTGTCCCCATGGAAGTTCACACTGAGAGGCCATTGGTATCTTAGACTGCATCTTCTCACTTTTCTTGTTGATTTTCAGTCTTAGGATGTGGAAGTTGAAGGCAGTTCTTTGTTATTATGCAGTTGCTGGTCTTAATTCTTGATGGAATATACTGAATTGCATTCAAGTATCTGATTAATTACCTGAAATACAAAACACCATACCACTTGGAAGAATATGAAGTGCCCTTTAGGTATTACTTGATGTTGAAAGGTTTGTTATTTTTCTGAGAAACATCTGAAGTTGCCCAGAAATTAAGACAGTTGTCAAATTTCTGTAGAAAACACATGATGCTGTTTCAGGGATTCTTCTGTTTTCGCAGTCACCCTTACGTAAGTTAGTAAGAAAACCATTGAGTGGATTTGATGTAACAGGCTGCATTTCTGCAGTGGACATCACTGAGCTGAACTGGACAGAGAATTGTGCTGTGCTGACCTGGAGTTAGGCGGTTGTAGGAATAAGTTGGGGGGAGAGGAACAGCTGTCATCCAGGTGTTAATCATCAATATAAAACCACATCTCAAGGTCCCCATTGCCACATAAGGTCTTCTGCTGATAGTGGTTTTTATGAATGGCTGTAGGGTTGGCAGTAGGGAATATTGCTGGGCGGTGATGAGCATTTCCTCATCTAGAGGGCTTGAATGCATTTTTTTCCATGACAGTCATTTGTGGAATGAAGGAGAGCAGTGACTAATGTTAGGTCTGCTACTTAACAGCCCAGGCAACATCTCTGATTTGTGAATTCAGTGCTTATTGTGGAGTATAATTTCTCTTCTCATTTTCCAGTCGCTAGGAGATAGGTGTGAGCTGGCAGGGAGGTGATGGGGAGGGGATAAGAAGAAACCAGGGAGCATTTTTGTGTGTATTCTGTTCAAATTTTGGACGGTTGAAAGAACAGTGACAAATCAATCTGTGCATTTCATGGTCATAAAATGCAGTTTATGCATGTTGTTTGCTGGCCTGTATCTTATGTGTACAAATCTCTTACTGTTGTTTCTATTGCTTGCAATAACCTTTCAAAGTGTGAAGAACGCACCTTACTGCTTTAGGTCTTTCTTTTCAGTTTGGGCATTCTTTACCCTTCCTTTTGTTTCCTCAAACCACCCTGTCCTGCTGCGTGTTTATTTAGCACACCTTATGTGTGTCAGTAAAGGTTTGCCAAAGTGAGTAGGGAATAGCTTCACTTGGTGGCAGATTATCTTCCGTAAATTGGATGGGCACCTCCTGAATGTAGTGTATTTTTTTTTCTGAATGTTTTTCTTAACATAAAGTAGCACGTTTTCTTCCTCCTTCCTGTTTAGCACAAGTTAGTCCTTTCATTTATAACACCTTCCAGCACTTTGAGAACTTTGCTTCAGGTGTTTGCAGTTCCTCATTGAGGCTTCATCTCTCAATGCTGCCATCTCTGGCATGCCGGCCTTTAGTTCTTCATTAGTTTTTCTTTTTTGGTCCAGTCTCCAATCAAAGTGTTTTGCTTATATTAAATGAAAGAGTGGTTTTAAGAGGAGCTGGAGGCATGGTGTGCACCACTTCCTGCTTCTGTGCTGCCCGTGTTGCACAGCGAGCCTGGTGACCGTCTGCAGCAGGCTTGTGTGGGACATGCCACCTGCCCTGTGCTTCTGAGAATGCACCTGAGTTGCACAGCTCCTGGTTTGCTAGATGTCTTGCAGACAAGGTTGAGAAGATCCCCAAGCTGCCATAAAGAGCCAACAGTGTGTAGATGTAGCCTGTGTGGATACTTCACTGATGTCTCTAATGAGTTTCCTTTAGTGGGGAGGGAAAGACCAGTTTGAGCCCAGCCTTGTTGCCGGTAATGTGTTGCATCATAGGTCCTTGGGTCTGGCAGGTGAAAAAGGCAAGCTGGGACTCAGCAGTGGTTTCTTACAGTCGGCTCACCTTGTAGAGCTGTTGTCCCGGGGCTGTCTTGCAGAAGTCTGCCCTGTGAAGCTTTTGAAGTTCTGCATCCAGAATTCCTATCTGAAAATCTTGGCTGTAGGACTTTGAGATATATTTGGTAATTCATATTCTAGCAGTGTTGCTGTAACTGATGTTGTGGTGGTGATGTTTATTAGTTTACTGGCCTTGTAAGTGTAGTGGTGAGAACATGGGATTATGGATGTTTTCACTGGCATCAACAGTAGTTGCCAGCAAAGATGTCCAGACGGGAAATCATACCACAAACAGTGTGAGAATAGGAAGAGATCTAGAGAGGAAAAAAGACGGCGGTTCCTCTCTGCACTTAAATATATTCCACTTTTTGTGCTTACGGTTTTAACAGATGTCATCTTCTTTTTGCAGGGCTGTAATTGAAGTACAAGATGGCAAGAACCAGCCACAGCAACTACGTCCTTCAGCAGCTAAACAACCAAAGAGAGTGGGGCTTTTTGTGTGACTGCTGTATTGCTATCGATGATATTTATTTCCAGGCGCATAAAGCAGTCCTTGCTGCATGCAGCTCCTATTTTAGAATGTTTTTTATGAACCATCAACACACTACAGCCCAGCTGAATCTAAGCAACATGAAGATTAGCGCTGAATGCTTTGATCTTATTTTACAGTTCATGTATTTAGGAAAAATTATGACCGCCCCCGCCAATTTTGAGCAATTTAAAGTGGCCATGAACTATTTACAGCTCTATAATGTACCCGAGTGTCTGGAAGATATACAGGATACAGACTCATCTAGTTTAAAATGCTCTTCTTCTGCTTCTAGCACCCAGAACAGTAAAATGATATTTGGTGTGCGAATGTATGAAGACACGCTTGCTCGAAATGGCAGCGAAACAAACAGGTGGGGCATGGAGCCGCCAAGTTCAACAGTAAATACATCCCATAACAAAGAGCCCGAGGAAGAAGCTTTGCAGCTCAGCAGTTTCCCTGAACAACTGTTTGATGTCTGCAAAAAAAGCACCACGTCCAAATACTCACACACAAAAGAGCGTGTGTCCCACTCACGCCGCTTCGGAAGGAGCTTCACCTGCGACAGCTGCGGGTTTAGTTTTAGCTGTGAAAAGTTACTGGATGAGCACGTGTTATCGTGCACCAACAGGCATTCGTACCAAAGTGCCAGATACTACGGTGCTGAAAAAATAGACTTTAATGAAAAGGACTCGGCTTCTAAAATAATCTCTACGCAAACAGAAAAATGCAAAGGGGATTCCAGCCAAGTTGCCGATGATTCTTCTTCTCCCGTGTCCAACATTACAAGCAGGAAAAGCAGCACGGTGGCATCCGAGACGTCGGGTGAAGAAGGAAGTCGGGCCTCTGAGAGGAAGAGGATTGTCATCAAGATGGAACCAGAGGACAGTCCTGCAGACGAGCTGAAAGATTATAACATTATCAAGGTGACAGATAAAGACTGCAACGAGTCTTCAGATAACGATGACCTAGATGATGAGCAGGAAGAGCCACTTTACAGGTACTACGTTGAGGAAGAGATGAGAGAGAAGAGGAATGCTCGGAAGACTTTAAAACCCCGTTTATCCATGGATGAGGATGAAAGAAGGTGTTTAAAGAGTCCGCGGCACCTTAACAGGAAAGCTCCCTCCGTCCAGGAAGATGTGGAGAACGCTCCCTGTGAACTCTGTGGGCTAACGATCACCGAGGAGGATTTGTCCTCTCATTATTTATCCAAACACATAGAAAACATATGTGCCTGTGGCAAGTGTGGTCAAATACTGGTCAAGGGCAAACAGTTACAGGATCATGCACAGACCTGTGGAGAACCCCAGGACCTGACCATGAATGGTATCAGAAATTCCGAGGAAAAAATGGACTTGGAAGAAAACCCCGAGGAGCAGTCGGAAATAAGGGACATGATGTTTGCGGACATGCTGGAGGACTTCAGGGACAGTCATTTCCAAATGAACAGCCTTCAGAAAAAACAGTTATATAAGCATTCTGCCTGTCCTTTCCGGTGTCCTAATTGCGGGCAGCGTTTTGAAACTGAAAACCTAGTGGTTGAACATATGTCCAACTGCCTGGAGCAAGATCTGTTCAAGAATTCCATGATGGAAGAGAATGAAAGAGATCACAGACGTAAGCATTTCTGCAATCTTTGTGGGAAAGGATTTTATCAGCGTTGTCACTTGAGGGAACACTATACTGTTCATACCAAGGAAAAACAGTTTGTTTGTCAGACATGTGGGAAGCAGTTCTTAAGAGAGCGCCAGTTGCGGCTCCACAATGATATGCACAAAGGAATGGCCAGGTATGTCTGTTCCATTTGTGATCAAGGAAACTTCAGAAAACATGACCATGTACGGCATATGATATCTCACTTATCAGCTGGAGAGACTATATGCCAGGTCTGCTTTCAGATATTCCCAAATAATGAGCAACTGGAGCAGCACATGGATGTTCATCTGTATACATGTGGAGTATGTGGAGCAAAATTTAATTTGAGAAAAGATATGAGATCTCACTATAATGCCAAGCATTTGAAAAGAACATAAGCATAATCATACTGTAAAAGCATTAAGCTGGCAGCAGAGAGAACACCAAAGCAAGGCATACAGTATAGTAGACAAAAATTTAAAAAAAAAAAAAATTGAAAACAAGTCTTTTTTATTATTTTTTTTAAGACCCTCTTAATCATAGGTGTCTAGGCTCATTAAGTATATAGCTTTGAAAAGCTTCATGTGTTTAATTATTACATTTTCACTGTTTCCTAATATCAGTTTCTGTTCTTAATTTTATTGTTTTACTAAGTAGATATACAAATCATTATTTTTAAACTGTAGATTAAAAGCACAATGTTACCCCTTCACTGACTGCTATTAAACAGTTCTCGGATCCATGTCCGTAAGATGAGTGCTTTAATATTTCCATGTGTTGTTTCTTCATGTGAAAATTTTAGATCACAGCAATTAATACGCAAGAGCATAATTGTTCATAATCCCCAAATTAATTTTCACAATGACGAAAAAACAATGCCAAGAAATAATCCTTTGCTGCCTGACTGCTGTAAGGGCAGAGCCGGCTGTCCCAATGCTCAGCTTCTTGGCTTTGTTGAAATTCACATCCCAGTGGTCAGAGCGCATAGGCTCAGTTAAACCTTGCAGAATTGGACTGGTGTGCACAAAGGGAAAGGGAGTTACTGACTTCATGGTAACTGAGGAGTTTTCCAGACTTGAAATTTTAGCAGAACTGTAATGGGCGCTTCTGCCGTATGACTGACATCGGCCTTTTGCTGGCTATCCTTATCCACGTGGGTCTATATAACCTGCTTATCGTAATATACAAGGAAAGACTTGCTGTGGTGGATTGCTAGGAACGCAGAATTGCAATGTGCATTGAAGACTTCATTTCTCAGCTTAGCTGTAAATGGGTGCCTTGTTGCTTTTGTTGGGAAGTTAAAAGTGGGATGGGTGTGTAGATAGTCCCATTGCTTGGGTGGGAAGGGAAGGGGGAGTGTGGCTCATGTCAACCTTAGATTTTTTTTGTTTCTTGTTTTCATGATACTTTCTGAATGTTCTGTTTTTCAACAAGAATATAACAAGAAAAGACTGCAGAGTTTGTTTAATAAATGTAAAGACATTTAATGCCTTTAAAGATTTCTTTCTGATTCTAGTATAGCCCTAATCTGCGTAGCTTGTCTCTTAATTTAACTGAATTTAAAAATACTGCTAAGTACCAGCTGCCATCAGTTCAGTGGGGCAGTTTGGCCTTGGAGAGAACAACTGGCTTTGACTCATAGGCACCAGCTGTCTAAATGTTAAGTGTATGGTTTTTAACGGGGGGCAGTAGGATCCTAATATGAAATGGTAGAGGAAACTATTACAAACTAAAGGCTAGTCATACTTTCTCCCAGCAGATCTCACTTTACCAACCAGGATAGTAATGTGGCCTCCCACTGAGCCGTGGAGAGGGAAGTGATTTCAACCAGCTTGCGTGTCAGTGGTGGGGCTGAGAGCAGGAGCCAGGAGCTGATCTCTTATTTCACAAGAATTAGTGGGGTGTTGAGCTTCAAAAGACTGTTTAGATAAATTAGAACAGTTCAGAATCTCCACTATATCTAAATCTATCTATCTATATCAAACTGAGTACCAGTAGCCTTGTTTTTATTCGGTTTTAAGTGTGAATCGGAATTTCTCTTGTTGGTTCGACATGCGTTTCCCCTAAGTCAAGGGAGTGGGGAAGGGCCCAGCCGTGGGGCTGCAGGCCTCAGCTTGCTGCTGGCTCCCAGATGCTGCTTCAGTTGCAGCGTGGGCCTACAGCATTTTGCTGGAACTGCTCAGTCTTAGGTTTTCTTGAAGGTGCTGAAGTCAGCTGCGTCCCAAACAGCACTGTGGCTAAAAGCTCTGCTGATGTTAATGCACTCCAGCTCTTGAGTTAATTCCAAGCTTCTCTCTTACTAGAGTTTTGTTACACGCTTCCTATCCCAAGCTGGACTGAAGCTCACTGTGTAAGAGTTCAAAGAATAACCAGGATGGCTATTGCAGCACTCTCAGTGCTGGATTCAGTGGTAGAAAGGTGATTAGAGGGATCCGTAAAGTATTTGACCGCCTGTAGCGGTGAAGTAATTAAGCATTTGTTGTGGTAGAAGGATTGGGGGCTAATACCCTGCATACAATTTCTCTGACGTTCAGGGTCTCGCTTAAGATATCAGCAATGACTGAACTGGGAAAAGCAGCCAAGAGAACTGAGGGAGAGCTAGAGGGTGCTGGGGAGTTGACAGAAGAGCCTTGTGATACAGGGTGAGCTGGAAGAGTGGAAAGGCTCTGTGGCAGAGGGGGGAGGGCAAAGGCTGGAAGGCTCAGGCAGAGAGAGATTCAGAGCTGTGCAAAGGGAGGCAGAGGGGAAAACATCCCAAAGGTGGCACAGAGCGGGAGCCTGGAGGAGTGGAATAAAGTCCTGTAGATGCCTGTGAGACCAGAGTGAGTGTGACTTAGCTTGGCTGGGAGAGCTCTCAACCCAGGTGATTAGCTTGCTATGGCACAAATTAATAGTGCAGATGGTGTGCTCGCACTGGAAGGAAAGCATGGCACAGCAATGAATAGGTAAAGATCTCGTTGAAAAGGAGGAGAGGTGACTTGTGCAAACTAAAAGATCATTCTGGAATACAGGGAAAGGCTAACAGTAATTTATGGACACTTCTGGTCAGGGTCAGGAGCCATTCTTTAAGGTGCATTGGTCTGAACTTGACCCAAAAGTGATTCACCAAAAGAACCAAATAACTTCCTAGCGTGAGCAGACCTGTCATCTACAGAAGTTAAACGTAGGAATTGTGAATGGTGGTATTTATGTGAACTATCTTAACTTTACAAACACTCTGTAATCCCTTTGTTTTTCAATTATAAGCTGCATTGTAGGGTCCTTTCAAAGGAAAGCTTGTTGTTCCTACTGAACTTGAATGAATTCTTTTTCCCATTCTTACAGAGCAAAAGCAGTGCCGTGTTGTTCACAGGTATGCATGTCCAGAATAAGGCTCAAAAAGCACACGGACTGCACAGCAGGAAAGCTTAGAGTGGATCTACTTGTATTTAAGCAGAGAATAACAGAATGACTTGAATAGCCCAACAGGTGACTGGGGAGTACGTGAGAACAAATCAAAGGTACTACAGCATAAACAAGATGCCTTGCTTGCAGACAGATGCAGTAGAGAATGTTATGGTAATGTGACAGTATGCAGAGAAGAAGGGGTGGGTGCCATGCTTTTGAGGACAGAATGGCACAATGTCCACGGGGATGTGAAATGGTGGTGTTTCAGCCCTCCTACTGTGAGAAAAAGTACTCTCTGCGGAAACAGAACAAAAGCATATCTGACCAAAAAAAATTGCAGTTATGATATCCTAGAAGTCTTACTGTTACTTGAAAGATAATGAAGGGGAAGCAAAAATACTTAAGTCAGAATTCTATTTCCTCTAAGAAATTTGTACTTCTCAGTCATGTTAACATAGTTCCTTTCTATTCCCTTCCTGCACCGTTTGGAGATTTAGTGTATAAGGCCTTTAAAAAGCTTAAGGATCTTTAAGGTTGGACATGCATTTGCATTGGACAAAGCATAGCCAGAAGGAAACGAGGACACTATTTTAACAGTGTTTTGCTATTTTTATTTTTAGAGGGTCTCTCTCTGTTGTGCTTTTTTCCTCATTCTGGCAGTGGTGTGAGTGGCAGCCCTGAGCGTTGTTAGTAGCTAGCCTAGATATTAGCTTTCAGGATTACTGCAGCTTAAAAAGAGAGAATTCAAAAAGACCTGGAATGAGCTTTAAAATACAACAAAAGCTGTCAAGCTTCTTTTTCAGTATCAATGGAGATATCCAAATGCTTAAATACGTGTGTGTGTGTGTGTGTGTGTGTGTGTGTGTATACTTGTAAATACTTATTGGCAACTTGCTAATTCAAAGAATATTTACATTTGTGTATAACAGTATTTATGGCTAACAGGTCCATGGAGAAATCTTGATTTGAATCGGATATCACAGAATTCTAAGAGTTTGTACTTTTACTAGGGGATTGTGCTATTTAATATATTCAGTTAATGGAGAAAATACAGCTCAGCTTATTTTTTTAATTAAAAGCTAAAGACTGAAAGTCTACTGTCCTGGAGAATACATTAAAATATATGGTTATAAAAGCAAATACTTTGCCTACCCTTACTGTATTTGAACACACTAGTACCAGAACATCAGGTGTATCTCAGCTATTGCTGAGGATGTCAGTTTGTTCCTGATGGTGTCACCTTGAGCACCGTGGGTTCCTTCCTCCCTGCCACGTAGTTTCAGCTCTTGTATCGCTTGTGTGCTGCCTTCTCCCTTGTCTATGTGGGTTAACAATGAGCAGGGTCAAACGACAAACTTTTTGTTTCCCTGGAGGGTTATTTTTTGGCTGGATCAGTTCCCCATTGCAGTTCCCTCTCTATCTCAACAGAAGTGGTGGCATGAGGGGAGAAATGAGAGGCTGGGGGGTGGGTGGGCTCATTTGCCTACATGAGCTATGTCAGAACTCAAAGCGTGGCCTGCAGCAGGTGGGTTGGAGCTTGATGATCCTTGAGGTCCCTTCCAAGCCAAGCCATTCTATGATTCGGAGCTGTTTAACTGTCTCTGTCTCCCCCCAGCATCTTCATGGAAGCTGTATTCCTAATTCCTCTCCTATTTCCCGATAAGGAAAAAAGGCAGCCCAGCCTCTTACATACAGATGAGACACATCTATGCTATCTGCCCTCTTTATAAGAATTGGAAACCTTCCTGCGTTCAACTCACCCCACAAATATGCTCTGGAGCTTTCTTCGTCTTTCTTGAAATAGACGACGCAGCGCTCTGTGCTGGGTTAGTGCGGTTGGCCCAAGGCCAGGAATGAGCTGGGCCCCTCGGCCAGCCGAGCGCCGGGACCTGCTCCCACCTCCCTCTGGTCTCTGTGCCCTGCAGCTCCAGATGTGCCGCCCACAGCTGGGCACAGCTAACACTGCCCCGTTGCTCTCCCTTCTCCCAGTGTGCACTCTTGTATTTTGTGGTAACGGGAGACAGTCCTATTTTGCTCTAATGCTGAAAGCTCAGGAGCAAAGCAAAGGGGATAGTGGCAGTATCTGTTAATATCCCAGTGTGCCTGCTTCTCCATTAGAGATGCTTCCTAATCTGAAAGAGTTAAAAATCAAGTATTCTGATCCCCCTAATTCTTAATTGTTTTGAAGCTTGTCACAGATGTAAAGACCTACAAGATGAAGCATGACTGATGTGACTTCATAAAAGTCTCCTGAAAGCCAGAAGTCAGGATCATGTTTTAAAAGCGGACATTTCTGTAGTTCTCAGTAGCTATAAACCGGTTTTCTGCATTTTTGTCCAATTTGGAAAAAACTCCTGAACTATTCTTGCATTGCATTCTTAAGAAATGTTTGTAGGTTGAGGTTTTGAAGGGCGAGATGCCAAAAAACCAGGGCATTTTAATTGTGCCTTCTACCACTGTTCTACAGAGTTGCTTTTAGGATTCTGGAATTCGCTGTGATTTTATTTTTTTCATGAAGAAAGACAAATCCTAATTTGTACCAACAGGGCAGCAGAGCACGTGACTCAGGAGTCAGCTTGCCATGACTATAAATGTCCAGCCCCGAGACAAACAGAGCCCATGTTCCTTTTTGTACTCTAAAATGACCACTGCTAGCTTTACAAGAGAGGTGCTATCCGATCATTCTCTGGGCCGTTTTTGCCCTTAAGTATCTTCTTTTTTATTCATGTCATTGGAAAACAATATTGTGCTTCATAGTTTTAAAGACACCGTTTCTAGCTGCTTTCCGTGTAAGTAGTTGAGTAGGTATATTTGAAGTTTCTCCTTAACGTACGCAGAGGAACACGCTGAAATTCTGCATTGAGCAAACAGTGAGAGGCCAGGTTTTGACTGCTCTTTATTTCTCTTTGTTGTGTAGCTGGCATGCTGCCCCCCATCCCCAGAACCTAGAATTTGGGAAGCGTTCAGTGTCTTCAGTTCTCTTGCAAGTCAGAAGATAGCTTTGTTGTGCCCCATGTTAATAATGATCTTGTTCTAAAAGACGCGTCTGTCTCACGATGGATACCAGTTTAACTTCTACCATTCAGAGAAAACAAACAGGTTTAATCTTTTCCTGTGCCTTCTGGCCTGCTAAAACTGTAGTAAATTTTCCTGCAGCTATAACCACAGAAACAATGCTGCTTCTAGCATTTCCCGTGGGAGAAAATATGTAGCCCTTTTAGAGCTGTTCAAGAATCTTGCTCTCAGTGACTAACTGCTGATGCTGGTATTGTGTTCGCTCATACCGTGATTTGTATCAATGAGATTTTGGGGGGGGGTATGTATTTTTTGGAAATGAGACACCCAAGGATAAGTATGCCTTGTGGTTCTGTAGACATCCCAAGAATCCTGACAGGGAATGGGAAGGCCTCAAAGGCTTCAAAATCCTGCAAGCTGTGTGGACAGTGGGAACTCTACTGGGGAATGTGGGGCCGTGCAAAGCCGTGTTTTCCTGGCCTGTCTGTGAGGCACAGCGCCGTCAGTGTCAATGCATTGCCAATGTCTGCAGCAGTACTATTGCCAACATGAAAAATGCTAGAATCAGTCTTTCCTCATTGCTGTCCCCTTTTTTCCCTGTCACAAGGTTGCTGTTTTAAAAAGTCATCCTTATGGATTTTCTGTTTATACAAAGTAGAAGCATTTAGAGATGAAATCCAGAATATCCCTCCTTTGGGAGAAGGAAAGATACAGTAGCATTGTAGGAGGGAATACAGGATAGGATCCCTGGGAACTGATGAAGAAGTAGTCTTAGTACCCTCCTACAGCCCAGGAGAGAGCTCAGGTCTCTGAGATGCATTGCTATCAGGTAGATTAAACCTCATTTTTATACGTTTATCTATGCTGTTGTGAAGCATGGCACCAGCCACAGTCTGGGTGCCTGGAAGTATGAGGATAAGCCCCACCCAGTCTGCTTTCAGGCAGGGTTGTGTTTCACTTCAATTCAGCTGGCTTTTTTTTTTTTTGCAGACATTGTCAATTCTGCTACAGAGAAAGAGGTCCTGATGAACTGTAACTTAAAAACTGAGAAATATGTCAATTAAGACATAATAAATATCTCAGTAATTATTACTGTCCTTTCTGCTTTATTTTGCTGTGCAAACAAATAGTTAAATAGTTCAAAGGCAGTTTTCTTTGGAGAATGTTTATTTGATTGAGTTCAGTGTGGCTTAGACCCCAAATAAAAATACTAATTTCAAACAGAGCACTACTATAAAAGTAGAAATAGTCTGTGGCCTTCTAGACCTCACAAGCTATGTTGGTTTGTTACACAGAGTCAAAACAACGATGTCCCTTAAAGCACATACACATTAACTCAGTGTCTTTCATACACCACAAGCTTTTATCTCAGATCTGCTTTTCTCCCTAGTTGTTAGAGCTGTGCCAAAATCCCTGAGATCCTGGGTGAATTACAGACTGCTTGGCTAAAAGCAAATATGGTACAAATGGACCGTCCAGCTTAGATTATTAGAGAACAGACTTTGAGAGCTACTGCTCCTATTTACTAAACTTACAATGCCGCATCCTTTGAATTTTACAGTAGGGCTTGTCTTCCCTTCTAGATCCCCTTTTGCAATCCAGAAAGTGGGGTGAGGAAGGATGCTGTGAATGCTTCCCTTTTCAGAGTTGTTTTCTTCCAAGTCCTTAGCTGGCTGAATCTTCAGATTTCTAATATATATGCTAAGCATTAAAAAAAGCACTGCTGGTTCGTGATGAGCTAGGCCAAGTTCAACCACTTAATCTGACAGTCAAACTCATGCAGATGCTAGTAGTACAGGAACTTGGTATCATGCCAAATCTGGAGAGTTACCTTTGATCTGTCTCCAGATTCCCCTTTATTTGTAAACATCTAGCTAATCACAGACTTCCTCTGACTTTTATGAAGTGGAAGAAACGGCATCCTTTGTAATATCTATGAAGTGTTTTAGCTTTGCAGATGTTCATGGATTTGTGCGATGGGAGGTAGGAGCTCCATCTGGCGGCTAACTTAAAACATGCACATTTCCAGTTAAAATGGATCATTTCTGCAGTTCAGCTGAGTTTAATGTGTGAAGAGCATAGAAGCAGATCCTCTGTGCATTCCCAAAACTGCTTCTGCTTTTAGGGCAGCCAGAATTTTTTAGAGTCTGGACGGAGGGCACAACATTTTACTTCTAATCTAGCTCACTGTGGGCTGCGAGCTGTTACCAATGCCAGCAGCACTTCGGTACTCACAGCTCTGTACGTACACCACACGACCACAGTTGGCACTAATTTACAGTATTTCTGCAGTTTCATCAGAAAAAATGTGACTTAATATTCACAGGCAGCTCACCTTTCCATGCTCAGAGGTGGTCTCATACAGCATAGTCGCTGCATTTGAGGGAAGCAGTGCGAAGAATGCCAGTCGTGCCACATGAGCTGCGTATGATCTACAAGTTGCAGAAATATTTCACTGTAAAATGCAGGGTAGCATCTAAATAAATACTGATATTAAACAATGATACTAATTAAACATTGATATTAAACATTGATATTGCCTGCGGGAAAATCCTTTATTAATTTATAAACAAAAAGATGCATTTCACAACCTTCGAGCTAGTCAGGTAAGAGCTACTTTGAGATAAGAACATCAGTCCAATATATTCCCCTCCCAGATTCAAAGAGTGTATTAGGTGGCTGCACTGACTAACAGTACTTTGAAGCTAGCAGTTTGCCCAAAGGTATGCTAGGAAATTCAGCCCTGAGCTGGCCTTCAGGATGCTCTAGCACGTGTACAAGGCTGATAAACCTGGCTTCACTTGCAGCCTGAAAGCCCTTCCTGCTCTGCAGTGCAGATGCAACCACTTAGTCCAATGCTGCTACAGTGCATGTAGAAATATCAAGTGTAAATCAGCCAGCAGTTATGTGAAAGTGGGACAGTCGTATACTTTGTGCAATGCGATTTCCATACCAGAGAAAGAAGTCAGTGTACCATGAAAAAAAGTCTCAGGGGATTGTCTTTAGAAGTTGCATCCATGTGTTTCCAATGCCTTAACTGTTCCTATCGGATACAAAGCTGCTCACATTTGTCATGTTAGTGTGGTCCAAAGAGATGGGAATTGCAAACATTTATATCATTTAGCTGCATTTAACCCAAAATAGTAACTCTGGGGGAGGTAAAGTAAATGTATAATAATCACCTCTGAATTGGGCAAGTAAAATCAACAGAAATGAGTGAAGGGGCAAAGACAAAGCAGTGAGAAGTATTCCAGAGTGGTGGGTGTTCCAAGCTATGAGAAGTCCAGGCTGAAAAGAAATAATACTTATGTAATTTTTGAACATCCGCTAAGCCAAGCCGTAAACCACTGCTGGAAAGTTACACATGCAATAGCAAAAATAACCTCGGAGGCTATAGAACTGAAGGTTTTCTTCAGCAAGTCTTTAGCTGTTTTGAAAATGAAAGGTAAAAGAGGAAGAGACAAATGAAAAGTTTCTGAAACAAGACCAGAACATTGTTGAAGGTTGTGTTTTGCTGGGGTAGAGGTTGAAGGAAAGGAACCATAGAGCTTTTAAAGAGTTCCCTTCTGTGGTGGGTGTTCTCAATATAACTGAAGCATAGTATTTAGAGCAAAACCACACCACGGTGAGGTGGGAGGGACCACATCATGCTAGCAAATATAGTACTAGAGTGTGGGCTTCTGACTTTTAATATTTTTCTTGCATTTCTTTTCTGCATGGCAGTAGTGAAATAGGGACTTCTAAGCTTCTGAACAACTGAGAGAACCAGGTTTGAAGAAGACATGAGGAAGAACTGTCGGCAAAAGATTTCATAAAAACTCAGAACCACGTGTGCCAGGTCTGAATTGGCACCACCTTTGCTTTTTTGACATACTGCAGCAGTCGCAAAAGGCACCAAAGCAGTCAAATTAGAACACTCAGTAATTGTTTTGGACTCTTCTCTGTATTACAAAACTTACTTCCTTGTGACTATTATTTACACCTGTCAAAAACAAATTTGAAGTCTCTTTCATGGAGCAGACAGCCAAAAGAGGCAGATGCCAGGCATTAAGGGCTGCGCTGAAATGAGCTTGCAGAATCTGCTATTCATATGTTGCCATGCTGCTTTTATGAAACGAGGCTTATTAGAGTTTCTGTCAAAAACTGTTTAGACTTCTTAGCTTTCAAGTTAAAAGTATGTACTTCTGAACTAAAATTCACGTGTTTTTCAGACAGTTACAATGCTAAACTAACGAGTGTTAGAAGAGAGGGAAAAAATGTTTTAGTCTGGAGTACAAAGTGAAAAAAAAAACTTTAAAACTGAGCACAAAGGGTCTCTGAGGAAGGAAGGAATGGTGAGAAAGATCCAGCTGACCTGACTCCCTTTGCTGCCATGATCATCATATGCAAGCTGAAGAGGACCTTCCCTGGAGCTCAGTGCTTATATGTGGAGAGTAAAGAAATGGTGCTCTGGTCTTATTACAAGGATGTGAAAAATTGTGACCAACAAGGAGATGAGTAAACACGCAGTAATCTTCACAGGGCACAGTGTGCACCATGTTCTGGATCTGTACCTTGAAAAAGCTGGTTTGAAGAAGAGAATCAGGCATTCATGTTCAGATTTGAGTAATTTAGCAACCCTAATTTTTCCACCTAAATTAATGGGAAGTGAACAAGCAAACGAAACAAAACAATGCAGTAAATGTTCAAAAATAGGGCCAGCATGGCTTAAAAAAAAATAGTAATTTCTTTTGCTTCTCCAGACAACTGGATCAAATTGATTCATGTAAGCAGACTAAACATGCTGATCTATATTCTGCTGTAGTTATGCATCTTACTAATTCTACTTATGACTATAAAAGGATGTTTTATTGTTTAGTATAACTGTTATCTCAGTAAGAATCTGTCTGCAATTTTATTTATAATTGGCATTATTTTCATTACTGTTGTTATGAAGTATGTAAAATATTGTCTGTATTGCAGCTTGTACAGGGCATGTGTCTGTGCTTGCTTTACTCTTTTTGAGTTGATAAAGTTGCTATACAAATGCAAGAAAAGATGTTCAGGTATCTTTGAATGTTGTTCCTTAATCTGATTTCAGAGCCCCAAACCTTTCAGCCTTTAGGTGCTTAAGGAAACAGCAGTATTAACACAAAACATCTCAAAAATAAATACAGGAATTTTAAAGGGCTACAGTACAGGACTGGAATGCTGACACTGCTGTCCCAGTGGTGGTGCTAGAGCAATGGGGAGGACAGTGAATATCCAGAAAATGCAAGATACCACTGGGGACTCCTGAGGGAAAAGGCTCGTTGTAGGTGGGAAATCTAATAGAAAATGTGATGTCCTTTCCATAGGGAGCAGGAAGCACCCACTTCTGCAAAGCAGAGAAGAGAAGGGAAATATGTTCATAGTATCACCTAAAGATAGGCCTTGAACCATTTAACTTCCCTTATTTTTTAAGCAGAGGACATCTAGAACAGGCTCTGACTGTTCTGTAACTTAGCAATTATTTGTAGTCTATGTAGAGTATCAATGAAGACATGCCAGGTTAATTTTCGTCATCTTTAAAGCTTAATCTATGCCTCGATACAGTATCTTTAATAAAATGTTATTACGAGTCTGCTTATTATTTTTATTTAATTCCATCTTACAGCCGAGTTAATAACAGTTCCAGCAACAGGGTGAGGTTCCAGTTACCATCAGCTTCATCTGCTCCTGCGTTTTTCCCATTCACCTAATAAGAGTGACAGTATCGAAAACTGAGATGAGTAAAATACAAATAACACAAGAGAAATTCACAGCACTGCTGTAGCACAGTTACCTTCAAAAATCTTCACACTAAGCATCTAACTGAATCAGAAAGATATATCAAATTATGTCGACCTGTGAGTATGAAGTATTGTGCTTTCGTTACATTGTTTTCCTTGTTTAAGACTTAATATCATTTCCCACCTTTACAGTTACTGCCAATAATTATAGTCTGGTTAATGCCATTCATGGCTGTTCTAGCCAAAATTCTTTGTTTTCATTCACTAAGCACCTGTACCATACAAGTAACCCCTTTATATATTCAAACAAGACCAAGTAGAGTTGGTCTTTAAGTATACTAGAAGATATTAGAATTTAAGATAATCTTAGCAAGATGCTGATATGATGTGAAAACATATGACGCTATTTAGTAGGAGCAAGTGCAATTTGGAATTATTAGTAAGAAAAGGAACAGCTGCTTAATTTCCATTGAAAAGAATACACGTGTTATTTTGGATCGAGGTCTGAAAACAACTGCAACATCGTGCTGTTGCAAATAAAGGTGAATATTACGTCGTCAGAACAGGAGTATAATGTGCTCCTTCAGAAATGCTACGGCATGAGTGAGTGATGTCTCCTGTTTTGATTTCGGCCCTTGAAAATGAAGATATAATTCCATGCAGAGAACCCAGGAGAAAGCAATGTGAATGTGAAGGAAACACTGCTTTGAGGGCAGATTGAATGATTTTAGGCCATCTTATAGAAGAGATGGTGGAGGGGAAACATAATAATTTTCATATCTGTAAAAGCAGTGGGCAAAGAAAAAATAGATTAGTGTTTTTTCATAACCACAATCAATAGGAATAGAAATGGTTGGTTTAAATTGCAAGAAAAGAGACTTCAGACACAAAAAGGCAGACTAAGTGACCTGTTGAGGTCTTTTTCTGATCTGATTCTATGCTTACTCGCAAACTAGCTGCTTTAAAGTCCTTTATTGTTGCCAGTAAGCGCTGTCTGTTAGAAAAGGCAGCTGCAGTTATAAAAAGTAGTGTAGAACGGAATGCCTAAATTGCACAACACACCAGTTCATCTGGTTAGCTTTAGTGATACCACCCTCAGCTTTTAATCATTCCTCAGCAAACTTTCAGACGTATTCGTAAGTAGGAGTGCCTTCAAACCACTTAATTATAAAATAATTATTCCTTGAAACACCAAGGGCTGGTTTAATCAGTGTTACAAATTTTCTTCATTTTGTTGAGTCTCATCAATCTGATACAGCCCTGTTATAGCTGTGACATGGTGTAATCAGCTATTTCATTTCTTAAATTGGGAAGAAAAAAAAAGCAAACCTCTAAAATTCACCTGGACAATCCTTCAGGTGTCATCTGAAAACGTGCCGAAGATTCAAAAGCCAGAAGGTGAATAAAGTCACATGCATTTTTTAAGCTCATAATTTTAAACTTGATTTCTAATTTCAGATTTGGGATTTTTGAACGTCTGGTTTGGCAGTAGCACATTACTGTGCCCTATATGCTGCTATTCTAAGTATTTCCACATGACTGCTCCACATGACTTGTATGATTTACAGAAAACACGTTATACCGACTTGCAGATTTTGTTTTTCATGGGGGAAAAAAAAAAGTATTTAAGAGAAAACATGAATTGTGGTTGTCTTTCAAATAGAAGAGCGTCTACATGCAAAAAAGTGAAAGTATCTAAATACAAAATAACTCGAAAAGTTACATGGTTCCCCCCTCATAGAGTAGTGTTTTTAACACAGTAGAGCCTTGTCAGAAAAATCTGTTGTCATTTCAAACGCTGGTGGTTCTTGTCTGCATTCCAATTACCTTCACAGATTCAAAAATAGAAATGAGATGAAAAAGTTGCAGTGATGAAAGGGCAGCATGATCAAGAATTATTTGTTCTTGGAACAATTGTTGCTTAGACTTTTCTGTGCTGGGTGATATATTGGAAAATAATTCACTTATGCTCGCCAGTACAATCTGAGTTATGCTGTTTTCTGAATAGTTTTGCAAATGGCTAATAATCTCCAGAATTTAAGATCTAAGATGTTGTGATCATCAGACCTTAGCTCTTGTATATGACAGGCCATCATGTTTTAACTTTATTATTTTTATGAACCAAGCAGCTGATGTCTGATTAAACTGTAACTTGTGTTCAATCCTATTTTTATACTATATTGCCTTATGAAATATATGGAAAAAAAATCTTCCTGTTATCAAGATAAGGATATGGGCTGAGTGCTCAGTTCCATTCCAGATACTGAGCTCTTGCTTCATAGAAGAAGTCTAAATATCATCTCCAGCTCTGTCTGGGTGATGTAATGGAGAATAGCCTACAGCATAACTGCCAAGCAGGAGACATGGATGGATGGTCGATCCTAAACACAAATAAGTGCAGCGGGAAGGGGCCTGTGTACTTCCAGAGGTACTGTCTGGATGTTCTGGGAAATATGGCTTACAGATTCAGGACAGGGAATCCAGCAGATGTTTCTTTAAAAGGAAAATCAGACTTGTGTCCTCAGCATAAAACTCACTCTTTAATTTCTGAACCAGTCTGTTTGGCTCACCTGTAACATGACTGCATATGAAGCAACATAAAAGAAAATCCTCTGGCTCTTCCCCTATGACAAGATGACTGTAGAGATGAGTTGGTGCACAAATTGTGCTGTAAGTCTTAAGAGAAGTGCTGACAAAAAGCAGGCTTGTAATAGCTCTGCTGAGAAGAGAGAATAAGTCTAATGATGTTCTAGAGGCTCTTCTCTCTAGTTAGACTGGACTTTCTCTAAGGACATCTGTAAGAGATGAGCAATGATGACAAAATCACATCAATTTTTGCTTGGAAACGAAAGTTAAAAAGCAGCTTAGACCTGTAGGTGTTGTTATACAAGAAGAAAGCAGCAGCTGTGTGCTCAGCTGAAAGAGAAATACTTCTGCAGGGGGCTAAATTAAGTATTTGGTAGCCTGAGTCCACAGATCTTTTGATTTTTCCTGATACTGTCCATGATTGCCCATGATTTACACTATTAGCATTAAAATGGTATGCTCATGCACTCCTCCAAGACATTTTCCCCACATTTACTACAGTGAAACTCCAATTAAAATTTAAAAATACTATGTATTGTACAGACTGGTGGTAATAGGGTAAGCAGTAATCCAATCACCGTGAGCAGCTCTTTAGTGGGTTATCAGCGCATCTGGGTATCTGCACAACTATACCTGGGACATATTAGTTACTGGACAAAGGGAACCATCACCCCAGACAGGTTTTGTCTGGAGCTGTTGTGCCTGGGCTGATAAAACATGATTAAAAGCTTTTGGCCAAATTCATGAAATCTCATTTCCGAATCTGTTTAATTACAAATACATTAAAATGAGATATCAAATTAATTTTGATACCAAGCCTGCTAATTATGTTAATCAGTATTTTTGTGTTATTTCCTGGTTCATTTATTCTCTCCATTTCTTTTTATATATATGTTTCTGAGGCAAGAATCCTCCTTTTGCTCTGAAATAACAGTGTCTGAGTTTGTACTGCATCTACCAAAATAGGGTTCTCATGTATCACCAGTGTTCCTATGGATAACCCTCAGAAGGATACAAATAATAAATGACATCTATTTTTCACCTGAAGCTTAATTTATCAGCCAGCTCTCTTTGTATTGCTCCGGCACTTATCTCTGCTCCCTAAGATACAATCAGCTGAATGAAGTAGCAGGGAATTACAGGAAGAGATAGTTTAGTGATGAATCAGTCACTGGTTTGACTACAAGAGAAATCGACACCCTTCCCATCCAAGAAATATGCATATGGGATGTACAGAGAAGCTCCTGCTGGAGGTACGGAGACTGACAGCTTCCATTTTCCATTGATTTCTTCTGGATTTCTCCAAGGTCAAAACCCTCTGTATTAAAAAGGACTGGGACCTGTGGAAGAATAATAGTTACTAAGTATGTTTGTTATTTAGCATGAGAAATTGAAGCCCTTCTGTCCCCAAACTACACACACACATAGGCTACGTAAAAGAAGTGGAAACTTCATGTCACATAAAAAAAGCTTTGGAAAACACACTAATTGAAGCAAGGCTGTTTTTGAAACTCTGTAGTAACTACAAGGGCATAAATCAGTCTGGTAAGAACTGTAACATTTTCTATGAGGGCTGCTCAACAAAATGCTAAAGGCTGGGGACAAAATTAACGAAAGATGACTTAAACGGTGCATTTAATCCTTTCACATAACACAAGTCTGTGGCTAGCAGACTTCTAGCTGCACTTTTAACATGGCTGTCCACGAGGGGAAGAGGGATCTCAGCGTGCTATTTTGCTCTCTCTCTGCTATAACTGGAATATTTTGAAGTGTTTGTCTCAAGGTTAGGAGGAATAACACAGAGGAACCACGGCAGATTTTCATGCTTTTCTTCAAAGCCTTTGCCTAGCTCCAACTTAATATCCTCATTGCTTTTGCTAAATGTAGGCGTGACGACATCTTACATTAGCACAACAGACAAAAATTTGGAGACGTTTCAAGAATGGTCACCACGCAGCCACAGGCAGCAACAGGGCTCCCAACCGCTCTGCTGCTTCCAGAGGGGAAAGCGATGTGCCCTCCTGCGGGGCCGTCGCCCACCTGGGAGCCCACAAACGGAAACACGGGGGGGTGTCGAGGGCGACGGGCTGAGGGGCCGGTGGGGGACTCAGCTGTCAGCCCGCCAAGTTAAGCCGAAATAAGGTTAAACATTGCTTCAGCCCCGCTCGCTGCGGCAGTTTCGCTCCGATTGCCCTCTGGCATAGAGGGAGCACGAAGCTTCTTGCTTCCTGAGAAGGGTCGCCGCGGACGGGGGGGTGGCCCGCGACCCCTCACCCTGAGGGAAAGGGGCAGGCGGGCAGCAGAGCGCGGTGCGGGGACGGGAGGGGGGAGAAGTTGTGTGAGTCGCGACCAAATAAGGGTAAATTCCCCACCAGCTGGCGGCCGGCTGGGACGTGACACGTTTGAGTGAACTTTCAGGAATTACAAACACTACGAGCAGCGAGCCCGGCCGGGCCTGGCCGAGCCCCCGAGAGGCAGTGCCCACTCGCAGCAGCCCTCACAGCGCCGCCCGGCCTCTATTGGATAACGCTGATGTCAATCATTCGCATTGCGTCTGACGTCCGCTGGAACTTTCTAGCAGAGTTACGGGGCGGGGGCGGGGCAAATGAGGAGAGCGCGTTGTGATTGGCTGAGGGGAGTGGCGCACGCTAGAAAGCGAGACGGATCGAGAAAAAACAGGAAGAAGCCCGATCTGGCTGCAATCTACGGGAGAGGGTTGGGCTAGAGAGTGGGCGCTACGCTTCTGATTGGGCAGGAGGCAAGGGGCGGGCGCTCTTCGGCTAGTCCGGGAGGCGATTGGTCAACTGCGGCAGTCGGGTGTCTGGATTGGTCCTTAGCGTTCTGGCAGGTTCCAGAAGAAGGCTAAGCGGACTATAAAGAGGGCGCGAGCGGCGCCGTAACGGCAGATCGCGCCGCAGACAGCAGCGAGAGCGGGCGGAGGAGACGTGACTGCGAGCGAGCAAGTGACTGGCGGAGCGAGTGGCTGACTGACCAGAGGAATCTATCATCATGTCTGGCAAAGGGCCGGCCATCGGCATCGATCTGGGCACCACGTATTCTTGCGTGGGTGTCTTCCAGCATGGCAAAGTGGAGATCATTGCCAACGACCAGGGGAACCGCACCACACCCAGCTATGTGGCCTTCACCGATACAGAGCGCCTCATCGGGGATGCTGCCAAGAACCAAGTGGCAATGAACCCCACCAACACCATCTTTGATGCCAAGCGTCTCATCGGCCGCAAGTATGATGACCCCACAGTGCAGTCGGACATGAAGCACTGGCCCTTCCGTGTGGTGAACGAGGGTGGCAAGCCCAAGGTGCAGGTGGAGTACAAGGGTGAGATGAAGACCTTCTTCCCAGAGGAGATCAGCTCTATGGTGCTCACCAAGATGAAGGAGATTGCTGAGGCCTATCTGGGAAAAAAGGTACAGAATGCTGTTATCACAGTGCCCGCTTACTTCAACGACTCCCAGCGCCAGGCCACCAAAGATGCTGGCACCATCACTGGCCTTAACGTGATGCGTATTATCAATGAGCCCACAGCAGCTGCTATTGCCTATGGCTTGGATAAGAAAGGTACCCGGGCTGGAGAGAAGAATGTGCTCATCTTTGACTTGGGAGGGGGCACTTTTGATGTGTCCATCCTTACCATTGAGGATGGCATCTTTGAGGTGAAGTCCACAGCTGGGGACACCCACCTGGGTGGGGAGGACTTTGACAACCGAATGGTAAACCATTTTGTAGAAGAGTTCAAGCGTAAGCACAAGCGTGACATTGCTGGCAATAAGCGAGCAGTGAGGCGTCTGCGTACAGCTTGTGAGAGGGCGAAGCGTACTCTGAGCTCTTCCACGCAAGCCAGCATTGAGATTGACTCCCTCTTTGAGGGCATTGACTTCTACACCTCCATCACTCGTGCCCGCTTTGAGGAACTCAATGCTGATCTTTTCCGTGGTACCCTGGAGCCAGTGGAGAAGGCCCTGCGTGATGCCAAGCTTGATAAGGGCCAGATCCAGGAGATTGTGCTTGTGGGGGGCTCCACTCGTATTCCTAAGATCCAGAAGTTGCTGCAAGATTTCTTCAATGGCAAAGAGCTGAACAAGAGCATCAATCCAGATGAAGCTGTTGCTTATGGTGCCGCTGTGCAAGCAGCTATCCTCATGGGAGACAAGTCTGAAAATGTGCAAGATCTGCTCCTGTTGGATGTCACCCCCCTGTCCCTGGGCATCGAGACAGCTGGTGGAGTGATGACTGCTCTCATCAAGCGTAACACCACCATTCCCACCAAACAAACACAGACCTTCACCACCTACTCAGACAACCAGAGCAGTGTCCTCGTCCAGGTGTATGAAGGTGAGAGGGCTATGACAAAGGACAACAACTTGCTGGGCAAGTTTGACCTAACAGGCATCCCCCCGGCACCCCGTGGAGTTCCTCAGATCGAGGTCACTTTTGACATAGATGCTAATGGTATCCTGAACGTCAGCGCTGTGGACAAGAGTACAGGGAAGGAGAACAAGATAACCATCACCAATGACAAGGGTCGCCTTAGCAAAGATGATATTGACCGTATGGTACAAGAAGCAGAGAAATACAAAGCAGAGGATGAAGCCAACAGAGATAGGGTGGGAGCCAAGAACTCCCTTGAGTCGTATACTTACAACATGAAGCAGACAGTGGAGGATGAGAAACTGAAGGGAAAGATCAGTGACCAGGACAAGCAGAAAGTGCTCGACAAGTGCCAGGAGGTGATCAGTTGGCTTGACCGAAACCAGATGGCAGAGAAAGAAGAGTATGAGCACAAGCAGAAAGAGCTGGAGAAACTCTGCAACCCGATTGTCACAAAACTGTACCAGGGAGCTGGAGGAGCTGGGGCAGGTGGCTCCGGTGGCCCAACCATTGAAGAAGTAGATTAAAAAGACTCTTAAACTATAGACTGGTTTATGGACAGTCACTCCATTCTTTGCTTTATATTTTTTTCTAACGTTTAAGGAAAACGTCATTGCCAATAACAGAGTTTATTCTGTTGGGTGTGTATAAAGGCAAATCTATCAGCTTGTGGTTTTGATAAAAGGGAAGGCACGTCCTGCTTTATAAGGTTAGTAATAGACAAGTTTTGTTAATTCAGATACAGCTCCTTGTATTCTGGATGTTTGTCTCTGTTTAAATGTCTCTTCTAAAGTAACCACTCGACTGTTGCAGTTGACAAGTTTCAAGTTATGCATGGAAAAAAAAAACTTTGTGAAAGATGAGAAATGCCAAGTGCAGCTTCTGGAAATTTTGGTAATAAATAAAATTTATTTAAAGCGGAAACATATCTTTCTCCTTTCTCTAACGGGGCTGGGATTGGGGGGTGGTGGTGGTGAGGGGGACCCCAGCGGGGTTGGGGCGGTGGGGTTTCGGTATGGGGGGAGGGGGGGCAAGGGGCTCCGGGGAGGGTTGGCGGGGAGGTTTCCCTGTGCCGTCTCGGAGCCGGGCTGGCAGGGAGGCCAACGTGGGGCCCAGGGCGGCTCGCTATGTGCGTGCCACCGAAATAATGTGGAAACCGGGGCGGCGAAAGGATCCCTGCTCGCTGGCAGCGGGGCTCGGTGCAGCCGGGTCCAGTGCGTTGCCGAGTTATTTTCGGGTTGCTCTCACGCAAGCGGAGCTGTTGTTATTTCCTGAGTGTTTTTTCCCTTGCTGAAGATGATCGAAAGTAAAGCTGCCAAGGATTTCGTTGTGCTGTTAACGCTGAATAGTGAGCGAGTGGGGATGACGAAGTCGGTAGCATAGGCAAATTTTGCAGCAGTTCAGTCTGTCTGGTTTTCCTACAAACTGTCTCCAGAGCTCTTGATGCGTTAAGGAAAGGAAAACCGCAGTGCTTGAAGGCAGAGGAGCCTGGAACTAACGAGCTGTGCTGGAAGAGCCCGCTGATACGCACTTTTTGAGCTGCCTTGTCCTTTAAGGGGAAAAAAAAACGGAGGAGCGAGCGGGGCAGCTGTAGGAAACGAGCAGGTTTTGGTCGGGTCACTCTTGGTTAGGGGAGAGCTTCCAAGGGTACTTCGATCCCTGAGGCATACTGGTGATACAGGAAGCAGCCCTATAGAACGCTGTGTTATAAAAGCCAGGCTAAAATAAGCTTGTGCAGCGTTTATTGGATGTAAAAGTCCGGTTGATGAGGTGGGTTTGCCAAGCGCTAGCTGCGGCTTTCTGTTTCGCATGGCTACGGAGAGGGGTTGCAGTCGCTACTGGAATGCGAAGCTTGTTAAAAGCTTGTTTGATCAGCTGTTGTCTCAAATTACTCGAAACCACTTAAAGTTTATTGAACGGTTCATATGTAAATTGAATGACAATCACAGTACCACTCCAGCAGTCAATTACCGCAACTTAAGCACCTGCTGAGTACTTAAGTGAAGTCTCAAAAGGCTATAATCAGCCCGTGTGTTTTTGACGTTTATATACGCGGCGTTTTGCTGGCAATCCACCCCTTGGTTTCCAGACAGCAGCATATATAGGACCCCGAGAATGTGGGAGACACCGTGGCTTTTTGATTATGTTTTCCTAGGAATTACCAGATAAATAATGCTAGCAGTACATCATCTGTAACTGACAAGTTGTTGCTGCAAACGGTGATACTGCATCAGATGTGTTCTTCCTAGCTAAAGCCCCGCTGCTCTGGGGCGTCGGTAAGGATTATTTGGCAGTCCCCGTGGTCGTTGTAAATTAAGAGTTAACTCCTTTATCTATTGACTGACTTGTAATTGTCCTTGCCACATAATTTCCTTTACTCTTCAGTTCTTGGTGTGCATTCTTCAGTGTCGCTTCCCAGTTATTAAATACAATTTCTTGCTGTTTTTCCCAAGCGTCTATTTAAACGCATTGCAGGCCTAATTTAGCTTAATGCAGGCAGCAGGCTGTTTGTCCTACGCCTGCTCTGTCACCTGTCCTTTCCCTCACCTCGCTCCCTCTGCTCTGTGCCTGCACTTCAGCAGTGGGGCAGAGCCCCCCGGAATGAACCTCTGTACAGATGGTGGTGTTAAAGGACCCAAGGGCTTGAGGATATGAACAGGCTAATGCTGGAGTCACTGCGGGTTGTTTTTTATTATGATTATTTTTATATTTTGCCTTGAAAAAGTGATACTTTTTAGTCTGGACACATGTAGACTGTGTACGACGTGTAAAGGATGAGAAACTTCTGCCTGCTTGCATGACTGAAAAAAGATTTAAAGCCTCAAGGCACAAAGGAGCCTTTCAAATATGTGAACACCCTCCCCCAAAATGCAAGAGGCAGAAAGCATGAAGAGCTCAGAGCTGGATTCCTCGCGTTGGTCTACTTAGTTTATAAAACAAAGAATAACTTGGAGTTGGTTTCAGTGCACTGAGCTTACTGCGGTGTGAAAGGGATCCTGCTGGAGTTAGTGGTGACTTCCCACTGACTCCAGTGCGTGTAAGTTTTCCCCCTCTGTTTCTTAAATAACTAAAGTAGATGTCAGAGGGGAAAATGCTGCTCCTCATTTGCAAGTAGGACTATTTGGTGCATGCTTACAGCTCTGTGCAGTAGTTGCACGTCTGAAACGAGTTTGGCAATGCCAGGAAAACAATCTAGTCTAAAATCTGCAGTTTCATTGCTTCCACACTCAGCGTGCCTCATCCTTTGTGCTGCCCTGACTCGCAGGGAAAGTCACCTCCTTTCGCCAGAGCCACGGGCTTGTGTTTCTGAATGTTGCTTATTCTGAAATGGGGCTGTGCAAAAGGCCAAGCCCATAAGAAGGTTATAGAGTGGCTATAACTTACAGCACTTGTGTCACTTCGGAGTTAACTTTTGATGGCTCCTTGTATTCGCTGATGAAGTTTATATAAGTGGCATTATTTTATATGGAGGAACACCCCTAGCATTAATCCTAGAGAATTTAATCACCCAAATTAAAACCTGTCAGCGCCTTAGCGCCTTGCTCCCTGTGCAGCAGGCATGTAGCAATGCAATGCGAGTCCTGTGCTCCCCATGCTCACCGTCTTTGCAGTAGAGAAAACAGAGCCCCAAAAGCCAAAGCAAAAAGAAATTAATGAAAAAAAATTATTAAAACACTGTCTGAGAGAGGGGAGCAGGGAAGCCGGGACGTGCTGGAGCTGGCTGCGGCCGGCCGGCCTGGTGAGTCAGCCGCCTCCACAGCGTCTGTTTGAAGTCCTGCAGCGAGGCCTAGCAGACAGGCCGTGGCCCTGCTCACCCTTGTGATACCATCTCAAAGGCAGGAGCCAGTATAACCCCAGCAGCCTGCTTTTATCTCTGGGGAGACACTGCGGAGAGCCCCGCGGGCCGGGCAGCTTGTCTCCTGGGAGATGCCTGTTCTTTATTTGAGAGGTTCTCCTTGAAGCTCCGGGGCACTTCAGGAGGCTCTCCTCGAAGCTCTCTGGTGCTGCGGGTTGCACCCAAGGGATGACAGCTCTGAGAGATGCGACAGAACAGGGTTGCACTGTGAATCTCCTCTTCCTCATTGCCATCCACGGCCATGGGTGCAGAGGAGGGAGGGGTGAAACCAGATGTGCTCGGGGAATTCATATTTCCAGTCCAAGCATCTTTTTTTCAGTGTATGTGTGAGGCATTACATTAAAAGGCACACACTCAACCCCTGTCTGCGTACTCATTTTTAAAGTGTCTCTTTATGTCTTGCATTGCAATCTAATAGCATTTCAGGCTCTAATTATTTAAAAGATATTCCAAATTTCTTCTTCTTTACCCAGCCCTGTGCCTGGCGTGAGCTTCCCCTACTTTGTCCCTATAAAAAGTGCATGGTGGTGTGTTCTCTGCCCTCATTTGGGACACTGTACTTTGGTGCAAGGGAACCCTCTGATATTAAACCAGTAAACCACGTGGATGATCTTGCAGCAGCAAAATTATGTTCTGTAGTTATTAATCACAGGAAAGTTACCACCCCTCCCTACCCCACAGCAAAACAAGTTATGCTCGTAAAGCTTCTCCAGCACACCTATGTGGGTCAGGTATCACATCTCTCCACCACTCTCATCCACATACTTATGCAGCCTGCCTCTGGAGTAGATTTTACTTGCAGCAGAGTAATTATTATATAGTTGGGCAGGCCAGCATTTCCAGATGCAACAACATACTTCACTTCCACATATGAAACAGCAGTATTTAAAACTCCTGATCCGCCCTTGCATGACCCATTTGTCTTTACTCTCTCCTGCATCAGTAGGGTGGAGACACGGACAAGCTGGTTCCTCCTGTCATCCCAATAACAGCGCCAGTCCGGCATTTTAGAGATGGCAGCCAGTCCACTTTTGAAGTCTTTTTTTGCTTGTTTGTTTGCTTGTCTTTTTTTTTTTTTTCCCTTGAATAAATTCAAAAGTAGTATAGAATTTTTTTGTTCCTCTTGCATTGCTCCCATCATTCAGGAACTACTTTCTGTGTGCTGGCCTGTACAAAAGCTGACAGATCTCTGTGGCATCCTGGGCAAAAAGGCATGAAGTCATTCTTTCTTGTGCTAAGGCAGCAGTCAGCAGTGCTGCCTCTGTACCCTATTTGTTGGAACAGGTCTAAATGCCACTGCTCCAAATGATTGCAGGCTAGTAGTTAAACGTCTGTTTTGAATAGAAATAAGGGAACAAAACCAGTTCCAGAAGTGCTAATGCTATGTATCACAGGTTAGAATTTATTAAAAAAAGAAAAAAAAAAAAAAAAACCATGGATTTAGTGGTCTTGATTGCCTTCCATCATGAAATATCAGTTCTTGTAAGTGCTGTTGCACGGTAGAACTAGCAGTCTAGCAATCTCACATCGTAGCTGAAAGTCACTTGTTCTTTTTGCCAGGCTGTATCTAAAGACATAAATACATTTCTTTCAAAACTGTGTTTATTCCTCATTTGGCAGACTCCTTGTTTTCCTGCAGACCCCATTCACAACATGTTTGCAAATGTTCTAAGACAGCATGTTTTAAGATAACTGATGCTAGCGAGTCCTTAGTCCTGTCTGGCACTACAGGTAGATGAGAACTAAGCTAAAAATCCTAAATGAGATAAAAATTCTCAGCAATAAACTGAAAACTGAAAATCAAGTTCTCCATAATAATTATTTTAAAAGCTTGCGGTATTGAATGGAGAATGTCTCGTCTGTATTAAATTTTCACTATTTTATTTTCCTCATCCTGTAGCAGGAAGATGGTTATTAATCCCTGAATAAAAAGTAGAACCTGGGCTGTTGACATCTTTGTTAAGCTCCGTAGATTTCTGAGCACCTCAGAAAACTGAGTCAAAATCAGATTTTTGAAAATGCCTTTTGAGTATGAGGCACATTTAAATACTTCTTCCTTTCTGTAAGAGGCGTGTTAATAACAAAAGGTCAATGTGTTAGGAGCACAAGGCAAACATCTAGCTGCATGAAAACAGCTGACAAGTGCTAATGTTCAGTAATCTCATCTGATAAAACTGTGTGGAGGGAG
The DNA here is from genome assembly GCF_016699485.2 of Gallus gallus. Taxonomy (NCBI): domain Eukaryota; kingdom Metazoa; phylum Chordata; class Aves; order Galliformes; family Phasianidae; genus Gallus; species Gallus gallus. The sequence continues at coordinate 52,379,410 of NC_052536.1, read as the reverse complement.
TAACTGCGTAAGGATTTCATTAAAAGAATGTGCAGCTGGTTTTTCTGGCTTTCCAAATGCAGACTGTGTTCCCATAGGCTGTGCCGGGCAGTCATCGTGCTCTGATTTCCCTCAGAACTTCATTCTGGCCTTGGCAGCTGGTTCTGCTTTTGACCATCAAGCTCCTTTGGCAGGGTTGTGTCCATGGATGTGGCTGTCACTGAACACGGCAGGCAGCTGGGCCACAGGGCTCTGAGCCTGGGATAAGGCTGGTGTTGGTGTTGTTGGACATCAGGCAGACAAAAGCTCTCTCATCATGTTTTGCTTTGGATATCTGAAGAATGAGAGAGAAGGCTGCAGGGCTGATAGAGGGAAGCAATGCAAATTGCTGAAAACAAAGGAACAGGAGTTTCAATTTTGTACAAATGTGACGTGAAAAATCACACCAGTGCTAACACTGTTATGCCTAAGGACATTATTCCATTCATACGCAGGATCATGCTTTTAATGAGCAGGTAAAAGTAGTTGGCAGGTAAATGGCATAGTCATGGAATAAGTACTACCTACTGTGGAATTGAATTCTGTATTTTTGTGTCTAAAGCACACATGGCAGAGTCTAACATTACCAGGAAACCAGGGCTGACATTAACCTGCCCCTGGGAAGACAGGGGGAAATCAGTATAGGGGTTATGGAAGACAGGCTTGGCACAGCAAGAAGAAAATTAGGCAGAAAAGTGAATGACTGACCGGTGAGTCAGTGATATTTTGCTGGGTTTATGCATGTGTTTATTTTCTAGGTGTGATATCTGAATTAAACATTAGATAGACCTAAGGGTTGGATACATATGTGTACTGCTGAATGTTCTCAGCCACTGAGACACACGGACACAAACACCACAAGAAACAACATTAAAAAAGCCCATTAAGGCTGCAAAGTCAGACTGGAAAGTACCAAGTGCTGAAATTATGACCAACTGAGCAATCCTATTTCTGGCTTTCTTTGTGCTTATGCATCATAACCCGGTCTTTAATTACATGGTAACAGATTTATTTATTTTTTCCTATAGGGCACCATGCTTGGTCAGTGTGTAGGACGGACAGCATGTGCTCTCTAAGAGAGTAATATGTCCCAATTCAATGCTTGCCTTGCCTTTTTTTACTATATGCTGTCCTGCCCCAGCTCTGAAGGAGCGTCCTGTGCAGCTCTTCACCACCACATGTGAGTTTTTCCCAACATCATCCATCTAGCTTTCACCTCTGAGATGTGACACAGGTGATAAAACAGCAAAAGCCAAACACCATCTGCCTGTTATGGGGTCTTCCACTGTAAATGCCAAAAGACTGCTTGGTATTGTGCATTCAGGTACAGTTCCCATTGACTTCAGCCACAGCTGTGCATACTCAGTCCTGCATTTCAGACTTCCATGAAGCCAAGGCCCTTTGTTCTGAAAGAAAAGATCATGCAAATAAGGGTCATTAGGTTTAAATGTGGGCTGAAGTGATTTGCCTGAAATTTTGTGACTGAAGCCCATATGGAAATCAGTTTCCCGTATAGGCTTCAATGGCTTCAACCATCACACCATAATTTCTCTTCCTGTAATCTTCTGGCTCGCTCATTTTGTAGCTCCCAACTTTTACAACAGCTGGAGCAGGAATCCAGTAGACGCTCTGTTGCGACTCAAAGCCAGGCTTATTATTTTTCTCTCAGACTGATATCCAGTTGGATGATCAGCCTGGGTGGGATGTTTGGTGCTCAGCTCTTCATCCTTAGCTCTTTATATAGCCATGGCAAACTGATCTCTTCCAGCAAGTGCTCATTAAGGAGAGTACAGTCTGGTGCCTGAATACCCTAGGCCTCCTGCCTGAGTAACCCTGTCAGGCCCAGTAGTTCTCCCTGTAGATAGTTCTCAGTCTTAGTTTCTCCCCATCTTTCCTCTGAGGTTTTTGTGCCAATTTGCTCCCACCCCCAGCCCAGCTGAAGGCTTGTCTCCCCTGCACTTTGAATGCTAACACAGGAGATCCCAAGCATCTCCAGCATGTCCTTTACTTCTGGCATCTCTTTTGGCATGACTCCTACTGGCACCAGGATGGGCTGATGGTCTACTGAGGCTGATCACAGCCCTGCTCTACCAAGAGGGCAACTGGTGAGCCATTAGTTCTATACCTCCCACTGTCCTCTCTTCCTATAGTGCTGCCTGGCTGCCATGGGTGAGATCTGAGGTCACTCTCAGACCTCCTTCTCTCATCCTCTTAAATATATAACTTGGCTGCCAAGTCGTAGGTATGTACTTGGCAGCCTGCAATAGCAACTGGAAACAAAACATACACAATTGTGTGTTAAAAAAAACCAACAACAGGAAACTGCAGAGAGCAAAGTCAAAGCTGAATTTTCAGGGTGATATGAGGCTCTTGCTTATCTTGGATTAAATTTATTAGCATGGATAAGCCTTTAAAGAGTACCTGCTGGAGAACAGATGCATTATGCGGACGGCTATGGAAATAGGGGGGAAGTTGGGGACAGCAAGCAGATTGTTTCATGGACATTTTATTTCCCTACATTGGATTGTTCCTGCGCTCTTCTGTGTGCTCACGAACACTGAACATCATGAACACATTGCAGTGCTGCTTTCAGGAGTATTTTCCATCGTTAGAAAGTATTGCAAAAATGAATGAGGACATCTATAAGAGCTGAAAGCAGGAAATATTCTTTCTGCCTTTCTGAGCTGACTTGTCTAAAAGTCTTAGATGAGGTATTTTCATAGCTTCAAAGTGCATTTTTCTAGATTGTGGCTGTTTTTTTACCTTTTAGCTGAAGGGATCTGCTGAAAGGTGTGATCCTCTCCCCATTGCTTCCTCTTTATCTGTATTGCCTCTGGCCCCTCTCTGACCCACCACTGAACTGACATGGAGCGCTAACTCAGCAGAAAGCATCTCGTTTATTTTTGCTGGGTTACTGTTTTGACAGTTTAGGGAACTGCCTTGCTATGCGACAGAGAAGATAAAGAATCAACAGAGATAAATGGTGGTAAAAGCTGGATGAGAGGAAGAATGCCTCTTCCATCAGCAGTTAGCTATTAGGCTGGCTTAGCTGTAACACAAAACCTCATCCTTCTCTTGACTTGACTTCTACTGGCAGGGAGTGCTTTTGTCAACAAGACTTGTACCGGTTTGGGGTGCAATCCAAGCAGTACCAGGTGTACACAACAATTCTGTTCCACTGTGAATGACCTGTATGAGAGATTTTCTGCTTGCACAGCAATGCTTCAAAGCATCCCAAACATCACAAGTCCTCCCTCAAACCCACGACATTAACCTGCCTGAGCCTATGGGAATTATTTCCAGGGGATCTCACAAACCATGAGCTCTTTGCACAGAGGTGTGGGACATGTCATGGGAGACTTGTGACTTTGTAGATACACTCTGATATCTCAAAAATCCCAAGCTAAACTGTGTTTAACACAGAGTGTTGTACAGACAACGGTGTCATTATTGGGGGTGAACTGCTGCCCACGTTGTGTCAGTGACTAGGAGCACCTCTGCAGCTCCCTACCTTCAGAGGGAAATGAGAGCAAGGCCCAAATGAGTGACGCTGAGTTATTAACTGCACAGAAAACACTTATTTTCCCTGTTTCATCCAAGAAGATTCCCAGGGAGGCTGTGGGGCGGAGGTGGGAAGGAGCAGAGTGCACAGGCCACAAGTCCCCAAGCTGGAGGAGACTTTGTGTGCCAGGTTCCGCAGCTCCTAGGGGACAGCTGGCTGTTTCCAGGATACTGCTGTAAACAGGGCCACCTGAGCGCCCAGCCATGCTGCAGACAGGTACCATGACCTCGGTGAGTCCCCTTGTTGGCTCCACGTAGCCGCTGCCTGTGTCTGGCTCTGTAGCAGGTCTGGGGGCTGCAGTGGACTCCATGGGTTGTGGGGCAGCCATGGGGCCATCCTTCAGTGAGCACCGAGCTGTGTTTTAAAGACACAGGCCTGGTAATCCCTCCTGCCTGTGTGGCTGTGGTAGGTGTTGCTCTGCCAAGCCACCGTGCTTTCCATTTTTCCTCCATGAGTTCAGAATCCCTTGTGTGTACCGTAAAGGTATTGCATTTGCATGGTCCTTTTCATCTGAAAATTGTAAGCCAGTATTAGAAAGCTGGACTAGTATTAGAAAGACTAGGACTGACAAGTTTAAGTAACTGCTCTGTGTCAAAGTATTAGAGCCACTGTTTCCTAATATTCATCTCCACGGTCTAACCATTGCATGGGCTGCTGGCTGCTGACATGAACTTATTTTGGTGTTCTACTACCAAATTAGATTGAGCAAGAATCGGAGGCTCTTATTGCTGTCGGAATGGCACCAGGCAAAAAGTCACTGAAAGCCTTCGTGATTCACCTGGTTTAAGTTTGTAGGCAGAAGGACTTCAGCAACAGGATGCATTTTACTTGAAAGGTGACCTGCAAGTACCAACTAAGGGTTTGCAAGCCTTTCTTGGTAGTTAAGAAGGGGACTAATCCATCTCAATTGTTTCCAGGAGGTTTTTGGTTTTGTATGGATAGTGTAAAATCTTGTTACCAGCAGTTTGCTTCAGTGTTCCCTGAAGATTCTCTCTGGTGTTTATTTAAAGTTCTCAGAACATCAGCAAAGTGCATAACCCATCCCATTTTTAAACAAAGGCTTCCTTTCTGCTGCTGCTTAGTCACTGCAATTACATAAATAATATCAAAAACAAATAAAACTGATGGTTTGTTTAATCCATGACTACATTTGATCTCTCAGCCTTTATTAATTCACTAGCAACCAAAGAACTGGTGTTCCTTAGCCAACTTTCAGTGATTTGTTCACAACCTGAAAGACAGAGAAGAAGACAGATGCCTGTTTTTGCTTTCTTATGCTGGCAGCCTTTAATCTCAGAGATCTTCTGTTTAGCCAATTCACAGTCAACATCTGAGTGAAAAGCAGACTTAAGAAAGATATACAATGGACAGTATGCACAGTGCTTGTGTTATAAATATTTTGCTGAGCTAGGCTGAGAACAAGAGCGCGGTGCTTATGACGTGTAACCTCCACGCTGTTCTCTTGCAGACGATAAAGCTAACTTCAGGCGTGTGGTACTGGAAAGATGACACCAACACACTTGAATTTGCAAGGTAAAAGAATGATGTTCAGTTCCAAATTACGCGGGCTTAAGGTTCAGCGACTCCACGTAAGGTAAAATCAGAGTGTAATGTTTTGCCTGAAAATCAACTGCAGGACAGATCTGTATTTTATACATATGTATATTATGGTTGGACTGAATGATCTTAGAAGTCTTTTCCAACCTTGGTGATCCTATGATTCTGTAGATGTTTTTCTTTATTGAGACTGGAGTTTGTAATTGTTACTCTGTGAGACTGAGTCACCATCCCTGGAGGTTTTCAAGAAAAGGGAAGGTGTAGTAGTGGGCATGGTGGTGATGGGTTGGTGGTTGGACGAGATGATTTTAGTAGTCTTTTCCAACCTCGGTGATTCTATGATTCTATTACATTTATCCCATTAATGGAGAAAAACAGAAATATGCATTTACTTTGTACTACTCTCAAGGTGAATCTACTTCCAGGGGATTGCTGAAAGTGTGTGCAAGTCCTGCCATGTGTGCCTGAAACCATGTGCTGGAGCAGCAGTGTTGACAGCAAGGGCCAGATTGCCACCCTGGCATCGAGAGGTGGAGGTCCACAGGCTGTTGCATGGCAGTGAGCACTGAAGGACTGCAAACCTTTTGGGAAACCACAGTTCTGCAAGAGAGAAAGTGCATGTGCCTGTGCTTTGCATTTCTGTGGCAGTTGAGGATCAAGGCTTAACCTGGCCTGAAATATTTCCATACATTTAACCATGCGGAAAAGCTACATCCTCCCCTCCTCCCTTCTCAAGCACAGGGCAGGCGGTGTGGTTCCTGCTGCCATACTGGCAATTCCCAAGCCTTGATCACGGTAGAGCTGAGCTACTCACTTGTTCCCTGACCACAGGCTGATGCAGGTGCCTTTCATGGTCTGAGTCTCAGCAGCTCCAGCCAGCTTGTCTCATGGGTTTGGGAATGCAGCTGGCTCTGCACGGTGCTCTCTGGGGCAGGAATTAATTCCCCAGCCATGTTTGCTGCCTCTGCCGTATGTAGGCCCAAAGAAAAGCTTTACATTTTGCATTTAAAATATGTCATTCCTGAGACAAAACCCTCTTCTATTTTCCTGCACAAAGATAAAGTACCAGTGGACGTGAAGGTCAGGAGCATATATGTACATTAACCTACCATGCATAAGGTTAAGATGGAAATTAAAAGAAGGTTCCTATTGATTGGTGTTGCTAGGACCAAGATGGTAAAACCACTTGAGATACAGATGACTTGAAGGGTTTACGTGATGCAGGAGACAGCAGGAGGACCTTTGCTTACTCTGTGCTTCTGTGTTCTTGAAAGCAGTGTCTCATATGGACCTCACCACAACCCAGATGTTTTCTTTGCATCAATTAGAGGATAAAATACATGTGTGTTTTTGTATCGTGGTGAGTTGACCTCTTTGCACTGCTGTTGGAAATATAAATTCATACTACTGCATTCTTATACTCTATTTCAGCTCCAGTCCAGCAGCCGAGGAGAACCTTAAGGAAGGAAAAAACGCTCACTTACAGGAAATATGTGTCAAGACATTAAAGAGGTATTTCAATTCCACTAAGTTAGCTCAAGAAAGAACGCAATTATTAGGGTGGGAATATTTCATCAGTTGTAGGAGGATCGTGTCTGAGCACAACAGGTGAAGCAGGAGCCACCTGTCATTTCAGCAGGGCGGATGAGTGGTCTGAGCAGAGAAACAGGGCCAGACATGCCCCATGCTGAATGCCAGCTCAGGCAGTAGCCTGCTGTGACTTTGGTAAAGGCATTCAGGTCTCCCAGAATGAGGTAATAATTCTCATCAACTCTGACGGGTATTGTGAGGTAATTAATTCACCTTTGTAAGGCACTTCAAAGATTAAAGTATTATTATTAATTTTATAAATTCACAACATGGTGTGGCTGACTTTCATCCATTACTTAAAACATCTTTGATCTAAATAATATAGTCGCAATTTATTATATTAGCAACTAAAAGGGCAAATTCAGAAGCAACCTTGGAGGTGACATGTCCTGTTTCTCCCAACATTCCCAGACTGCTCTGTGGTTATAATAGTTGAAAGTTATTTTGGGGTATCAGCCAAACACATTTAACTGCCTGGCATTGTGAAACTGCATGCAATAAGGACTGTACATAGCAGGTAGATAATGTGACTGTTCTGTGACTGGAATTAACAGTGTCTTTAAATGCTATATATTGGTCAACTACTAGCATTTTCCAAGATGAATGCAGTTCTGCTCTCCCTGAAAAAAGGCTGGCTGGCAATGAGGAAAAAATTCATAAGCTGTCAAAGTGGATAAAACATGAATATGTCACACTGGATGATGTCAAATGTGAGTAATTGTTGGCCTCCTGCATCAGCAAGACATTGCCCATAGAAGCATTTCTACTACCACTGAGCAGTTTTTGGAGGAGCTATTATTTTTTTTGCTCTGTGTTTTCAGATCTTGCTTTCCTTTTGAGAGAAGAAAATGAGCCACATCGCATGCTACCATTTGCAGCAGTTATGGGGTATGTCATTTAGAATTTGTTTTGAGAATCGTGTGTGCATCAGGGAATGGAGGGACTATCCTGTGTGAAGTTTCAAATCTCTTCTCTGGGGGTTAGTGAGAAGCAAATACGTTTTCTCCTTGATGTGCGGAAAAATAATCCTACCATTTGCTTGAAAGCATTCCACTCTGTTAGCTAAAGGAAGCCAAGACCTTGGGCCTAAATATCCAAACACCATTATTCATCTTAGCCTAAGTTAAATTCAGTGTTTGTCAAAGCATCTGCCACATTGCCTCACCAGGAGGGCCTAACACAACGGGGCATTCGGGCTGCCTGCTTGTGCTGCTGCTGTTCCAGCCAGAGCGCAGAGCTCATCGGTTGCTGCTGGTATTTATCATTGTTACTTCCCAGCATGCTAAAAGAAGGAGGCAGTTGGTAGAGCACTGTCTGAAGGGTGTACCCCTGAGATCACCAGGGCTAGGCAGTGGCTGCATTGCCTTTGTTTTAGGAATGTACCTGTATATTTTGAGTCCGAGCCATACTGTCCTTTGGGAAGGGGAGGGGAATCTTAGTTATCCCCGTTTCCTTTGAATGAGAATGCTGCTCTTTCAGCATGCTCAGTGCACAAAACCTACTTGGACGATGTAAATGTGGTAATATCTAATTAAATCCGTGGCTCAGTGTGCTTCTTGGCCTCCAAAGTCTTACTGTGTGGTGGAGTGCTTGCTGTGAATGGCTCTCAACCACATAGGGGGTTGCTCAATATAATGCAGGCCCTTGAGCAGAGACTTTGTTCTTTTTCATAATGATCTGATGCTGCAGAATTACCAGTGACATTTCTACCTTTTATTTAGGAATAAGACACTGGATGAATTCCTCATGGCCCTGCTTTTCTACATGTCATTTTACCTGGAAAAAATTGCCCTGGAAAAGAAAACCCAGTCCTTGATTTTGTGAGTATAGGACATCAGGGGTGTAAGAACCCAGAATGTGCCCTAGTAAATCCAGACTCGTAGGACAGTTTTTACAGAGGGCTCAGTGGGATTCTGTGTATGAGTTACGCTTCTTATCCCTTTGGCTTCTGTGCTTTCCCAGGACTAGTCATTACTATGAACTAGTCATTACTATTACCCAAACCTTTGTGTGCCTTGGATCGAATCACCATCCCCCAAATCACATTTCCCAGTAACAGCATTAGCATCCAGTCCTTTCTGCTTGCTGTAGCACCCACAAAGCACAGCTGAGTTTGCTGGGTGTTAATTTGTGCCATGGGTCACATTGAATTCATTTCTAACTACTTTGCAAAGCAGGTTCAGATGCCTCTTCAGTGTTAGAAACATGTTACAACATGAGAAATATCTACTAGGCAAGCAGTTCCCAAGTAAGGGTGTGTGACCACATTTGCTACCTTGCAAAGTGGAAGTGGGGATGTCAGAGGAACAGTTGAGGAGCTGCTATGTTAAAGGGTTATGTGCCTTGAGTGAAAGTGTTACAAAGCTACAAACCACAATTATAATAAACTTTAATGATTTTCAGGACTCTTGGATAGTCTCGGAGAATTGATTCATTAAAACACTCAATAATTGTTTACTTCACAAGTAATGAAACCTTGATATAAAGAGGGACTGATTTATCTGAATTGAAGAAGAGACTGTTGGAGGATTGCTGGCCTTGAGGAACTGATTTATTCCATTTCCATAGATTGCCAGATGTTTCTCTCATTGTGCAAAGAATAATTCATACATAAAGAAAATCATCAACATAATTTCATACACAAAAGTCTTAGGTCCGTGGGGATGAGGAAGACCCTGCATTGGCCATGATGTCTCAACATGGCTCATGTCATCAGTTGGTATGGAAAATACAGAAGCAGACTCAAACAAAGAGGAGTTCGGACCTATTGCAACATGGTTTGTATTTCTTGGGTCAAGGGGGCTGTAACTAGTAGCTACCAGCTATAAGCACTGGATAATCTCTGCCAGGAGACACTTTTTGCTGTGTTATGGCGTGCAGCGCTCTCAGAGCGACTGCTGTCTTTTTGTGGGAAACATATAAGAGCTCTGAGCTTCCCAAAGGGATATTCTGCAATACTGCTTTATGGAGATTCATTTCCTCCCCTGAAGGGAAGTGGCTTGCTTGCCAGGATTGCTTGCGTGTAGTGTAACATCAGAGAAGCTCAGAGAAGAGACATTTACCATGCAAAGGTCAGGATATTGATCTATCAAAGCATAAATACAAAGAAGGAAAATAAAATGACAAAAGGCATATTTAGATCTTACTTAATGTTGAAGTTTATCCTTAATTGTTCTTGCACCTAAGCTGACATGGAGGAGCAGGCATGAAGAACTTTCTGACACTGCAGCTTCACTGTGTCCAAGGCTTCCTATTTCCTCCCTTATCCACCTGGTCTAATTCTGAACTTAGTATATGTTGTATTTCAAGTCAAATTAAGAAGCGCTGCCCTTTTCCTTCTGTGCACTGAAGCTCTGGAGTAAACTTCTACTGGGAAGTAGTGGGGGTGAGGGGGAAAATTACTTTTTTTTCTGAAGATGGATCTCTGTGAGCTCGTAAAAGGGATTTTATAACCACAAAATAGAATCATCATGAGAGAAAATTACGCTTATGATAGGAATCCTTTGGTATGTGATATGCTTATGTATTTGAGAGGATGTGAAGGAAGATTGCACAGCCATTTGCTTTCCTGTACCTATCCCACATAAATCCCATGCTCAGGGCTGTTGCAAGCTGTCTGTTCAGGAAGAAAAATCCCTCCCCCTTCCTTCTTGATGTAATTTAATTTCAGAGGCTTTTTGCTTTCCTGCGTAGTACTGGCTATGTGCCACAGGCAGAGACAGACTGGAGGCAGGACGTACCGGTACCCCTTCATGCGTCTGGTTAGTGACACCTGTAATTTGCTCCGAGTTAAACTGACAGACAGGTTACTTGAAGACTGGGCTTGATGACCTGCTTACTCCTTTAGCAGCCTGGTGTTCCCACGCGGCAGACACATCCAATGTCTGTGTAGTCCTTGAGCTGCTCTTACAGACCTTGTGTGCTATCCTCCTGAAGCAGAAGGCCATTCTCATCTAAGACCATCCTTACTTAAGAAGTCATTGCTTTCACACATTACATTTTCTTATGTCAGGAGTTCCAGTAGGAGAAAACCAGCATGAACCTGGATATCTGTAACTTCTTGTGACCTTATCTTCTCTTGGTGCTATGCTGAGTCTTTGTAAATCCAAGCTTGAGGTTTGCCTGGCTTCTTTTAGGTTCAGGAAGATCTTGTAACCAACTTCAAAAGCAACCAGCCAGTTTTCCAAAGCAGCAGGCATGAACACTGACCCACTGGAGACAGCCTGAGAGTATTCACCTCTGAAACATGTAACTAAGAAAAAAAGCTAAACAGTGGTGAACAAGACATGAATGGAACACAGACTATTATTTCTGCTCTGCATTTGTTTTCCCCCTTACTTTCTTTCATGTCTTTTAAGGAAAATCTGCTGAATTTTATTAGCAATTATCCTTGAGAAGCCTGGAGTAATTGTCCTAATTATTAAAGGTGGGTTGTGTGGGAAGCTTTACAGCTGGAGGCCATCAGGGACAGATAAAACAGCTCTCCCCAGCATGGAAGGAGGCTGGCAACTTTTAGGCCTGCAGTGCTCCCAGTGCTGGGAGACAGCCGGGTGGATTACAGGGGAAGTAGGGGAAATAGAAAGCTCTTTGGTTTGGCATTTCCTTAGCGTTTGATCTGAAGTGGTTTAAAATACAGGCTTGCGGGGTCAGCTGTTCCTATTTAGAGGCCATCCCAAAAGCGCTTTGTGTGCCTTTCTGAAGAGGAGTAAGTGATGCCTCTGAATGAGCCAACCCCACTGCTCCAGGCTGTCCAATTGCACAGTCTATGCCTGGAGACATCTCCGTGCACCTCTAGGGCTTTCATGTAGGCTGCAGAAAGGGTTCATAAGCTATGCAAGATCAAAGGCAGCAACCTAAAAAGCTGCAGGCATGGAGCCTGCAGGTTCTGTAGGGCAAGAGAGGCTGTCTGACTCCAAGCACCAGGCCTGGCAGTCCCAGCAGCACTACAGAGCTGTGTTGGAAGCTCCTGAGCTTGGCCTTGATGCAACGTGAAGGTGTTGTTGTGTGGTGTGTTGGCTTGTGTGCCTTAAAAACATGCTTACTTCTCAATAACTGTCACTCTTTCTAGCATCCCTTCCCTAATTATTTTTTTTTCTCCTTTTTATTTTAAACAGGTCTGTGATTTTTCTGGAAAATAAAGAAATGGACGATGTGTTGGCGAAGTTAGCGGTGGCCAAGATTTACCTTGCCAAGGTTTACAGTAACCTTGTCCTTGAGAGAGGCACAGCACAGCAGAGCCGCACGCCTCGTGGAAAGTAAGCCAAGAAATGATTTTCCTTGACAAGTCAAGGGCCACAGCAGCCCAAGGCCCCTTTTGAGTGATGCAAGTGAAGGCCCAAGGCCATGCTTCTTGTCAGTCTAAGGGTTACAAGAGGACCATGAGGTCTGGTGAGGTATCGGAATAGGCTGCCCGGAGGAGAAAGGGAGTTGCTGTCCCTTGAAATTTTCAAGAAAAGGGTAGATGTTGCACTGAGTGACACGGCTTGGAGTGGTCACAGGTATGGGCTGATGGTTGGACAGGATGATCAGTGGTCTTTCCAACCTTTATGATTCTATGAGATACAGATGTGCACTGATTGCCCTGCGGCTCTAGCTAGTAACTAACTCCAGAAGTGTTTCTGATGAGCTGTTGCCAACTGATTTGACACAAGTTGTAGCAGAGTTCTGGATACCAGATGGCAAAGCTCTAGCCCTGGTATGCGGAAGCCTTGTTAGGTATACAGAGCAGGAAACTGATTGGTTCAGTGTGAAAGCCTGCAGGGCAAAAAGCAATGCCAACCACACATCTCACCCCTGCCATTTTGACTAAACCTTGAAAGAAAATAGTTGTGTGCTTGCTGGTTGCCATTGATCCCTGCATAAATTTCTGTTTATACCAAGTCACAGAGCCTAAGACTATCAGCGAGTGCAGCAAGGAAAGGGACTAGAGGCAAGAAAAGGTTGTGCTTGGGAACTATGGGTGTTAGAAGTGTAGGGAAGCAGGGAAGATGTTGAATAGATTTTTTTGGAGTGGTGGAGACCAATAACTCTCTAGATGCCTTAAACCCAGCAAAGGTCTGAGAGGGGCAGAAAGCCTTAGTGGGAATTAAAAAATATGAGGATTGGAGATGGATACGCACAATGTTTCCTTTCCTTCGCAGTAGCCACCACACACCCCAGTCCCTCGAGGCCTTCTCAGAGCAGTTTCAGCCTCGTTTTTCCAACATCAGTTGCTGTGAAACTGCTGCCAGTCCTCCACAGGAGTTGCAGTCCTTCCCTGCCTTCCTGCAACGTGGCTCCTGGCAGCCTCACTGTTGTCTGCAATTGAGGGAACCTGGATTTCCTCCTAGTCAAGAGGGGAAGGTACATGGTGGAGGCAAAGGGGAGCTGGAGGCTGCTGTCCCAGTAGGGCTTTCATTTTAGTGTACTCCTATGCCACAAATCAGTGGACCCTGAAGATGAACAGCACATTCTCTCTGTATCCTGGCATGCTGGTATCTCACAGGGTATTCCTGGCAACGTTTTGTACCAAATGCCTGCTTCCAGATTTCTACTGAGCAGAGCATCCCATTAACCTTCCTGTTGGCTGGACAGGGAACATCATGACAGCATTCATTGTTTCTATTGGGTGGCCCTAATGCCTGCACTTATGAGACCCAGTATGAGGAACTTAGTGCAAAAAAGCAGCTTGAATCCAAGGACTGGATGCAGCTGGATAGAACAGCCTGTGCTGCATACTCAGCTGGTTAGCACTGCTGCCTCTTTACTCATTGTATTGTCTGGTGGACAGCAATATGCAGGATTGAGAAAAGAGGTCTAGTAACAAACAAACAAAGAAAGGAGGACCAAACCCAGCAGCATGGGAATGAGAGCAGAGCTGAAAAACTGCCTTCTTTAGTATTTCCATCACAGTGGGGGTTAGAGACTGGCAGTGGCTTGGGACGCTCATGTCTGGGTTGTAAAAACACAAAGAGCCAGAAAAGGGCTGTGTCTTAACACATTTGCAATGTAAGGTGTTGCATGAAGAGAGACCAGAGTTACTCATAGCAGGGTGGTGGTGGCTGACTACAGCGGACTTCAGAGTTAGGCTAATGCTGAGCATGTCACAACACGCAGCACTTCTCATACCATGCAGCAATTACATAAATATAAACCCTTCCAGGCTGACTCAGTTTAGCCTTAAATGTTATCTGGAGCCTCCCAGACCATCATTACATGAACTGCCAAAAAACAAGAGCTAAGGGACAGAACTGATTAACACTCAATTGTAAAAGAAGATTAGGAATTCTCTCAGTGCACACGCTTTGGGATAGAAAAGTCCTTTGTCAAAATGGCAACTATGGCGAGGGTTATGATGATTTTTTTTTTAACTTGAAAAATGTTTGGATTTAAAAGCTGAGAAACTATTGGTAATGTATAATTCCTAGTTTCACAATATTTTATTATAACCCAACTATGGTGTTGAAGCTTTAGCTTCTTCACGTAATTCACCATAGCAACGTATTAAAGAAATCTTATGCTATGTTGGGAAACTGTTTTCCCTTCCAGATCTACCAAATGTCCATGTATTCATATGCAATTATTGATTTTTTCATGTGAAGTCTTTCTCTGAAAATTTAAAAAAGGAAGCTTAGATGGAGGACATCCTCATCGTAGCCATTTACATGAATTGTAAAATGCAGCATTAAAACCTCAGTTTGATATCCTCCCAGACTGGAATTTGAGAGAGTCCCTCCAGACCTGTTATTTGTGTGTGTTAGCATTAGTTCTTTTGTGCCTCCAACGCTGAGGAAGGAATAGGTGTGTCTGGCTTTCTCCTTTTAAGTTGATGGGGGTTGCACAACCTTTTTGTAGTGCCAGCTTCCTTATGGGTATTTGTCATAATGGGACAAATACAAAGCGTTCCCAAAGCGGCAGGCATCAGTGGCACAAACAGAGTCAGCCCTTACCAATCCCTGAAGCTGACTTGATCCATGAGCACCTAGAATCACAGCTGTAGTTGAGGGAGCTGCTAAAGCATGGGAAGCATTACCCTATGTGCCCATGCATAGAAGAGTAGTTCCTGTAGATATCTGAAGCCATTATCTTCTTACATCCAAACCCCGTGCTTACTTCTGCCCTTGGCTGTGCAGTTATTATCTTCCATGCATTGAGCTCCTTCTGTCACCCCGACAGCTCCAAGAAAACGCTATTACTGTATTTCTAGAAGTCACGATGTTCTTTGCTCACACCTTCACGTATTTCTTGCAAGTCCTGTCCTGAATCTCAATGCAAGTTTGATGTTTTCCTAACCCTTTCTGTATTTTCCTAGGTAATTAGCAACTGTACCCTAGACATGGGAGGTACCTTCTAGTTCAATGCTTATCTTAGGAGACTATTTCAAACAGGTCTCTTAGCTTAATACCTTACCTACGGGAATAAAGCACTGGGGGAAGGAAGGGTGGAGACCCCCTAGCATTATTTGATTTTAATTATTGGTCTTAGTTTCTGTTGCTGGCCCCCATGTAGGTTTCTCTGCTAAACTGGGAAGTGATTCTAAGACACTGCATGAGCCGTCTAACACTGAAGACTAAAGCAGAGTTTTACATTAAAGTTTAAGAAGCTGGGGTCGCATTATGTTCCTCTGCTCTGGTATTCTGAAGACAGAATATTGTGCTTTTCCAGAATTCACAAGGAATCAAAAGCATTGAAGTTATCTGGGAGATCTACTTGAGCCAATGGCCATGCCACACTCGAAGCTTCAGGTTTATTTTCCCTTGTACAACAAGGGGGTTTGGGTTCTCACCTGAAGCGTCAGGAGAGGTATGACTGGTGAGAGCTAGGCAGGGAAAGATGCGTGGTCCTCCTGATCAATATACCTATCAATGAAAGTCAGAAAATTGTAAATAGATATATGGGGCTGAAAGGTGTTATCTTCATTGTCTGCAATGTTTCTGGGGTGCTGGCAGCTGGGTATGTTCTAGGGGTGTGGAACAGTTGATGCCATCAGGAAGGTAAGGGACACTTTCAGGAGTTGGTGAGTTGACACAGAGGCAGGATTTCCCTTGTATTTGGCAGAGTGGAGCCAGATCTGTGAGGATCTGAAAGCTGGCAAACTTGTTTTCCCTTACACAGGGGTGAGCTGTGCTAACTTTGGGAGAATAGAGTGGTTTTTGGGATGTGTGTGTCACCCTCCACTTTGCTGGCTGTTTCCATGATGGACCGTCGTTTGGCTTTCCATGAGAGTCCCCAGGCACAAGTGGGCGGTGTGAATATCTCTCAGGCTTCCACTGGGCAAATTGCAGCTTCTTTAACAAAGGCACTTTGTCATTTTTGTACATGTTGTACATTTCTTCTTGGAGATGCATCAGGGTTTTCCTCTCTGTTTTTTGAAGTGTATTGTCTCAGCATTGGCCTGGCTTGGTACTCTTGGTAACTCTGCTCATTCCTCTTCCAGTGATGTCAGGAAGAGTTTTCTATTTGCTTCAGTGGGAACTGGGTTAGATCAGTCCTGGCCATTTTTGAGAGGCCCAAGCAGAGGGCTCAGTTTAGATAGCATAGTGGGGAGCCTCGCCTGCTGTTCACATCCAGCTTTGTTCTGTTGGATTTAATTAAATGAGCCATACAATATTTTGCATTTTCTGCTTCTGACGCAAAGCAGAAGTCCTGTCGTTCTCTTAGACAGTAGGTCTCTGCATGCTCGTAATGAGGATTTACCAGCAACAACTTACTGCTGTGGTGAAATGCCAGCTTGGCAGCAGCCCCATGAGTCGTATTCAGTGCTGTGTTCAGAGGACTGAAAGGACGACGGCTGCTATTAATTTTGTGCTCTTTTTCACTGCCTTAGGAGAAAAACATCCTTGCAGAAAGATCGGAACTTCTTTGAGGTAAGAAAAATTGAAAGATAAATGGAGATTTTGACTGAGTGTCAGCCCAGACCACGTCCCTCCCTTGCACATTCAAATGCTGCAGACAGCCTGCTCCTTTCCTTTTGGCCCTCACAGTGGTTTACTTGCAGGGCAGAGTACCTTCAGTAAAATTTTACCTCTTGGGCCTAGATTACAATGCCTGTAAAATACCACCTCTGTGCCCTTCAGTGCAGGTTTTCAGTCCTGCTGTGACTCTCATAACTGAGGCAGTTCCTATCACAGACCGAGGTTCCCCTGGGAAGCCTGGTCTGTATGTTTCCTGTCAATGGCCTCATGATTTCTTCTTTATAGATAAGAAATTTCACAGTCTTCTTTCATTTCCATCGTGCCTGGCAACATTTTTAGATGCCGATAAGTTCTTCTGCCTACTACATACAGCCCAGTGAGGAATTTGAGCCTCTCTGTGTGGCAGGGCTTTGGTAAATTAATATAAAACACCAGGGCCCAAATTATACTTTATACTTCTCAAACTGTAGAGACTTTCCTTCAAAGAGAATTCCAAGGGTACACAGTAGTTCCAGTGATACCATCTTTTCAGGAGCCTCAGTAGAGGTTTGATTTTCTGGGTGTTGATTCAGCCGGTGCCAGGGATGACAAGTGTTAAAATGGTGTGAGAGTCAAGATATTCCTATTTAATCAGCAAGCAGATACATGAAGGTAAGATGCAATGAGTTTGTATTTGTTAGTAGTGTTTTCTGCGATCAAAATGCTGTCATTTGGGGTGGGAATCATCTTGTCTAATTCCGGTTGCCCAAACAATAGCTGTCCCATCAGCCTAAGCCCTCAGGCTACTCTGACAGTCATGCAGATAAGGAGAAGCTCGGCCAGGGATGAATTGTTGCCTCTTGGGACAAATGAGTGTGCTAAGAACCCCCGCAGAATGACTCATCCCACCAGTCTCTTTCCATTGATTATTGAAGGAAACTGGGTGGTGATCCTCAGCTCATTCTGTAGTTCCTAGCAGCGAAGCTGAACTAAATTGGTCAGATTCAGCAAGGTGAAATCCCCCTGAGCTGTGTTTCTAGCCCCATCTCTCTCTGTACCTTTAAAGAAACCGGTGCTTTCAGATCTTCACTGGTAAAGTTTGATGTTGGACTAGTTGCTGGCTTTTAGTGGAGTCATGCCAACCTGCACTGTGGGACGTGGTGGGGTTCTGAACCTTTCCCCAGTGAAAATGGGATCCATGTTTTCAATTTAGGGCTTCTACAACTTCTGCAGCTACGTGACTTGGCTTGTGTTCAGACGGAAGCATTTCCAAGTGATTCGGGAAGAAATCGGCAGGCTCCTTTGCTCCGACATGTTCAATCTTGCCTTAAGAGACAGGCACCGTGTTTCTTTGCAGGATGCAGCTGACCAGACTACCGATGCAAATGCAGTGATATTACCATGTCAGAGGTACACATTTGACATGCTGATGAGCCCTTAGGTAACCTGCAGATGTCCGAATACACTAAGATAACATCTGTGTTTGTTTTCTTTCAAGACAAGTCTGTGCCAAGCATCCACCCATAAACAGCATGGTTCACCAGCACTCGCCTGCACTTAGCACACTGCTGCCCTTACCGAAGGAGCGTGCTCAATACCGCGCCCAGAGCCACTACTGTCGGGGCAGGGGCCAACAGCCCTGCTCATGTGACAACCTACCAGACTTCTCAGAATTGTTCACTACCAAGTAAGGGATATTTCTTGACATAAATATATTTTGTAGTGCTATTAGAGAGGCTGCCAGACAACTAAGTCTTCCTTGTTGAGAGAGGGACCATTGGACAACTCTATGATTCTATGACTGGGAATTTGCCTACGGGAACAGGCTTCAGTGAGCCTGAAACTTGCAGTCATAGTACTCTTTGTTAAGTGATTGAAGCAACTGCTGTCCATCCTACCACTTTGTTACCTATAATACTTCCTACCACTATAATACCTATAATTACCAATAATACCTTCCTACCACTGGAAGGTATTATTGGGAAAGCCAATAGAAGTAGAACCTTTTCTAATGATTAAGATAAAAACAAAAAATTTCAAGCCTGATTGTGCCATATAAGAGGAATTCTACTTTGCCCTCCATTCATTTGTGAGTTGCCTTCCTTTTCTGTATCTTCTAGACTTCTGGCAACCGAAAGAATGCACCATACACACAAAATCTTCAGACCTATCTACAACATAAGACTGGTGAATCCAATATTTCCCCAAAAATGAAGTTTGCTACAGATGCACATGTAGTTGCTTTGTGAATGCTTTTGAACCTGGGTGCCTACTGAGAGTCTTGTTTTTATAACTTCTGCATAGTAATTGATGTGCAATAGGGCCAACCTTTTGAGGCAGTGCTAAATTTCTTGCTAAAACTTGGACATGCACATTTTGTATTGTGTGCATGCACACTCCAGGCAGAAACATGACATGATGTGTGAGGTGTTGTGTGTATATGTGGTTCTTTGTCCCTGGAGCAGAGAAGATAATCTCTGCAGAATGCGTTATTCACAATCCAGCTAAAGAAGGCAACATTCTTTGCTGTTTTTCATTGGCAAATACTACAAGTTGTTCTTCCTTTCTCTTGTTTTCCTCTGCTTCATCATATCAAACATAGTAACACCATGTTTTCTAACAGGGTGGGCATCATTGGAACTCACTGTAGTGAGTTAAATTCCTTTTTGCTCCAGTCTGATGAGACAACTGAAGAGGAAGAACAAGACCAGGATCAAGAACAGAGAGAAGAACAAGGGAAACTAAGGAGTCATTCCTTTGTCCTGACAAAAGATCTGAGTTTATCAGCTCTGTGAAGTCCCCAGAAAGGCTTAGTGGAGGGAGCGCTGTATTCTCAAGAGCAATGGCAGAAGGTGATCGTAACCAGAACAACTAGCAGAAGTTGAGTGGCATGGTTTCACATTGCTAAGTAAATAATTTTGAAATTGCAGCTTAAAAAGCCAAAATCATTTATCAGAGGTGGGGTTGTTTAACACACAAGCATCTGCATGGGAGACTGAAGACCTAGACTGTAATTCCTGGTTCTGTCATTAACTATTCCTCTTTTATCTTAACGCCTCCTTCTCACTGTTTCTGAGAAGTTATTTTACTGACTTATTTTGGGAAGTGCTCCTGCAGATGAATATGATTATTGATTTTAATGTCAGCCTTCCTTTTTTTTAAAGGATTAGCAAAGTAACCAGGAGACGTGGCTTACTATGGCTTAAAAGTTCCTGAAACTGTCCTTTTAAAGGAACTTGCTCTTGAATCTTTGATATATTGCTTACTCCTTTCTTAATTTCTATCACCTCTCATCTAGTTCTAGTATTTTGTAGCCTAGTTTGGTTGCCTAATTTATGGCTCACTGTGAAAAGAGTATAGCAAAGAGGAATCTTCATATACATGATGTGAAATGGTGCACTCTTTACTCAGAATTAACATTTCCAAGTTTTACATTTGCGTTCATGTTGGGCAGACAGGTTAGTGCTCTTACGATCTTAAAAATGGTGGCAAGGCCTTCAAATGGTGCTTTGGTTGCAGGTTTCCTGGGAGTCTGGTTGGGCAACAGCATGTCCAACTGTCTCTTGAGGCAGCACAAGCTACTCCTGGATGGTACATACCTGGCTGGACATGCAAGAGGCAATTGTACTATCGCTGCCCTACAGCAACATGGTTTCTCTACTGAATGATGCAGCAAGATGTTGGCCAATACCTGAAGCTAAGGGAGGCTACTTCACAGCTTCCTTCTCTTGGTGTTGGGAGAAACTTTTCAGTTTCTGCTCTAGGAGGCCTTGGCTTGGTCTCAGTTACCTTTGTCTGCATCTGTATCATGCTGTATGCACACTCTGAGTAAAACCTGATGGTCCTTGTGAGTTCTGCTTTTAAGACACTGCGATAGTAAGCCAAGTCCTCAGTGATGGCTTTGGGCCATCTAACAACAGCCTTGAACTTTCTAGAAAGGATTGAGAAATACTTTGAAGTTCAGGTCCTTTAGTCAGCAGAGCCCTTTCCAGGGTTGCCTTCTCAGGGCTGAGTGTCTGCTTCTTCTGAGGCAATGGACGTCTAACACAGACACCCCATACCTGTTTAAGCATGTAAGCAAGGCCTGGCAGCCTTTCACACATGACAGTGAGTCATCCTTCCAGCAGGAGAGAGTGAGTCAGAAAGGGCAGTTGACAAGCTTTATTTATCGGTCTCCTGTTATTTGGCTGGGGAGAATTTTGCTCTGGAAAACCCACCCTTGTTAATGACAGGCAGAGCTCATAAGTGTATCATGCGACTACTGGCTTTTATTCCCATAGGCTTTGCATGCAGTTTGATTATCAGGAAGTCACGGCAGATTGGCCATTTCCATGAATTTCTTTTTTTAAAGGGACTCTGAGCATGCCAGCTGTATCAGAACTTGTCCAACCTAGGGTTACCATTAACAATACAAATTCAAATGCCCCCAAGTGATGAAAAGAGCCGGGGGTTCTATGCAACAGCATTTATTGAGTTCCCATTTACTTTCTTCTCTTAGGGCTGATCTGCTCAGAACTGTAATTGAATGCTGCTAGCATTGCCTAGTGTCTTGATTGGCTTTTGATTATGGTTCTGCCACTCACAGGCTCCATATAGGGTGTGTCAGGCTTTCCAGTGTACGTGTCTATTTTCAGAAGTTATATTGCCCTGTTGTAGAAATTCACACCAAGAAGAAAGTTGGCAAGAAAATTTGCAACTCAGAGATGGAAAAAGAAATGGAAAAAAAAAAAAAAAAAGTCTGCCTGATGATTAATGAAGGAAACCCTGCCCTGAGAGGTTTCAGGCTTTGTGCTTAGGAGAGAGGTGGCATTGCAGAGCAGGGAGATCCACCAAGATGTGTAGTTTTTTTGTGTCATTTTGTGTAGTTGAGGTATGGAAAGAAGCAATGTAGGCTTCATCCATTCCACTTTTGTTCTGGAGGGGTTCAGAGCGGTAACTCATGAAGGCAGCACTCACAGCAGCAATGCTACAGGGCTCAGCAGTCCGAGCCAACGTGGCAGGGCCTGGAGCTCTTGCAAGTTCATTGTGGTCCCGTTGGTTTGTCTTGTTCTGCTAGGGGCTGGTGTCTGATATACAGGGAAAAAGCAGTCTGAGCCTGCTTGCTTTCCTCTGCAAGAAAGATAGGCCAAAAGCAGCACTTCATCAGCAAATAACAGGTTTTGTCCATTTTTTATGTGGATTCGTACCTGCATTCATGCAGTTAAATTTGCTGCACAGGAGAATAACGCTTCCATATGCCTTTGGTAATATGGCTTTTTGTTGCTCCCAGCCAAGTGGGGACTTAACAGATGCTGCAGTGGTGAAAGGCACCATCTTGTTTCATGGTCCTGCCGGTGTCCCTCCTCTGCCTGGGGTCCACCATTTTACTCCATCTCCTTTGCCCTCTCAGCTAGACAAAAGGTTCAGGGATCCTTGACAGAGCTCTGAAGATGTTTCTCATTACTTCTGTTTGTTCTGCTGCTCATCTCCCTCTCAAAGCCAAGCAGCACCTACCAACCAGCCAGCGCAGGAGAAATAGCAGCTCCTTTGTGCAGAGAGCCGACACCATCACCTTAGTTGCTCCTCACCAGGGGATGGGTGTGATGCTTGTGATGCCTTTTTACCTCCAGGTGTGCTGGGGGAAAGAGAGCGGCGGTGAGACTGGAAACTGAACCGGGCAATGATTTGCACTACGAGAGGAAGTTGTCAGTCTGGATTTTCTTAAGCAAGGCTTCCAAACGGTGGTAGCATGTGCTCCTGCACTGGATGGGGCTAAAACCTTCACCTTACAAGCAAACCACACTGGAAGTATCATGCACCAGTTATGGTTCTTTTGGCTCAGGCTATATCAGAATGTTTGTGGTGAGATTTCTACAGTTTGCAGCAAAAATAAAACAAACTGCAATTCACAGAATGTGGAGATATTCTTACTCTGGCTCATCTTCATGTGAGAAAGCTTGAAAGAACAGTCTGTAATTATCCTGTCATCTGTTACAGCCCTTCTATTTGGAAGAGATATGATAATATTAATGCAATGTATTTCTTGGTGTCATTATTTACAAAACAATAAATAGTCTTTTTCCCTTTTCCTTGAATACAGTAGAAACAATCACAAATTGTTTCTGTACACACATTCCCAAGACTGCTGGTCCCAACGAGGTCTGACTTCAAAAGAGTTCCCTCTGTGATGCCCCTTACTTTTCTCCCTCCTGTACCAAGCCAACACAAGCACAGCAGCCATGGTGGTGTCTCAGCAAGTACAGCAGGTCCTGAATTTGCAAAGTCCTTCTGTGGAAACTAGATCTCTGGGAGAGGGCTTCCATTGTTCATCTGTCTTTACTATGTTATAAAGGATAGTTATTCCTTCTACTGAACCTGGCATAGTATGCACGACGTGTTTTTATTGTGCTGTATAGGTATTGTGGATTGAAGACTTGCCCAAAGGCTGCCATTAGCATTTTTTCAGTGTAATCAAGAGAAGGAGGTGCAACATCTAATTTAGGTGTTTATAGCAGGTCATCTTAAGACAGTGCCCAGATCTCTATATTGACTGGAGTGGGAGATGTGGTATTGCAGACGTGGATAGGCAAGGGATTGACCTACCCTTTGTCCTCAGAAGCTGTAAAAGCTCTCACACATGAAGTGCTGTGATTTGTGCTTTTTAGGAAAGAGGAGGGTGAGATGTAAGAGGTGGTTGTGCTCTGTACAGAGAGGAGCAGCTCAGATGCATGGAGTTCTGTGCACTGTGTGATGGGCTGGTCAGAAGCTTATGGGGCAGGATCAGAGGAAAGGCAAACACAGGTAACACTGTGATAGGCATTTGCTACAGATCACCTAGTCAAAAGAACAAAACAGATGAAGCCTCTAGAAACATGAAATAAGTGTCAGTGTTTCAAGTCTTGACTTTTACAGGAGATATTAACCAATGTGACATCTGCTGGGCAGGAAACAGTAGGGCACAAGCAATTCACATTTCCTGAGTGGGTCAGGGACAATGTCTTGATATGGGTGCTGCTGGTAATGATGTGAAAAAACAGGAAGGGTTTCTATGGGTGTGTTAGCAGTGATAGGGAAAACCAAGATGTGGATCCACTGCTGAGTGGGGCAGGTGAGCTGGATGAACAACATGGAAAAGTCAGAGGTTCTCAGCATTTTGTTTGCCTCAGTCTTTACTGTTACAGTCTGTTCCTGCTTATCTGTGTCAAGTGGCAGAGTTTGAAAGGAAAAGATAGTACCTGCAGTAGAACATGATCATGCTGGGGTGACTTAGATAAAATGGACATATACAGATCCATGGGACTGAATGGGGGGCAGTTTAGATAGACATAAGGAGAACAATTCTTTGTAGTGAGGGTTCTCAAGCAGTGGAGCAAATTGCCTAGAAAGTGTGTTCAATTTCTACCCTTAGATGAATCAAAACACAGCTAGATAGGGCCTCGTGAAACCTGCTCATTCATTGAGCAGAAGATTGCATGAGAGCCCAGCAGAAGTCATTTCCAATCTATATTTTTCTATGATTCTTAGTAGATGTCTGAATATAATCTGAAAAGTCCCCTGGAAATGAGATACATATGCCTTAAAGTGTGCAACACTGAATGTAGCATGACCCAGAAATGCCACCTGGCCCTTGGATGGGCCCATAGGCCAGGGAAGCATAGAGGGGAAGGTAATAATGGTGGTACAGGGAATGTAGCCAATAGGAAGGTCTTTGACCATGGGCCAGGAGGATTAGTAGCACTTAAACAGTGCTCTCTGCTGCTCCATTCTAATTTGTCACCCTGTAGGTGTGCTGTAGGTATTCCAATAGGTAGTCCAGATCCTCCCCGTGCTCAAGGTATTGGTGTCACACTCTGAAGTCTTCACGAGTCCCTAACAGCTCTCTGTCCAAGAGCCCTGGGTAGCCTGAGCTCTGAGTCAGTGCTGACGTCCCTTTGAGCAACTGTGGCAGCTGGGAGCTAATGTGTTCTTACTTTACCCAGCTGGCAGCAGTTACAATAGCAGCACAGAGTGCGGGGAAGGTCTTGCCAGGGGGGTTACTCACCAGCAGACACGCTGTCTATAAGCTCCCTGGGCAAATAATCTGTTGCCAGGGTGGGCTGGCACAAACACTGCTGCATCTTTGCAGCTCTTGCTACCTGACATGGGAGCTCTGGGCACACCTCCACTGCACACTGAGACAGACCGTATGAAGGCCTCAGTTTCTTGCAGTGCATTTGCTTTGTCCCTGAGCTGCTCTTGCTTCAGGTGGTGTTACACAGCTGCTGGTTCAGCAGGTTCACTCCCACAAGAAAGCTACCATAAGTATTTCAGGTTTAATTTAGATTAATTTAGGTTTAATCAGTGTTTTGGACCTTTTGTCATTATTTTGACGCTATTTCAGAAGGGCTGCCTTTTGGGCTATTGAATCCCCTGCAGACTACTGGTTGGAAGCAGTTTTTCCAGGCCTGCATCTCTGTAAGTGAGACATTTTGACCTTTGGTGCCTGGCCAGGAGGAGCCACAATGTCCTGGAGCCTCTCTCCATGGATGGTGAAATCTTGGGGAGTAAAGTCCTAAAAGAACAAAGCTTAACTCTGCAGTAAGAACTACGCTTTAAACAGGGTAAGTTGTTTGTGCTTATTAGTAATTAAATGGACGTTTTCTCTCATTTCTTTGAACAGTCCATGGTGTTGCATCTGAATTACTGGCTGATGGAAGTCCCAACCTCAGTCTTTCAGCAGAAGTTGTGTGACCATGGAAATGTGAGAAAACCTGCTGAGAGCATATCTGCATTAAAGGAATAGGCTTTGGTGCAGTTCTAAGGGTTGATTTCCAAACAGGGTTTGATTCCTGTGTTAATTTGTGCTTGCTGTGACTAGAACTGAATTTGGTTGGACTGGATGATCTTAGCGGTCTTTTTCAACCTTAATGATTCTGTGATTCTTCTGTAAGTTGTAGTCCTTCTCTCCATGGTCAGAACTGCTGCGACTGAAGAACCACTTGAGAGGGGACAGTTTTTTTTTAGGGAAAGGACAACTGATACACAGCATCATGCAGAAGTTTGGTAGCAAAGCAGGGAAGCTGGGTAAAACATCCAGGAGTACAGAGTAAATATCAAGAATCTCTTATTGCTTAAATGATCTTACGTACTATGTGTTATCACAGGATAAGGATTGGTATAGATATATATATATCTCTTGGTATAGATATATATATATTTAGCAAAGATCACTGACATATTCCTTTCAAAGTAAACAACACTGTACTCAGGAGAGCAAGAGTTACTGCATGAGAACAAAGGTATCATCCAAGCCGAGCCTGTCTCTGATGAAGTAGTATCAATGGGGTCACATGGCAGGATTGTGACTCTTTCAGTACCCATTAGTCCAGGATTAAATTGGCATTTAATTGGCCTAGTCTGCAGAACAAACTCCTGGCTGTCAGTAGCTCTCAATGCAACAAAACATGAGCGTTTTGGAACTGCCTCATCCCTCTGTCCCCTCACTTCCCAAGCACCATGGACTTCCATGTGGTACATTCAGGCAAAATACGTAACTCACTCCAGCCTGCTTTCTGCTATGCTCCTGCTACTCTGAGATCACCCTTTTGTATGTTTTAGTTCATTTGCACCAACCATAAGATCATAGAGTCATAAAGGTTGGAAAAGGCCTCTAAAATCATCTTCTCCGAGCATTAACCCATCCCACCGTGCCCACTTACCACGTCCCTCAGTGCCACATCTCCATGGCTCTTCAACACCTCCAGGGATGGGGACTCCATCACCTCCCTAGTTCTGATGCCTTGCCACTCTTTCTGAGAAGAAATTTTTCCAAATACCCAACCTGAATTTCCTCTGAGGTTCCTATCTCCTCTGCAGCACAGCACCCAGCTGAAACTCCCAAAAGTGGGAGCTGCTCAGCCTCTGTGGCTGCAGGGAAGGGAGACAAAGGAACCCATACAGGTGCTGGCATCCTGTTACCCACAGTGTACTTACCGCCACGTCCCACCTTCTCAGCCTCACAGGGACAGAAAGGAGCTCCATGGCTTTGAAGTTGTGCGTGCTTTTTGCCATTCAGGGGAAGGCAAGGCTGTGACAGCAGGTACACAGCAGCAGTGTGTACTTTCAGTGCACAGCATGGAGTTATTTTGGTCTTTCAAAATCCGGTACCTATGCTATTTATCCTTGAGCGTCTTTTACTAGCGCTGTGCCTATTTATACTCATGCAACCATAGCACCCTCCGTAATGGCAATAATTCTTAATGCAATGGCATTTGTAGCAGTGAGCAGAAAGCAGAAGCTGTTCCCCCTGAGTGGCCGGCTGTCCAGCGACGTTGGCAGTGTGTCAGAGAAGTCAGGAAGCCTTGGAAAAGAAAAGGAAAGAGGGAAACAGAACTCACAGGCCAAGAGGCAAAGGCATTCCAATAAAGGCTTAGTGGTTTTGCCAAGACAATTAAATTGTTTACAAGGAATCAAGTTGGTTTGGAGGAAACTTGGAGATCTGTGAATGCCAAGAGCTCCTCATCCTTACAAGGTAAAGGTTAGTGCTATGTCTCGTATTGTTCCTTCCCGAGGTACCCCACGCTGAGCAAATTCCTCAGCTTACTCAGTTTGTGCTCCAGTGATGGTGTTCTGGTTTGGCAAAAGGGAAAGTAACTTCACCTAGCTGTCGTTTTACTCTCTTCAGGAAAGAGGTGATACAGGGGGATGGCAGATTCAACATTAGTTCATTCATTAATATTTACATCAAAGAAATGAGCTGTCCTGTGAAAAATGTAAGCTTTTTTTTCCTTTTTTTTTCTTTCCCCAGGGCATGTAAAAAAATGTAAAATCCCATTTGATAACATTATGCAATAACCAAGGCACACATAGCATCTGGACCTGCATGCTGTGTTGGTAAGTGTCTGCCTGCTCAGAGGGACACAAGTTTCCTGGCACTGACACAAGCGATAGCTCAGAGCTTTTTGAAGATTAAGCCTTGGTTCCCTGTGCTGGCATTCTCTGTAAAGGTCAGTTAGCCTTTCCTGTGTCCCCTGTCAAACTCACTGACACTGAGCCCCTTTCCTTTGCTAAAAATGATCCAAGCCTTGGGATATGCTCTTGACTAAGGAGCTATTTTGGTTTCTGAGCCAGCTGTTTCACAGGTGCAAATCGATGTAGTGCTCTTTTGAAGTGAGAAAAACCAACTTTGGCTTTGATGATGTCCTTAGCAGTTTTGCTAATATATCTGTTTTTGCAAACCCTCATAGCACAAGCAGAGCTTATATCCCTGTCCCCCCAGCTCACCACCGCCCCATCTGCATGGATGAAGCCTCTCCTTCAGTTCCAAGCTTGCTGGGGGGATTGAGTGCACTGTAAGCAAGCTTGCTAATGACACCAAGCTGTGTGATGCTGCAGGGAAGGGAAAGGGCTGCCATCCAGAGGGGCCTTGACAGGCTTGAGAGTGTGACCATGTGAACCTCATGAAGTTTAGCAACACCAAGTGCAAGGTCCTGCACCTGGCTCACAGCAATCCCAAGGATAAATACAGGGTGGGTGGAGAATGGATTGAGAGCAGTCCTGAGGAGAAGGTCTTGGAGGTGTTGATTGATGAGAAGCTCAACATGAGCTGGCAGTGTGTGCTTGCAGCCCAGAAAGCCAACAGTGTCCTGGGCTGCATCAAAAGTGATGTGACCAGCAGGGTGAGGGAAATGACAGACCTCAACCTGCAGTACTGTGCTCAGCTCTGAGGCCTCCAGTATAAGAAAGACATGGGCCTATTGGAGCAAGTCAGAGGGCTGGAGCACCTCTACTGGGAAGACAGGCTGAGAGAACTGGGGTTTTTCAGACTGGAGAAGAGATGGCTCCAGGGGGACTTCATTGTGACCTTCCAGTGCCTAACGGGGTCCTGCAGGAAAAGATGGAGAGGGACTCTGTCAGCAAGTATAGCGATAAAGGGTTATGGCTTTAAACTAAAGGAGAGTAGACTTAGATGAGATATGAGAAAGAACTTCTTCAGTATGAGGGTGGTGGGGTACTGAAACAGGTTGTCCAGAGAAGTTGTGGATGCCCCATCCCTGGGGGTGGTCAAGGACATGCTGGGAGGGCTTTGTGCAGCCTGATCTGGTGAGAGGTGTCCCTGCCCATGGCAGGCAGGTTGAAAATGGGTGATCTTTAAAGCCCCTTCCAACACTATCTATGATTCTGTGATACAATTCTATGAAACCCGTGTTTTGCTTGCTTCTTGTACCAGGTCACATTCATCTTTGAATGTGTTCTTTTACCTTATCCTTTCCTTCCTTCATGGTCAAAGAAATCTGTCTCTTGGTCTCTGTCTCTGTGTAACAATCCAGGAGTGCCAAACAAAGGATAAGGGACTTGGAGTATTCATATCTCCCTTTCATAGCTAGAGAACTTGGGCAATATATGTCGGCTAGCCCGAGGTCATAAGGAAAGTCTGTGTCCAAACCCGCAATTACAAGCAGTTTTCTGACTTCCATACCCTTGTCTTAGGCATTAGAGCACCCATTACGGATCTCTCTACTGCTTGTCCTTGCACATACTAATGACTTTTCTTTTATATATAATGATTTCTGACACGAACTTGTTATCATTGTATTCAGATGCTGTCTGACAAAACCATCCGTTCTCTTTACTAAAGTGATGGAAGCATATACTTCTAATGAGGTTTGGCTTCTTCAGCTAATTAACCAGCAACGTTTTTTTCATTGCTGAATTGTCCTTAATTATTGAAATCAACACTGAGACAAGCACATTCATATAACGTTTATCTACTGATGAATCGGGATTGTGAATATAGAATCCAGACTTCTTACATCAGTTCAAACATACCAGACATTCTCTAGTTCAGTTTTGGGGAAAAAAGCTATCATGGTCAGCTTATGGGGCAACAGTGGATTATATATATATGACTTATACTCTAGTTTTAGTGTAGGAATATCTGAAGCACATATCAGTGAGTCATTTGTTGAAGAATTGAATCTTAAAGCAAGGAAATCATTTTGCTGATTGAGTTTCTGTGCTTTCTAGTATGTGTCATGGAAAACAGTGGTTATCATGCCAGACCTTGCCTCTGAGGACGGTCATATTCTTTTACCACCTCTTGATTAGCAAAATACTTGAAACTCCCTTCCCTACTTTTAATTAGTAAGCATGATTGAAACCTCTGTGGGTATTTCTAATAGTTGCTGGAATGCTGAGGTAGTAGATATTTACTTGTTCTGGCCTGCTGAGCTGGAAGAACCCAGAAGCAGCAATTTGTTTACATTAAGTTTCCTATTCTGATGAAATTTGCCCAAGACTCCACAGTTGGAGGATGCTACATTTGCTAACATGGTGAGAAGTGCTGTAATGGTTTCCTAGACCTTCAGAACTGGCTAGTTTTTGTCATTTGGGTCTCTCAGGAACTTTTTCTAGAACAGAGATAACACAAAACCTTTTGCACCCTAAAAGAAGTGTCAGCTAGGTGGGATTAGGTGATAGTGAAGAACCAAAACATCAGGATTGTGGATGGTGGAAGCTTTGATGGGTCATGGTCCTGTGGCAAACAACAGGATGAAACTTATAAACCAGATACTCCGTGGAATTGCATGGAGCTAGGTGGTACCTCCTGAGCCTGGATTTCTCTCTGGGACCTCACAGGGCAGAGGCAGTCATCCCATGGATCATGGCTCAGGAGGGCCGTCAGGAAGAAGGGCCTTTTGTTTGTGTTGTGATTCCCAACTCAAACTCTTTGTGAGGATATTGCTCATTCGTTTATTTATTTTTGTTGTTCTCCTGAGTTAATTGTGGGATTTACTCTTTGGAAAAGAAACAAACAGACAAACAAAAACAAGACACCACAACAACCTTTCAGTTTTATTATGCAGAAAAAAAAATTAGTAGCAGGATGCATGTACCTATTAAATTAGAATGTTTATTGCTTGCTCATTTATTCCTTCAACTATGAGAGGAATTCTTTTTCTTTCTGATCTTTCCCAACCTGGTTCTGTCTGGGAAAGCTGATAATATCTCACTTTAAAACTACTATTTCTTTCTGTTTTTTGGCAAGACGTGGCATTGCATGTGAAAGGTGACCATAGGAGGAGTGGCTAAAATGTCGTTGCTCTGTGGGCTGATGATTATTAGTCACAGTATATATTGGGAAAGGCTCTTCATAATTTTATATGCCACAAAAATAGTTTGTTTTTGCTCTGTGCCTGATGAATTGCTGTTTCAGCTGGATGTTTGTTGCAGCTTGTTTGATTACAAAATCTTTGGTCATCTGGATAGTATTTCTGGAGCACGGGTGAGAAGTCATGGAAGTAGCTCTAAAGCTTTATTAGGAAGAAAGTTCTACTGTAGATAGACTATGAAGGGAAAGACAGGATATGGTAGAAATGCCAGCACTATAATTTAATTCTATTTTGGACATCCTTTCTACTCACGTTATATATGAAACTCCTTTCAGTAGAGGCTTTACACATCATGGGTGAAAAATGTATGGAATTTTCCTTCCCAAAGGAAATCATATACTAATTAAAGTTAACATTTTCTGAAATGCTTCGTACAGATGGGTGTGGGATTGAACATGCAAAGGGCACTCCGAAATGCTTCTCATGCTGCTATTAATAAGCAAACTTAATAACAACATGCATTATTGGTAACATTGTTGTCTACTGTACTTGTTTAAAAAATAATGGTTTTGTGTAATTCTCAGCAATATAGTACAAATATAATTCATGTTATCATATAATTCAACAGTGGTTCAAAAAGGGACCGAAGACCTCATTGTTTAGTGGAATACATCATCTGCTGACTGGTCTGTTCAATTTGGGCTCCAGACTGTAAACTCCAAGGTCAGGTTTTTTATAATCTTGGTGTGAGCTGACTGATGGAAGCACACACAATGGAAGGGCAAATCATAGGCTCCAGATCTTGCTGGCATATTGTTCTACCAGATTCTTGATTTTAATTTACCAAAACGAAACCCCAGACTTTTTCTGATGAAATCGGAAAGAAAAGCTCAAAACTGTCAACAGTTGGTAGTCTGAATTGGTAGCACCTGGAAACAGAGAGCTAAGACATGATTCCTTCAGTGATTCCTAAGACAGTGATTCCTTCCATAGCAGTGCTGGTTCCCACACTTGTCCCCTACTCAGACTGACAGCTGCCAACGCTCATCAAAGAGCGTGTGCTGTAAAATGCAGAAGAGAGAGATGATCCCAGTCCTTTGAGTAGAGCAGGGATCGACACCGCCCTGGTGATGGTGTCCCCCATTTGCACTACTGCCACGGGCAATTTTCTTAAGAAGTGGCAAGATTTCCTGCTTAGGGAAGGATCTTCTTTGGATTCTGGAGGTGCAAAAGAGATTTCCTACCTTTGGGGGAGAGTGAGGATGGAAAGATCTGGCTTGCAATGCAACAGAATTTCTCTCTCAACATATATATATATATATTTTAAATCAAATGACTATTGATGCACTGAGACAAAAAATGATGCTAAATGCTTCACTTGGAAAATTGTGGCAGGTTTTTGTTTTTGTTTTTGGTAAATATTCCCTTTTGATAACTTCACATTAAAAAAAAATAATAAAAGATTTTATTTATTTATTTGTTTATTTTGGGGCTGACTCAAACGATCGGTATCAAATAGTCTGATTTAGTCCAAACATTTTTTATGCTGCCCTTTGGGGGGAAAAAAAAAAAAAAAAAAAAAAAAAGTGAGGTCATCTCATTTATTCAGCTAATTCAAACTGGGAAATCTGCCAAATTCTTGAAAATTCTCCAGAGACAGGAAAGGATTATGCAGTGGCTTCTCTAAAGACCAGTGTTGCTTTTATTTAGCCTGCTCATAGCTTCAGACAGTGGGCAACGACCCGTAGTACTGACTGAGGGTTTCCTCGGCGCTGGGTTAACTCTGGCATATCTGAGGTAATGGGAATTGCTCAGAAAAGCAGGCAATGACATGCAGCTCACTGAAAGGAGAATTCTTGGTTGTTTTTTGTGACCAAACAGGAGAGAAATGCCCTGATCCATGGGCCAGCTAGCATTAATTCCAGCTGCTTGCTTCCTCGTGCCTTTTCCTGATGCCACTGGGCTGTCGGAAAGAGGATGTTGGGTTTCTTGCCCTGACAACAGCAGAGGCTGTGTGTGACTGTAGCAATGCTCTCTCTTTGCATGTTTCCTGTGAAGAGGGTCCCTGATGGCCAAAGGAGTTGTGACATTACCAAACATAAACATATACTTCCGACTCTCTGTTGAAACACAGTTGTTTTGTGGTCTTAAATATCACTTGACTGACATATTCTTCTTTGTTGCCATTTAGATTGCAGCAGATTTCTACCTGTGAAATACCAATAGAGTTTGGACTACCAATATCATCTGGTGACAGCAGGATTTTTAACATGAGCTCTAATGTAGCTAGCTGACCCCTGTTTAACAGGCTGCTTTTTCTTATAATCCTATGTATGACTTACTAGCTATAAAGGATCATCACTATCTCAGGTACTTTATAGGCATAGTTTTTAAACTGCATTTTTGACAGCACTGAGTTTATCTTAATACTAAGCAGACAGTCCACTTCTGTGTAACCACTTTTCCAAATTTATTCTTCATAACTAAAGGAAATTCATCTTCATTTTTTGAAGCGCCTCTGCAGTTTCCCACTCTCCAGTCTGATCTGGTGGCTTCTCATTCCAAATTTAAAGAACGGACATTATCAGTAAGACACGTGGCTTGCTCTTGCACTCGAATGTGCAAATCCATTTGGTGTAATGTCCCCATTTCTTTCCCTTTCACAGGGATAATAACACTGAGTGAAAGCCTTGCTTTCAGTCCCTGTAGAAAATGTATTTGCATCCAAAATATGCACTCACTGTGCACACACACAAAAAAATGGCAATTATAGGCAGGCATTTCAGTTCAATTTCTAGATACAGAGAAAGCTCTTTAAGTAGGCAGTGTTCTCTGGTGGTGAGTGATGACTTCATGAGCATCTGAATGCAAGAGCTGCCATCAAGTGGAGTTGTACTTTTCACAGGAACCGTATCCTGTATTTGCAACCCAAGATGATGGCAGCCTCCGGTTATGCAGTGCAGAATATAATCAATACTTTCCTTAAGAGGGTTTCCTCTTAATTGACTACCCTGAACTAATTTTTATCATTTTATCATTGTATGTCTGAACGCTGATAATTGAGCACTATCCCCACAAAGATATTTTTCAGGCTGTGGCGGGTTAGCGTTGTCCTTGTCTGCAGAAAGAATTGCTCTTGTGAAATTCTCCTGATACAGAGAAGCTGTAAAAGAGAAGTATGAAATCCTGACTGATAGGATAAGGTGAGAAGGGGGCAATTAATTATTCACCACTCGTTATAGCATAAGAACTAAGCATGATCAGATGAAATGTTTGGGCTGTTTTTAAACTTTTTTTTCACTTGCTACCCAACTCATCTGTGATAACCCCCAAACCACCGGATGCTGTGGATGTTGAAAACACACACATTTAAAAAAATTGATTCAACAAACAGATAAAATGTCTCCTAGCGCTTATTAACCTTCAGCTGACGAAGCTCTGAAGTTGCAGATCTCTAGAAACTACGAAGACGTAACTGTTTTTACCTTGCTTTATTTGCGTCCTTCCCAAAAGCACTCACTTATCAGCTGTACCTCTACATGTAGTATGTGTGTATGTGTGTGTTTGTCAGAGAACAGCGTCAGAGAACAGCTTCACAGTGCTATTGCACACAGCTTCCATCAATTTGCTGAGGAGACACTTCTCAAGCTGGTGGTTGCTTCTGGACCTTTGTACTCGATACCTTTGGACTTTCCCTCTGCTCATTTCTCAGTGGATTTTCTAAGCTGAGGTACTTGAGGTTTCTCCTCGCCTACTAAGAACTGTATGAGGCAGAGACCCTGGGAAGAGAACTGTGACAGCCATGTGGTTTCTCTGCCATTTACCTAGGAATCAAGGCTCGGTTGCAAAGTACTACCTCTGAGCAGCAAAGATGTGATTGCACAGAGATAAGTGCAATTGCTCGCTAAACCGCTTTGCCACGTGATTTAACAAATGCCAAAAACTTCCCTTCTTGAGATGATTTTCCCAAAGTTGTTTTTTTTTTTTTTAAAAAAAGGTTTTTTAATGCACCGTTTATTGCTGAATATCAAGAAAACAATGTCAGGAAATAATTAGAAAAGGCGTGGACAAAAACAACAAAAAAAAGGAAACCAGATGGAAAATCAGTCTTGCATGTGCGAAGCTCGCAGCTCCTCTGCCATTTCATTTTCCTTGGGTGCCCTCTCGTGTCCGTCGCTAGTACAGCCAAATGCATTCGGACTGGCACCAGCAGAAAAAGAAGCTTCCAACTGCTATCATTATCACCGTATAAGGTTAATCCATTTCGAAATCGTTTGTTCTCCCCTCTACCAAATTCCCATAGCTCCAAAGAATCTGTGTGCAATTTTGTAGGTTGAGTGCATAAATTATGTCTTTTTTGTTTGTTTGTTTCTTAGGATGGTCCAGAGCCAAAGGTTTCCTCTGCTTACGTTTTGCCTCCCCTGCTACAGGCACAGCCAACTCCTTGCAAGATTTCAGCCAGGCTCTTAGCCCTGCCTTTAAGATAAATGAACACAGCTGACATCCCAGAGGGCTGAGGATGCTTACATGCTCAGCAGCTGATTGCATCCATGGCTCGTACTTGGACTGAAAATATTTCCCACATGTGGGTGTGTTGGGTGGCTCAGCACACAGAAGGTTCAGCTATGATGAAAAGGCACAGTCTACTGGTTTTCTGTCATCTGATATTAGGCATCTGC
This sequence comes from Gallus gallus, assembly GCF_016699485.2. Lineage (NCBI taxonomy): Eukaryota > Metazoa > Chordata > Aves > Galliformes > Phasianidae > Gallus > Gallus gallus. Next base: position 52,344,063 of record NC_052536.1, on the reverse strand, counting down.
TTCAAATCAGTATATTTATAGAAGGAGACCCATTCCTTGCAGAAGTACAGTGATGTGTCATCACCTTGCTGTAGCGTATTCCCTGCTGTGTTGTTCAACATTAGTGAGCAGTGGGATTCCCTCACACTCCAGCCTGGTTTTGTACAGCACATTTGCATTCTTCCTACTGCTGTACATTAGAAAAAGCAAATGAGAGAGTTCCTCTCTTTGAAACCTCAGCAAATGAATGCCAAACACGCATACCCACGAGTAGGTTATATTTGGGGTTCCTGAAGACACAGCAGGAAGGAAATAGGTCAGTCTGGGCTAACAGACATCCTGATCGCTATTTAGGTTTTTTTTTTTGCACTTATGAGTGAAAATAAGAGGCATGAAATATGAAAGCAGGTGAAATAGAAGACAGATTCTTTTCTCCTCTTAATTAAAACGATAAAATAGCATGAGGAACATGGCTCTGTCAACACAACTTTTTAATCTGTCAGCTCTAACTAATGCAAGCTTCAGATAACTTACTGAAAGATTATTATCTGTTAGCTTAAATGAACTGAGTAAGTAGTATTGAACAAAAGAGCATAGTTAACTCTCTTGCAAGAGATGCCCTCACCTCCACTGCCAACCCTTAAATGAGGTCTGGGAAGGGGTGGCTCCTGACTCCACCCTTCTGGTCACTCAGGTACACTGCATACACCTGAACTCCCCTGGCTTGGCCCTGCCTTCCCACCAGGTGCTCAGTCACTGGTTTAGGCCAGTAGATGACCATAGAGAAATGTTTGAAATGTTGTGTGCTTTTGCATAAGAAAGCTTTCATGAGCAGGAGGCAGAGGATTTCAGTTTTCAGGACTGGGGGCACATCATCTTTCATCAACACTAACCTCACCTTACGAGAAGACAAAGATTAAAACTCATGTCCTTATTCAGTATTATGCCAGATGAGATTTTCTTTTTTTTTGCACAGCAGCGGTATGTGATGCTATCATTAGAGCCCTCTGCTGCTCACATTCAGAATGGAAAACTCCAAACTTGCCTGGGACTCCCAGGAAAGACTGATAACGTCAGCAATCAAACCGCCAATAATTTTGGGACGAGGATGAAAATTTAAATAATGGATGAAGGCTGCATTAACTTCCATCTAAGTGAGATAAGAAGAAACCTTTTGATGGAAAGGTATTTCATAACTGCTGCAGGATTTCTTCTGTTTCTGCCTGTCAGAGACACAATATGACAAATGAGCTAATGTAAATCAGCAGTTTTTAATTAAAATAGTCCAACATTCTAAAGACTTTTTGGAGAGAGAAAAATATTTATTTCTTTTTTCCTCCTCCTATAAACAATAAAAAATATTTGTGTATTGGGGATATCGCTTTCCCCTGACATTACTGAAATGAGCTATAATTTTGTGAGCTCACACTTGGAGTCATGGCATCACAAACAGCAGGAGGAGCTTCAGTAAGGAAACTCCAAAAGAAGACTCTTCAGAAACCTAAAGTTCTTATTTTCACAAATCCATCTCAGAACAGAAGAACAAATCCAATAAGAGGGAAGCCAAACTGAGTCTATAGAAGTTCAGTCTCTGTGATGATATTGCTATTTTCCTTTTGCAAAAGCCCAGAGCCTGCGAAGCTTCTGGCATGTGACAAAAGCTCACACCTGAGAGATGCTCAGCTTCCCAGGTGGCACAACACAGCTTTAGTATGTGCCCCACTGTGTGTCTAAATGTGCTGCTGTAAGTAATTTTGTACTCTAAGTATGGGCAGTTTGTAGAGATCTGTATATAGCCTGTAGATGTATGGCTACATCTGAGCCATTTGGGGAAGACATACTGACAGTAGTGAGTTTGTAAGAAGATCAAATGCTTCTGCACTAGTGGGCTTTTGTTTTCAAATGCCAATAGTGAAAGTGTGTACAGACACCCTGCTGCAATATCTATAGCAGAAATGCTAAGTCACAGCTTGAAACAGTGATTGAGCACCTGGTAGAAGGTAGGGCCAACACAGGAGAGCTCAGGTGCAAGCAATGTACCTGAGTGACTGGAAGGGGTAGAGCCAGGATCCACCCTTTCCCAGACCTCACTTAAGGGTTGGCAGTGGTGGCAAAGGCATCTCTTGTTGGAGATCTCTGTTTGTTTGAGGCCTTCCAAAGGTAAGCAGTGTTTTTTCCTTTGTTTCTGTATCTATGGCTGCTGTGGTTGGGCTTGTTCTCATTTGCTGTAGCTAAAGACTTTACCACTCTGCTTTTATCATCCTATCATAGCATTACAGCTACCTATTCAGCTCAGCTTCAGTCTGCAGAGTGCCACACTGGTTGAGTACTAAAGTGAGTCACTTAGAGAAAAATGCAGTTTAGCTATTTCCAGAATTAATAGCCACAAGTTACAACGCAATAAGCTTTAATACTTTGGTGCCTCAGTAAGGCAAAACTCAAAGGGCTTTACTGAAACAGATTAATTATGTTCTGTAACACTTCTGTTTATTATTATTGTAAAATGATCAAATTGGATGTGATTGATGAATTAGTAGTAGTTAAAGCATTGTAGAAATGTTATACGTTTGAAATATGAGTGGGCTACAGAGATGGTTGGTGCCTGGAGCATCTCCCTTCTGAGGAAAGGCTAAGAGAAATGGGACTGTTCAGCCTGGAAGAGACTGAGAGGGGATTTCATCACTGTTCATAAACACCTGCAGGGCAGGAGTGAGGTGGATGGGGCCAGGCTACTGTTGGTGGTGCCCAGTGACAGGACAAGGGGCAGAGGGCACAAACAGGGACACAGGAGGTTCCATGTGAACGCAAGAAAGAACTTCTTTACTATGAAGGTTACAGAGAGCTGGAACAGGCTGCCCAGACTGGTGGTGCAGTCCCCTTCTCTGCAGATATTCAAAACCCACCTGGATATTTCCTGCCCAGCCTACTGTTGGGAACTGCTTTGGTAGGGGGCTGGGCTGGGGGAAAACTCCAGAGGTCCCTTCCAACTTGTGCAGTTCTGTGATTCTGTCATTGCTACAGGCTTTATAGCATGTAAAAAATGCCACACTACTCACTGGGTGCAGTGCAAGTTCCTTTCTTAGCCGTGATCTCCTTTCCCCCACATCAAACCACCTCAGCTGGGAGGATGAACAGAGTCTGGCACGAAGGTGTCATCACCCTCATTTTATTGTATAGAAACCACAGCGTGAATGTATTAACAGCTTACGTGAGGCCAGGTAAGAAGCCTAGGGTGAAATGAGGGAAACTTCAGCGAGCCCTGAGGGCCGCCTGTGTTAAGCATGGGACCGACTGCTATCCCATCCTTCATACCGGCTGCCATGGGGCTGACTGCAGCACCACTGACAGCTATGTGCGCTGCCTTGTGCTTGTCAATGCTTACCCCCAGCAGCAGAACACTTAACGTGGAGAAACGTAAATACAAAGGTCTTTTTTTTTGGTTAGCGGGGCCCACACCCGCTTTCTTAGAAGCACCTCCAGAGCGCTCTCTGGTTTCCCTGCGCTGTAACCAGCGAAGCGCCGGCCTGTCACGCACGCACAGCCCGCCCCGCCATCAGGGAGGACCGGCACGCGGAAAGGGAGGCGCGGCGAAGTCTCGCGAGAGCTGTTGGAGCCGGCCGCCGCCGCGCTCCTCCCCGTGCCGGTCCCGGCGAGCGAGGCCTGCGCCGAGGCTGGGCCGGGCCGTGCCGGGCGGCGGCAGCGGGAGGAGGGCGGGAGGCAGGCGGGCTGCGGCCGGGACCGCGGGGCACGATGCCGGGCGGGCGGGTGTGCGCCGCGTGCGGCTGCTCGGAGATCGAGGTAGACGCGGCGCGTGGGGATGCGGTGTGCACGGGCTGCGGCTCGGTGCTGGAAGACAACATCATCGTCTCCGAGGTGCAGTTCGTGGAGAACAGCGGCGGCGGTTCCTCCGCAGTGGGGCAGTTCGTGTCGTTGGACGGTGAGCGGCGGGGCGAGGCGCGGCGTGGGGAGTAAGGCGGTGTGCGGGCGGGGGGGAGGGTCGGCGTGTGGGGTAGGGAGCTGTGCGCGGCACGGCGTGGGGAGAGGAGCGCTGCAGAGGACGGGGATGGGGCGGTGCGTTGGGAACCGGCAGAGGTGGGAGACGGCCGCAGCGTGGGGAGGGCGGCGTGATGTGGGAGGCCGGGTTGGCCTGGGGGAAGGGGAGATGGGTGTGCTTTGCAGCGGGATGAATGGGGAAAAGGTGTACGCGTGAGGTGGGAGGGATGCTCCACGTGTGGCAGGTGTGAGTGCACGAGGATCGGAGCTGTGTGTGACACGTGAGAGTCATAGAGTCATGAAGGTTGGCCCAGCTGTCCACCTATTGCCCACTAACCCGTGTCCCTCAGTATCACATCCGTGTGTTTCTTGGATGCCTCCCGGGACAGCCTGCACCAGTGCCTCACCGCTCTTATGGAGAAGTTTTTCTTAACATTCAACCTTTTCCTAATGTCCAAGAAGGTGCAGTATGGAAGGGCTGTGTACACAGGGATGGGATGCTATATGAAGGCCACCAGCTTGGTTAGGCATGACCTTCCCCTGGATGCCCCGTCCCTAGAGGTGTTCAAGGCCAGGTTGGATGGGGCCCTGGGCAGCCTTGTCTAGTATTAAAATGTGGAGGTTGGTGGCCCTGCCTGAGGTGGGGGGGGTTGAGCTTCATGATCCTTGAGGTGCCCTCCAACCTGAGCCATTCTATGACTATGTGAAATGATTTGGGTTTGAGGAAGGAGAGCGTGGTGGGAAGGGCAGCGCAGCACGTTGGAGCCAGAGGGTCTGTAGGTGAGGGTTTCTCTGAACGTTGCCTGGTGCTGTTGCCATCTTCTATCTCAGGGCGCTGACACTGTATTTCCCTTTTAAGCTTATAATAAGTCTTGCATCCTCCACTTTTTCCTGTAAAGATGTAGAGACTACATTTTAAGGGCTTGTATGGCTTTTTGCCTCCCACCCAAAATTATGCAGGACAGATGGTATGCAAGCTAGAGCTCATTTTGGGAGCTATAAAAAATAACAAGAAAGAAGTAGAGATCTGCACCATACTGAGGCTCTTTCTTCCCCTGGCTGAATTGTACAATAGTTTCCTAATAGTTTCTTTAAGAGATGTTTTCCCTTTTGTGCAAACTGTGGGATGCTGTAGCTGGCTGCTCCTTTTTAATGGATAGTGTGTGATTCCATGATATTGTATAGGTAGTTACCTATTATATTATACTCAAGGAATTCTGGCATCCATGAAGACAGACGAGCACTGTGAGGGTAGATGGGTGTGTAAAAGTGGAAGCTTGATTGAAGCACATTCTAGTATGTTGGTGGTGCTTTATCTGGCTGGCACAAAGGGTGGTGGCAGGAGCTTCACTGGATGTTGATAACAGGTCGCTATGTGCATTAATGATTGCATTTTGGTGAGGACTGAAAATAACACAACTGGACTCTGAGAACAGTAGTGCTTGTATATTAGCAAAGTTAAAGCAAGGAGGAGTGAAGGGCCCTATTTCATGCAGTAAATATTGTAAGGGAGTTTGGCTGAGGGTCGTACATTACTAATATAACTCTTACATTCACAGCAGAAGTATCTGTCTTGGAACAATCTTTTCCTGCTGATTTTAAATTGAGTAATACACGCTAATCTGAAAAGATGTATTTGAACTGTACTAACAGTGTCCGTGATGTATGCTTGTATGTTATGTCAGTATGATGCTGATTTAAGTCCTTGGGGATGGGTAGAAAATTCCTTTTCTGTATAAGCAAGACAGAATTCATCCCTCTCTTTGTTGTCCTGTCTGAATAATATCCAGTGGACTGTATATTTCTTTGCCTCAAATACATGTTTTCTGTCCTAAAGCAACAATTTCTGGTAAGCTATAGCTTTCAGTGATTCTTCTGATTACATAAACAAGTTTCCATCAGAGTTGCTGGCTTTTAACACCTTCTCCTGTCATCCTTGTAGGCTTTTTAGCTATATGGCTCTGAAGGATCCCCTGAGTATGAAATGCTTTGGGCTACATCTCCTCGGACTGCAGCCTGATGCTTCCAGAGAGGTAGTCCTACTGTGCGTAGTATTGCACAGTAGGACTGTGATGCCTGGCTGCTGGTTTTGAGCCCCTGGCATCTGGTTAGAAGGTATGGGTAACTCAAAGGCCGCTGCCCATGTTTTGCAAGGTGTGAGGAATGTCAGGTTCTCTGATGCAGCACTGGGAGTTCAGTGGAGCTCTTAATGGCTAAGGAGGTTGGATTTCCTGGTAGCTCAGCAAATCTTCTGAGATTCCCAAATCCTTCTGTGCTCTGTGAGTGATTCTATTTGTGTGCTAGTGTATGTGGAATAGCTATTGATGTCTTTATTCATTATTTATTTCTAATTCCTCAAAAAGTAGCAGCTGGGTATGGAAAGCACTGAGGTACTGTTACTTCTCTTTGGTACATCTCACAAAACCTCTTATTTTGTGAAGCTGCAGGATAAGGATTCAGAATCTTGCATCTGATTGCTTAAGGAGGGAAGAGTCTTATGCTTTTCTATTAATACAAAACCACCTGCCCATATCACACCATATACTTGATTGTAAGCCCTGCTGCTTCAGCAGTAAACATGGGAAATCCCTTCTTTTGTCCTGGAAGGGTTAGAAGAAGGTGTGGAATTACCATTACTTTGCACAGGTGGTGGTGAAGTTTGGATGTGATGTGCCTAGCACAGGAAGCCACAGTCTCAATGCTGCTGCCTTTCACAGAGGATTGGTATGGCCTGTGCTTTTCAGTGTGGGTCTGTGCCTTCCATAGCTTTGACAGTTTTAACAACAGAGCAGTGGTATGCTAAGGAAGTGAAAACTGCTGGGATTTGAGTGAGAGATCTTACGTAGCTACTGCAGAGAAGTTTGGGGAAATGTCATCCGTTGGATACAAGGACAGAAGCAGTGAAGGATGAAATAGGTGGATGTAGAGGTGATTACATGGAAAGAATGCTTTTTGGCAAGGTAAATTCATGCCTTACACATCTTTTGGAGCTTTCTAAAGAAATCAGTATTTGGAGAAAGGAGATTGTAAGGACTTCCTTTTGCAAATCCAACAGAGCAGAGTAATGACTTAAACAATAAATACAGGTTAGGAATAAATAATTCACTGAAGGAAGTGGCAGTGGAGGTCTACAGACATCTGGACTGTCTAATCTGGAGAACAACTGAATGGTGTGTTAATGAGATGAGCTGGCAACACTAAATTATTTGGGATAGTAAAGACAGTATGGTACAAGGACCTGTCGCTATTAGTGGTCTGGGTAGTAGGGCAGCACATGTGATTGAGAGCTGCAGTTTCCTCCCTAATATCAAAGGAAAAAAAGTAATAGAGCTAGAAATGATAGAGAGGGAGATGAGGTGATCAAGAGGAGGGTTTCTTGAAGAGCTCCTTGGTGAGAAATGACTGAATAGACTCAGCCTCTTCAGGTTGGAAAAGAGATGATTGAATGGGAACATGGTAGAGATCTGTAAATACTGTACAGTATCTTGGTCACAATGAACAGTTCGGTGTTGCATAATACAAAAGCTAGGGAGCACTAAGGAAGCTACTGGCTGGCTTGTTTTAAAGGTAGCAAAATAGGAGGTTCAGAAGCATCAAGAGTAGTTTTGGGTGAGTTTTCTTTTCTTAAATTGTGAATCTTAAGTTGTAGACATGGGTTTAAACAAAACATTGTTTACATGGGTTCAAAAAGTGTTGAACAAACATGATAGAAATGTGTTGTGGCCATTATTAAAGAGATGCTGCTTCTGACTTAGGAAATACTTCAGTGCTGGTTCTGTAGAATCTGAATGATTACACACAATGTATCACAACAGAGTTTGCACTTGTGTTTTGTGCTGTCTTGTAGGCACCTACATCAGTGGTCATTACTGTTCAGAGGCAGGATAATGGACTAGATAGTCCAGTAGCTGGCACAGCTGTTCTGGGGGAGATGGTGTTCTTTCTGAGCTCTGCAGGGATGCTTTTGAGTGTTTTGACCACTTTTAAAAACTTGTCCAAGAATGTGGTGTCCAGAGGCAGTGGTTTTGCAGTACAAAGATAGGTGTTCCTAAGTATCATGGTTTCTTTCAGCTTGACATCTGCTAAATGATGAACACAAAACTGCTCTGATGTTGATGTTACATAGGCATGTTCTCTTTTGAAAACGATTAACGAAGCCTTCTGATCTTCTTGTGAGAAGTCAGTAATAGAAATACTTACAAGTAGGAGAAAGTCTGTGATCAGGTGTCCAGAAATCAGACTGCAAGACAAAGGTTTATTTAGAGTAAGGGCTGCCAAGTTTGTAAAATGATCATGAAATCTTCCCTAACGGCTATATAAAATATGATGTGGTTTATATCATTAGACAGAGGGAGATGGACCATGCCAGTCCTGAGGAGACGCCCTTTGTAGGTGGGCATGATCTGCATGTCGCAGTGTCTCTTCAAGACTATGCCTCTTCATTGCAATAGTCTTGATGGAAGAGGAGAATGTGATTGCAGGTTAGCCTAATACCACAATTCTTATTAACGCAGCCTGTCTCCTTGTGGAGAACTTGCTGGGAGATGAGCAGGTAAATTGTTTCAGTAGGAAAGGGGTACCCTCTTCATGCTGTAGAAGGGGGGCCAGTGTATGTCTGTCAGTCTTCTGGTAGGAAAATCTTCAGAGAGCATGTGCTTGTGAGAAACATTTGAGCCCCATACTGTTCCAGCTAACTGCAAGTTTTAATTCTATTGCAGTGAGGCAAGAATCCAGTATCAGCCCTTAATCCTGGATATGTTGTTCTCTTGAAGCTTCTGAAGGCTGTGCATGAGTGTGCTGTTTTTGAACTTGATTGAACTTTTCAAGAGTCAGCAGATGCTAGTGGAAGAGTTGTGCACATTTGAGCTCCAAGAAGCTGTTACTTGCACACAAAATGTTTGAGGCATATGCTTTTCCTACCGCACAAATCTGATTTTTGTTTAACATCTACTTTAGAATTGATAGCTGGTTCAGACTCTCATAAAATATTCCAAAATATTGTTCTGTCTTTGTGCCAGATTTGTATAGAGTTTGAATTAAAATTCCTCACTTTAACAGAAATTAATGTGGTGTTTTTTCTTTGTACCCAAGCTCCTAACAGGTTCCTATTGGTCACGGTTTTTGAATTCCAGCACTGTAGTATCTGAGAATAAGCTCTGTTTCTACCTCTTAGTTGTCCTGTACCTGTGTACAGGAAAAAGGAGCCCTACTAAGCCCTCCTGTGGTCTGCAAAGATATTTGTCCGCTGTTTTTATAGAAGGCCAGATTGTTGTGCACTGTTTGAAGGCAGTGCATCGTCTGGTTGTTCTTTTACCACATCTGGATGGTAAATACACCAGCCTTGTGGTACCTGTGGGGAAGAAACTGTTTTCACAAGTAATTTCGCCAAGGCTGGCAGCAAAAATATGTACAAAAGTGAAGAGAACGAGGGGAGGAAGACTCAACTTGATGCGGATTTTAATCATCCAGATCTCTCTCCAAGTTTTTCTCTAAAGATGAGAAAGTGGAACTCTAGGGCTTCGATCTGATGCTAATCAAAGGAGACAGAAACAGCCCTGTCTGAGAGAGTTGTTGTGCGAGTGATGCAGAGGCAAGCTGGAAGGCATAACCAAGAAAATATGCCCAGAAAAATAGCTCTCCGAGGCATGCTGACCTTGTGATCCTGAAAGATCTTCTGTCTGGGGAAGCTCAGGTTCTTTTCTTCTGGGAAAAGTCTTTAAATGCTTGGTAATTAACTGAAAGAAATAGCATCTGATAAGCTTCTTGGAAGCAAACCGTAAGGCAGTCTGAAAAGCTGCCTTTTGAAAATCTCATGAATCTCATGAAAGTGTGTGTGAAGTGAGAGCTGTATCCTTCCAGGGCACTGCAGGGCCTTACTGGCTCTGACTAGTGTCTGCCTGGGGCTCCCCAGCCCTGCCTGTACAGGCCCAGGGGGCGGTCACCCCTTGCCTCAGTGAGGTCTCAGCCAGGCTGACCCCTGGCTCCCTGCAGACAGGCCCAGCCATGGCCCCACTAAGGCCCTGCAGGCTAGTGTCCTGGCCTGGTCTCAGCAGGTCCCTCAGGCCCTGTTTGGCCCTTCTTGGGCTGTGTTTGACCTTGGTTCCCCTCACTGGGTCTGATCCTGACCCTCAGCCACAGACCAGTGTCCTGTCTAGCTTCAGTTCATCCCTGGTCACATAGAGGCTCTTAATGCTCTGTGCTGTGGCTGTCCCTAGCCTCTTGCAAAATCTGTGGTCGTATCTCTAGTAAAAATTTAAATCAGAGTTATTTCCCATAGGCTTTTAACTAGTTCTTAGCATTGTCTTCCCTAATCATCTGCCTATTTTTACAAAACTTAAGAAACCTCATAGTTTTCAAACCTCTACTCTTGTTTGTGCCAAGGTAAAGGTCTTGCCTTTGCTTTATGTTTAGGCTTAGTCAAGAAGGTTACTATGGAGTTATGTGAAGAAGGGACTGTTGCTCAGATACTAATCATAGAATGGTTTGGGTTGGAAGGGACCTTTAAGATCATCTAGTTTCACCCCCCTGCTGTTGGCAAGGACTAGACCAGGCTGCTCACAGCTCCATCCAGCCTGGCCTTGAATACTTCCAGGGAGGGGGCATCCACAACCTCTCTGGGCAACCTGTTCCAGTGTCTCACCACCCTCATTCATGGCTGTTGTAAAAAGGTCCCTGGCATGTAATGGAGGTGGTGAGTTTCTGATTGTTTTTGTCTTGACCTTCTCTTTCCAAGTTGGCTAGCTCATAGCAGCAGAAAATGAAATCGTACATCCATTTAGTCATGGTCATTGTGGTGACAGCTATAGGGTGGAAAAGACAAGCTGGTGGAACTAGGGTCATTTTCTAACTCCAGAGAAAGCCTATAGGGTATTTTATCCTTAAATTAATTCTAGTGGGAAGCCTCAACAGGATGATGATGAGGTGATTGTAGGCTGGCTGCTGAAATGGGGTTCATGCCCCACAGGATTTGACCTGCATTTGGCATTGAAGATGAATATACCTCATCAGCATCTCTGTGCAAGATTGAGCAGCATGACTGTCTTGAATCAGGCTTACTCTTTTAGGGTTGATTACTTGAAATTTATACTTGTGTTGGTGGCTTTTGATTAAAAATACATAAACAAAATGAAGAATGTGTCTATTTGAATTCACACCGTTATCGTACATCTCAAGTCTTTTAACCATTCTTACGTAATGACTAAGGTGGGAAGTTTTAGGAGAGTGACAGTTGTGCAGACATTGATAGAAATGGAAGTCTGCAAGGGGTGGTGACAGCATTATTCCAACTTCAGAATTGAGTCAGGGTCAAATAAAGCTCATGGCTCTTGTGCAGCATCCATATGTAAGGTTCTCTATCTCCAACTGTACACTAAACTGTAAGATAATAAGTGGAGGCTGATGGGAAGAAGTATCACTTGTGGGAAGTTACTTGCATGCTTTTGCCCATAAGGTGAAATGACAATTGTAAACCAGTAGTGCTGAATGCAGTAGCAACAGCTCCATCAGGTGCTCAGAGCCCTGTCCAGACTAAACTTGAGTGTCTCCAGGGATGGGGCATCCCAACAAGTTTGTTAGAACTTCTAGCATAGGAGGTTCCACAGAGCTTGTAAGTAGGTTTTTAGCAGTATTAGAATGTGAAGGAAAAGTTTTTTCCTGCTGACTTTTTTTCCAAGTAAATGGTAAGCATCTCACTGCAGAGACCCGTGTGCACTGCTCTGAACTCTGAATATGTACTCATACTCTTCAGTCCCTTGACAATTTAATAAATTTAACATAAATTTAACATTTAATTTGTCCCTTGACAAATAAACGTTTGTATAGCTGTGGTACATTCCATTTTTCAGTTGTGCATATAGAAGCTTACTGTAAGATTCTGCATTCACTACTTCTTTGTCTTTACATCTAGGAATGTGAGCTACATTGACCTCAAGTGCAGAACTTGACTGCAGTTTGACTTGATCAAAGTATTTGGTTCTTTGGGGGTTTGCGGAAATGAAGTGTTGAACAACAGAAAGCTGTGATTAGCCAGCTGGAAAGAGGAGGAACTAGATACAGGGAGGAAAATGCTTTCCTAAAACTGAAACTAAGCTTATTAGGTACTCACTTTCTATACATTCTTTCCTCTAGAACTTCATAGGTAGGGCTAATGCAGTGAGGCAGTTGATAAAGAGGATGATCTCTGTATTCATATCAGATTCTGTGTTTTTGTCTGTTGAGTTATGCATAGCAGAGGATTATTATGCAGTTTTCAGTATTACAGAGGTGGTGGGAGTAGGTGTTTTGTTTTTAATTAGTAGCTGTTAATGAGTTCCTATGTGGGATATATTGACAGTCAATGCGCTGACATAAAATGTTAGTTACAGTGCAGCCTCGAATCCTGAAGTGGGTTCCAACAGTAATATGTATACTTAAAATAAAATCACTAGGATCTGAAAATAAAAATATCAGCAGAATTCCTCTCAGTTGCAGTCCAGATGCCTAGAGACGATGTAAACCACAAGTGGTCATGATATAATTAGCAAAACGGAAGAAAATATGAGTTTACTGGGTTTGCAGACCTTTTGGGGCTGTTCAGAAGAGTGTTTACCTGCTTCAGTTTGTTCCAGGTTTTCACTTTCCTGATTATAAAACTAATTAATAATCATCTTGAGTTGGGAGGGAAGAGGGGAAACACATCTACTTCATGCAGAAAATAATTATGTTTCAGAGAGATGAGCTGATGACTTCTTGCTTCTCTTCTGAAATCCTCAAGGTGGCAATCTTGCATTACAGCTAAGTGTATAGGGCTGTGGGTTTCTTTTCTTCCCCCCCAGTGCTGAGTCTTTTACATGCTGTCCTTGTGGTGGCAACAGGCGCTTGCTTGGAGTGCTGCAGAGTATACTGCTGTCAGTTGTGTAAATGCTCCATCTTGCACGTAACTTGGATACAGACCATCTTTCATAGACTTGTGCAGTCCTAAACTTGGGTGTGGTGGATGCAACAGTGCATTTATCCCTTGGGTTGGTAGTTATGAAAATAAGCACAGAGATAACTAGCTATGATGGGCTAGATGGAAAGTTTGTTTTTATTCAGTAGTAGCATTTCAGCAGATGTGGTGCATATATGCAGGCCAGTGAGCTTCCCTGTAAAAATGGCTGAGAAAACATCTTTCAGTCACAGTAGTTTTCTGTGTTCAGAAGACTTTAATTACATCATTTTGCTGTTGTGGGCATGAGATGTAATGGAACATTGACCTACTCTCCTTTTGATTTTTACGGTTAACTTTAATGGGAAGCTGATTAATTTTTTATGTTAGACTACTGAGCCGACCCTGGCTATCAAACAGTTGGTGTGATGCAGTCTGCGTTGTGTACAGATTTTATGTTGGGTCTGCAAGTATGTGGCTTTTGAATGGAAGCTTTTTCTCCTGTCATGCAGAAGAGAGGGCTGAAGTTCTTCAGTTTTAATTTTTGCAGGGAAGGATTTTCATAACCCTGATCTTAGCAAATAGCAGACGCGCTTCAGTTCCAGTTGCAAGCAGCTTAATTCCCAGTCTTCACTTCCTCTTTTGTTTAGGGGAAACAAAATCTATAACTCGGGGACTAGTGCTGTTTCTTCCCCAGGTGTTGAATGTGGAACTTGGTGTGTCTGGCTCTCAGAAAATTGCCCTTTTGCAGCAGGTGCCCAAGTAGCTGCTCGTTGCCTCCTTTATATGCGAGGATGTGATCAGTGCTGTTCCTGCTGTCATCTGTTTGTTTTTCAAGGTTGTCACAGAATTCAACCTTTGCTTGCTCTTTTTACGTCTTGAGAAACATCTTCTTTTGTAGGAAAGCTGAGTGGTGTGTATTTCTTTGCTGGCAAGTCAATAGAGCAAAACAGAATTGGCTAGGGTGCCAGGGTCTGACCTGCACATGGCAAGAGTAGCAGATGTGAGGATGGCAGCTCTTGGCTGCAAAATAGGTAGGCACTGTGCTTCAGCACTGCAGTAATCACAGGGGTAGCATGCTTTGTGTTAAAAGGGACATTTTGAGATCATCTAGACCAAACCCCCTGCTGTGGGTGTGGGGTTTTGAGATGGATCTGTCAGAGCTTTGTCCAAGTGTCATCAAGTTTCCAGGTATATCACAAAATGGTTTGGCTTGCATGGGACCATTAAGACCATCTAGTTACAACTCCCTACTATAGACAGGGACACTTCCTTCCAGAGCAGGTTGTTCACAGCCCCATCCAGCCTGGCCTTGAACACCTCTAGGGTGGGAGGACCTCCATTGTCCTTGGTTCTCCTCCTCTCGTGCCTCAGGGCACTGTATCCTGCTGAGAGGACTGCAAAAACTGAGCGGCTGTACTGTTGAGCTGCCTGGGACATCTCTCCATGCTTTGGGTTGTCCAAGCAGAAGTGGTAGGAGCTAGGACTTAATGGTCTTTGTAGGTCTCTTTCAACTCATCTGTTCTAATTCAAAACTTCCACGGTGTCCAAAGCTAACTGGAAGAGGAAGCAAGCCTTCAGTGAAGCACAGCTTGAGAGTTGTTTAGTTTCCAGAAATAACCAGTAGGTGACAGTTTGCCTTGGGAGGCACCACCTCCCTGAGGAGGGTATTTGCGTTGGCTTAGGGAGATGTTAGTGTTAACGCTGAAGATTTGGCAGGCGGTGCGGTACTGCAGACACCAAATACTTCTCGGATGTGGGGTTTTTTCTGTCTTGAAAGCTGAATGTGAAAAACCAAGAGCCTGTTTAATTCGCTTCTGAAGTTGTAGAGGAAAAACAGAAAAGGTCAAGAAATGTAAAAATTTCAGTTAAGCTGGAATGTTAATTTGGTTGTGCCTAGCAATTGCTGTTCCTTTTCTTTGTAAGTCTTAAATGACTGGCTCTGTAGGGTTTTTATTTGGTCTCTAAATTAATTTGATTTCACAGATTTTTTTTGGCTTTTTTAATAGTTTCTCTTATTACCCAGCTGTACAGTTGTGTTAATGGGTTTGGTTTGCATTCTCCTTGCAAAGATTAAAGCTGGTGGTGAGACTTCACAGCACTAGTTGGCAGTTGTGAGGGGGGTAAGTCCCCAACAGACTTGTTTTCTGTTGGTTTTCAAAGCCAAGTGCTAACTCAAGCTGTACAGCATTTCCAGCTAACTAGCTGAGAAATGGACACGTCAATTCTGATAGAAGAGCTTGTTTTTCAGAGTGCTCTGTCAGTATCTGTTGTGGACTCTATAGCTTTGAAAGAAAAGACTTCTAGACAACAAGGCCTAAAATGGTACATAATGAGAAGGGATCTGAACAGCTGAAATCTCATCTTAATCCTCTTTTGTGGTCTTTCTGGATTTCTGCTTCTAAGTTAATTTTTTTTTTTAAATAGTGTTAATTATCACCACTCTATGATTATGTTGGCTTCTTATTAGTAACGAGGAGACCTGTAAAAGTGCAGTACCGCCATTTTGACAACGGTACTCCATGGAGTTCAATATTTGTATGTATTCAAAGAGGAAGAGGACTGTCTGAGTGTTCTGAGGTGATGTGGCCAGGAGGAGGCAGCCCCCTGGGGTGCCTTCGGCCTGCTGCTGTGTGTTCCCCAGCTGAAAGTTAGACCTGTGAGAGCCCATCCTATGGCAAGCATTGATGTGAGGGGGGGGGGGGGGGGGGGGGGGAAATTGAGACTAGGAAAGAGTATTTCTGAAGACTTGGATTTGTGGCTGAGGAAAATGCATAAAACTGTTGTCACAATCTCTATATTTTTGCCAGATAAACCACTAATATTAAGTGTACGCCAAAACCCATGTCAGTGCTGGAGTGATGCAGTAATAACCTCTGTTTTGTCTGACGCTTTGCTTTGGGGTGCTCCTGGAAAGGAGAGATGCTGTCTGTGAGAGCAGCAAGGAGATGGTGCTGCCTATGGCAGTCCCAGGGCTGGGAGGCCCACGTCTGCATCCAGCCGGGAGGTCACCGCCGAACATTTTTCTCTCTAATTAGGATGTTGAAGTACTTAAGCTGTGGGGCATTTACGTGAGAGCTTCTGATTATTGTGTGTTGAAAGGCTCCGTTAATGAAGCAAAGGCGAAGTCAGTTTCTGTTGTGGATAGCACTGAAAACCTAATTTAAAGGTTGTATGGAGAAATCAGCTCAGAAGGCTTGTAGAAGATTCTAACAGACTATTAGCTTTTCTATTTCTTCTCCTCAAGATGTTTATTACATACAGCTGAGAGACTAGCCAGGAAAATGTAGTCAGAGGCTGCAATTTCTCCTCTGCTGGGCCCGCTCTGGAGGTGCCTTACCCAGGTGTGTACCTGCAGTGCCCTGAAATGCTTGCAGGTGTAACATTGGGAACCATAGCTATGAGAACTTAAGGAAAACTGTAGGCATGGCAGGAAACAAGGTGATGTTTCCTATTCTAAAGGGCAGACTGAAGTGCAATTACCAACAAATTACTGGTTTTCAATCTTTGCAGTTTGGCTTTTTGGTCTCGCTGTTAAGCTGATCGATTCCAGCATCCTGCTTGGGGAAGCCTGATGATTTAAAAACAAAAACTTTCTGCTTTAATAAGAGACTGTTTCTGTCCTCAGTAGTTTAATTCCCTGCTCTGCACGATTTGTTTGCATGAGTAGCTCCATTGACTCCCAGAGGACTCCGCATTCAGACTCTCAGCATTGGCACAGATGCATAAACCAGCCTCTAGTTTGTGCTAATTCACAAGGCAGACTTATTTTAGACTCCAGCCTTTCAGGGTGTAAATGTAGCAGTTCCAGACTTGCACATTTTGTAGCCTAAGCTTCTCTCTGTGTGTCTGATGTTAAACTGAAGTTATTTTAAGTGCGTCTTATGTCTATAGTAGCCTACACTCTCATTATTGAATGTTAACCATGTTTTATGTGCTGTAGTGCCAGTAATCAGCTATTAAAATTCCGTATTGAATGTTTTTCAGACAAAAAATAAGATTAAGAAATTTTCTTGTTTTACTTTGAGCAATATTTTACAACACTGATTTTTGTTTTCTGCCCCAAATAAGGAATGTGATGTATTTTTAATTGGAGCTGAGACTGGGGAGGTCCTGAGGGGGAACTGAGTGGCACAGGGCTTGTGCTCCATCTTAAGCCCTTTAAGAACCTTACAGAGCTCTCCTTACTGTGACGTAGCATCTTGTAAATTATACAGAGTACAGTGGCTCATTATGTTTTGTCTAGTTTTTAATTCAGTAATTGCATTTGACATATTTTTTGTTTTTCTTCCTCAATAGGTGCAGGCAAAACACCAACTTTGGGAGGAGGGTTCCATGCGAATCTGGGAAAGGAGTCACGAGCACAAACTCTACAGAATGGTACTTGCAAGCTTTAATTCTGTTGAAGTGACTTTTTTTTTTTAATTAACATGATTGATTGCAATAAATTTGTAGTTTTGAATGTGACCTCAAAACCTTTGGAAGCCAATTGCTGTTCGGTAGTAGACAGTTTGGCATAGTGCTGATTTTACATTGTGCTCTCATTTGGTTGCCATACCTGATTTATGAGGTCAGGTATCTGGCTGACAAAGGGTAATGACACCTTACAGTGCTATCGGAGTTTAAAAGAGCTTTTTCAAGGTTGATGTGCCCGTTGCACTTCTTTATTCTTTCTTAACTTACTGTGGCTTTATGTCAAATTTCAGGGTTCTTGTGGTGCTTTATGCATGTTTATTTTTAAGTATAAGTGCTCAAATGCTTTTGTTTTTGTATAAGAGCAAGGCAATGCACACATAGTAATCACATACACATAGTAATATGCTTAAATAGCAATCATGTTCTTAATATGCGACTCTTGAACAGATAAGGGAAATATGGAGAAAGGTTTTGGTGTCCGGAGAATGTTTATGTTCTTGTTTTATGCTATACATCTCAACTGAAACCTTCCTCACCTACAGTCTTTAAAGAGAATGAATAAAACAGCTTTTATTCCAGAAATGGTCTTCCAGTTTCATTTGCTGGTGTCTATCAATGGACAGGAGTTGTCCTTTTTTATTTTGGTAATCAATACTATTGTTTCATAACTCCTGTAGATGACAACTGATGGACTGTCATATCAGAGATGCAGGAGGGTGATGTGTAATTAACCAGGGGATGTAATAGCTCCATATCACTTAAACTTCATTTTGTGGGGTATTTTAGATAATGGCATTTTCTTCATATCTTAACCGTTACAGCTAAAACATATAAGGTCTTGACTGATACTGAGTCTACATGGATCAATCTTATGCTTTCAATTTCTGATATTTTATCTGCATCATTACAGAAATGGTAAGATTGATCTGCGGTATTGAAATAGACCCAGATTGCTTTGATCAGCCTTATGTAGCTGTTTGGTATACAGACTGTTTTACTCAGCTGTTTGTACCAAGTATCAAGCTCTGTTTGTTTGGCAGAGTAAATCTCACACTTTGTGAGCAGGTTCAGTGTCATGTCTGAAATGGCTGTTTTGTGAATTCTGAGAATGTCCACATCAGCTATGCTAGTGGAATAAAACCACTGCAGTGCCTTTTATGGTATTAGAATTGTCATCTGATGAAGGCATTTTAATCATAGCTGTAATTTTGCACAGGTATTTTAATAACAAATTGGTTGTGTGTAGGAACTGCTCAGTGACTTGACTTTAATTGTAGAAAAATAAAATGCTGAGGTGAGAAAATGCTGTTGTCGTCTTGGAGTGTAGGAATCATTTAAAAACCCATTTTAGTAATAGAAGTTAAACGAAATGCGTAGGTGTTATTCTGGAAGCTAAACCTGCCTTCTTTCCTGGCTGAACTTCTGGGGATGTAATACGTCTGTGCATCTTCCATTGCAACAGCTTTTGAGTGTGCTGCACTTCTCAGGATCCCCTCATCGTACGCAATGATCTTTACTTGGCATCATAGAAAAAGATATTGTAGTTGTTGGAAATGAAATTCTCCCAAACCCTTCAGAAAGGGGGAAATAATTCTTTTTAGCTTTACTTCTTTGAAGCTCTTTACCGTTTCCCTTCTTTTGTGGCTATCCTTTATATTAAAAACAACAACAACAAAACAGTGAAGGCATTTGGTCTTTGATTTCTGAGGCCAACCTGAATTTGTCATGCTGCCAGTCTGAGAAAGTTTGTTTCCATGAGCTAAGCAGTGCTCTTGTTTAGTCCTGGGCACGACAGCAGCAGCTGCAATTGCAGGTAGAGCAATTGGTGCTTGAAAGGCCCTTCTTTCTGCTGCTCTATAATGAGCTGGATGTCTGCTGCATTTAAACATGTTTTTAGCTTTATGTAGCTCTTAATTGCAAATTCAGCTGCAACAGTGAGATTATAGAATCTCACCCTGCCACTGTGCCCACGATCATGATTTTTTAAAAATTATATTAATATCCATTGTATTTACATTTGAAAGTATAGCAAGGTAAATGAACTTACTGCATATTTCTAAAAGAAAATGCATGAGGTGGTTCACTGGGTGAAGCCGAGGTGCACTGATAGGTGGCTGTATTAAAGACAATCAGCTCTCCCTGGAGTGCTGTGCTGATCAGAAGAATTGCTGTGCTAATGATTTATTTGCTGGTACTCCTGTGCTTGCACTGCCAGAGTTCCCCAAGTTGCAGATGCAATGAGCTGCTCTCAGGATGGGTGTGCAGCACGGCTTGTAAGCGCCCTTCCCATGGCTTCCAGGAGGTCTGTTCCTTGGGATCTGCTGCTGATGCTTAGGTCAAGGCTATAGGTCAGTGTATACATGCACTATGTGGCGCTCTGCATAGGTTGCTGCTGAAGGGAAGAACCAGACAGGGTGGGAAGCAGCGATGGGCGGTAGAGCTCTGGAGGTTGTCCCCAGTGTCTGAGAGCAGCTGGGAGGCGCGTGTGTGGTCTGGGAGTGCTGGCAGGTCTCTGAGCGTGCCTGCTCTGCTTGCCAGCAACCTGCAAGCTTGACATGATCCGGGGAAAAGTCCAGCAGCGAAGCAGGAACTTGTTATTTCTTAGGAAAAAAAAAACCCACAGTCCCCCTGCTACTTTCCCTTCCTCCTCCGTGTAGCTCGGGCCAAGTTCTTCCCATCTGTAATGTCTGTCTTTTCAGGGGAGGTGAAAGGGGGGTGGTTTGGCCTCACTGTCTCTTATTTAATCACTAGTAAAGCAGCTGGGGTTGGCTAAATGTATGATGCTGCTGGTTTTTGAGGCTTGTAATTAAAAGACGTTTAGAATTAGATGAAAAACAGTTTTTCATTAGAATACCTAAAGTAATAATTTATGTGAGGTTTTTTTTTCCCTTTCATTTGAAAGTGAAGAAACGCCACAGTGAAATCTCCGTACAACTGCTGAATGCTTTCAGGCTCTTCTGCAAAACCAGTATTCTGTGCATTGGTATTTCCATGTATGCTCTCAGTACAACCATGGGTAAACCCTGAAGGTTTTACAGTTTCCAGGTGTGTAAGGATGTCTCGTACACAGAGCTAGTCTCTGTAACACACGTGCCTTCGCTTTCTTTTTCCTTGCTGTTTATAACATGGTGGTGTCTGGCAGTTTGTATTCTCTGCCTTTTTCTACTGAACCAGCTGATGTTTGTGGGTGTTTGGTTGGGAATTGGCTGCAGTTATGAAAACGGGAGTCTTGTTTATACTTGTTAAAATATGTATGCAAGGAAGGCCTAATACTGTTATTTGTTCATTATCAGTTTGGTTTCCAGTGTGCTGTTCCGTGTTAATTGAGCGTGTGAAGCTCCACCAGTTCCTTAATCTCAGGCCCACAAAATGGTTCATCTCTGCTCCTGTAGAGCTCATTTTCTGCTGTAAGAGCCTGTACATCCATGAGATGGTACGAAGAGTTGCTTTTATAAGGCTTGACAAAATAGCCATGCAGTGCTGTTTCTGTGAGAAAGAGTTACGAATAAAATACCAGCTCCGAGAGGGGACCTTTGACAAGACTTCTTTCTTTGTGGTCTGGGCCTCTTCAAATTGCTGCAGAACTTTTATGGGTACTTACAGGGCTGAAATTGAGAGTTCTGTCTCTTTAAATCTTATTTTACAGCTCTGTGCTACATTACATAACCTCTCTAAATAGCTGGTTTATTCTTGCTTCCTTGCAGGCAATCTGCTCTTGCTATATCCACGTCAGATCCATAGTTACAAGGGAGTTGTTCTTGACTTGGAGCTCTGATACTTTCAATAGTCTTCAGTGGCCAAAAAGAAAAGGGAGAGGGGAAGGAAGGTCAATGGCATGATTATAAATTGAAAGCTTCAGTTGCACTTTTGGTTAAAACTAAGTTTGAAGATCGCAGCTGCATCTAGCTTAATCCAATTTCTGAACTGTTGCACTGTGTTTTTAATCATTTCTTTAAATGAATGTGTTTTCCCCTCAGTCCTTCTAAATGCCAAAATGTAGCTAACGGTATTTTAATCCTAAATGGGGAGGCATTTCTGAAGATGTTTTTTTATGCATTTTTGACTGTTTAAATGTGCACTATTTGCTTAATTCTTTCACATTTGTTGTCATCAGTAATTTCGTAGCTAGTTTATCACAAGTGATTATGGAGGATATACTTCCAGCCAGAACTATATGGCGTGAATTAAACCAGAACAATATATTACATGCATGAAGAACAGATGTAGCCAAAGGAGAGAAATGGAGAAACGCATCTTTATTTAACAAAAGTAGAACAAGGGAGCAGAGGACAGTAGAATCATAGAATGATTTAGATGAAACGGATCTCTGGAGATCTACAGTCAAAGTGGTGGCTGTGAAGTTGCATTAAGCTGCTCGGAGCCCGGTGCAGCTGAGCTTTGAGCATCCATAAGGATAGATATGATGCAGTCTCCCTGGATGACTTGTTCTTACGCTTGACCACCCTCAGTGAGAAGAATGTTTCCCTTGTATTTAATGTGATTCTTACCTCTTGTCCTTTCCCTCTGCATCTCCAACAATTCTATCTCCATCTTTGTAACCTCCCACTGAGCAGCTGAAGATGCTGCTAATACTTTCCTGCTTAGCATCTCTTCTGAAGACTGAACAAATTCAGATCCTGGCCTCACGTCATGTGCTCCAGTCTCCTAATCATCTTAACAGCTCTCTGCTGGACTTGTTCCAATACGTCAGTGCCTTTCTCGTGCAGAGATGTCCTGAACTGGACAAAGTACTCTAAATATATTCTCACAAGCATTGACTAGGAGATAATAATAATCCCTTCTCTCGAGCTGCTCGTGATACTTTTAATAATGCATCTCTAGTGTGGACTAGTTTGCAGCTTTAGCCTTCGTCACTGCAGTTAGGTGCTGTGGTCATATTCATCATTTTGTCCAGGAGAACTCAGATCCTTTTCTGCCAAGCTGCTCCTTAGCCTGTTCTGTTGCCTGTGATTCTTCTATCACAAGTGCAAAAAAAAAAAAAAAAAATTGTTTGCCTTGTTGAGCAACTGTAATATGGCTTGGATTGTAATTATGAAACATCTAATCTGTGCCGTTTTCTTGTCTTTCTTGCATTCATTTCTATTGTGATACAAGCTAGTCCTAGTCCTTGCATCTCCACCATCAGTTCATACTCTCACTTTCTCTTGTTGCCTCTTCAACTAACCATTGCTTAAAGTTCTCCTTTTCTGCTTTTGTCTTGTATCCTCCTTTCTTTATTCACCGAAGCTCTGAGAGATTATTCTTTTAGCCAGGCCATTGCTTTGATCTTACCCTCTGATCAGGCTAATGCCTTGTCTCTTTATGAGTCCCTTGTTATCATTAGCAACTTTTGTCTGATTAATTTTCATCTTTCCTTTTGATGTGTCATCTTTCTTTGTGCCTCCCTGGAGAGGATGTAGGGCCTCTTTCCCTTTATTTTTGGGATGATTTTTCTCCTCTGGTAAAAACTTCTTCATTCCTGACATACCTCTTCCATCCAGTCCCATGTCGTGGTTTGTGCTGGGATTTAGCTGGCAAACTTTAGATGTCTTTGTGAGCGTGTCATCTTGAATTCCATTCAGGGTCTCTAAGTAGAGGTGGACAGATCAAGAGTATGATTAATTTTGCCCAAAAGGAAGTCATATGACTCATTCTTTTAAGTGCTTGTTTCTCTTCTCCCACTGAAAGGAAGTCTAGATAGACTAAGCTCAGATGTTCATCTCTGCCGATAAGAGTGATGAATCCTGTGCTTTACTGTCTGTGTTTCTGGATCATCTTCTCGACACAGACTTAACATGGCCAGAACTGAACTTCTGAATCACATCCCACTGTCCCACTTTTTGCATGCTAACAAGGTTAAGCTTCCTCCCTTTCAGGTTACTCACATCTTTCTGTCTTGTAGGCCCATCCTCTCTGCTAAGACACGGTTGGGTCTTAGACATAACACTTGCATATGTGTTTCTTGCGCAAATGGTCTCTTGACCTCTGCTCTTCCTCTTTGATCAGGACACGCTACAGAGTCAGGAAGGCAGACAACTTGTGGCTTGGGATCTTCAATGTTTGCTACCTTAAACTTTTCATGGAAGAATTTTCAAAGGAATATTTTTCCAGCCAGTTTGCCCCTTTTCCATTTGTGATTGCTGCTACTTGTCACACAGCCTTTCAGCAGGGAACGTTTCTGGTGTTACTAGGCTGCTGTGCTGTGTCTCAGTAGATATTCCTGGTTCTGTGTACTGATACAGGCTCTGGTAAGTCACAGAAGTATGGCCCTGATGCTGGTCTCCCTGATGGCTGACCTGGTTATCTCAGTAGCTTACACACCTCTCAGAACTTCAGATTAATGTATTTCCCTGCACTTACTCTTGGGGAGGCATAGGGTTTGATTCAAAGGCATGTGAGGATACCAGAGTCTTTCTGGCACTGCCATTCTGAATGCTGCCTCTCCCCCAGCGCGTGGTGTATCCATCTCAGACGGCTCTGCTCCAGGGTCTCCAGTTGCCTATTGAAAGACCTGTCATGTTCATCAGCTGATCTAGGACAACCTTTTGGTTTGGGAGTGATTGACTGCTTCCTACCCGACTTCAGATTTGAAAAATGTTGAGTGTTGGCTATCCTTGAATGTGTTTTGATAGAGAGTGATGAATGAAGTAGCTATCTCAAAGCTGTCTTCAGCTTTTGCTAGGCTGCTTTGTCCTCAGGATTTCTAGTGAAGAGGGGCTGGGATCCTTTAGAGCTGAGATCTGCTGGAGGTACTGTAATGGAAGGATTTTGCCATGAGGATAACAACAGCATGTTGAGCACAGTGTGCCAGCTGACTGAAATACATGAATCAGCCTTTGCTTTTCTTACTTACTTTTCTTGTTTGCTTGCCTTCAAAAAGGAAAAACTGGAAAAGAGGTCTCCAGAATCTGTTGGAGGTATTGATTTCATCCATATGTGGACTCAGGGCAATCTCTGCTGTTACTTTCTATTTTTGTGAAGATTGTTCTTGAAATTGAGAAGAAAATCAGTCTCAAAAGAGTTAACAGATGCCCTTTATTGTCTTAATTAAAAACAAAAACCCCTTGGTGTTCAGTGCTTTGAGCTGGTCTGGCTGTGGCTGGAGTTAAAGACGTCTTTCATGGTTCTTTTGCTCTTTCTCTTCTCCTGTCTCTGTTCTGTCTCCTGCTTTAATAATTGGCTGAGGGCAAGCAAACTGTTGTGCCAGGGAAGCACAAACCTCTGCTTCTTTTTGTCAGGCAAAAGGAGAAGTGCCTTCTAAAATGACGCACAGTGGTGAGATTTTCTACTTGGGTATTAAGATTTTTGGTGTCTCGTTCTCAGAATTTTCCCTGTTAACTCTGACAGTTCCTACGTGACACAGAGTAGGACAATACGTATCACATTAGCAGGATTCACTGACAGAGATTTATCTCCCTCCAGCCTTGTGTAGGTAATTGGAACCTGTCATTTCTCTGGAGAGCAATCCCTTAAGTAAAGACAGTTTATCTAGCAGGCTAATGTTTTTTAAAGCATTCACTTTTTATAGCACCGTTCAGGAGGAGATGGGCTTGGATATGAATAGGCCTAGCTTCCTACTTGCGTGCTGTCACAGAAAACAGGTAGTTGCCTTTCTCTCCACCCCTCTCGTAACATCTCCCCACTTCCGTGCCGCCTCTTCTGACCAGCTTCTGAATTAAACCATTCTAGCTTTGGATGGTTGTTAGACAGCTTTAAAATACACCTCAAATAACGGAGCTTTGATTTCAGTTCTGTGTAAATGCCACTCGCTCTTTTTATTATCTAAATATGTCACTTATGGCATAAGGATTTTTTAATAAATGCTTGAAGATGATTTTTGAAGTGTTTGTGCCATTTATAGGCACTGTGACACCAAACCTGAGAGGGGAAGAGTTGTTTTTTCTTTCCAATGCTGTGCTCTCTGATGACACTCAGTTCCTCACTCGGCGTGCTGAAAGCGCCTTAGTGTTTTTCCCTATGAAATAAATAGGGGATCTTGCGGCACAGCAGCGCGGCGTTGTCTCAGCCTGAGGATTTGAAAGTGTGCTTTGCTGGTGGTGCTGGTGCAGTTCTCTGGAAGATAACTTCTCCTAAGTAGCGGCCACAGCCTTGAGCTTCTGGGTCCCTATGCCATGAGATTAACAAATAGAGTGATGCAGTGCCTGCGTACGCTGTTTTTAGAAGGATGACTGACTCGCTTATGTCCTTGCAGACATGTTTTGCTCACTTTCACCTGCGGTTATGCTGTGATCCTGAGCTGCTTTTTCCTCATCATGGGTCATGGTGTGAGCACTGAGTGCCCCTTGCATTGGAATCGCTGTATGTCTGTTGGCCGGGGCCCAGCTGGCATGACCTCCAGCCCTGGGGCTGACCATGTGGGCATGCTGTATGTGACTCTGTTGCAGTGACACCTGCCCAGGCTAACCTGGCATGAGGAACTAGACACTATCAGGTTCTGTACCAGGCATGCAATGTGTATTCAGTGTGAGGGTCTCCCCATGTCCCATAAGTTGCACAACGCAGCAGCACAGAACTACGTCCACCTCCCACTTAGAAAAAGAAAGCAACCAAAAACACTGCAGGAAAACAAATCCTTCTTCCCAACCAGGACAGCTGTGCATGCATATTTTTAAGCTGGATGGTCTCTGTGACTTGCTGCATTTGTGTGGGTGGTTGTGTCAGCCTGGGAGCTGACGTGCTGTGGTGCGTGGGTGACAGTGAGGTGTTGTGTTAAAAGGCTGGGAGCTCTTTGGAGTGGTGTTGCCATCAGAAGCCCTTGTCTCAAAGAGCTACAGCTCTGCTGTCTGGTTCTACAGTGTGTCTAGCAGCAAAGCTACTGTGCTCCCTGCCTTTCTAACCCTTCAGCTGCCCTTTCCACTTCTCTCTTCCAAGCTGGGGGTGATGTATCTGTTCACTATGACAGTAAAAATATTTGGGTTTTGTGACAAAAACAAACAAAAAAAACCCTAAACCATCTTTTTTTTTTCCCACCCATTTTCCTTTTTTTGTTACACTTCTCTGCTTCTACAGGGGATGAGGGAATGGATACTGTAAAGATCACAGAATCATTGAGGCCTTTGAGTTGGAAGGGACGGTTAAAGGCCATCTGGTCCAATTCCCCTGCAGCGAATAGGGACCTCTTCAGCTCCCTCAGATGCTCAGAGCCACATCGAGCCTGACCTTGGGTGTCTACAGGGATGGGGCACCACCACCTCTACGGGCAACCTGTGCCAGTGCCTCACCACCCTACTGTAAAGCAAACAAACAAAAAAACCCTTCATTAGATCCAGTCTATAGCTCCCCTCTTTTAGTTTGAAATCATTTTCCCATGTCCTATCACAACAGACCCTGCTAAAGAGTCTGTCGCCTTTTTTCTTGTGGCCCCCCTTTAGATGTGCAAAGGCTGCTCTCAGCTCTCCCTGGAGCCTTCTCTGGACTGATCAGCTCCAGCTCCCAGCCTGTCCTCACAGGGAGGTGTTCCTTCCCTTGGGTCACTTCTATGGCTTCTTAAACCAGCTTTGCTGTGGGGAAGGTTGCATGCAGGACCATGCTGTTAGGTGCTTTTCTTTTATAACATGTATTTATAATCCACTGTCCTGTTAGGCTCAGTCTTGCACAGTCAGTGAAGGAAGGTGTTTTCTGTTCTTCTGGCTTGACTTAATATGAGTGGGAAGCCCTTTAGAAGCGTTCTGTTCATTGACTGCTGCTAGCAGATGGATGCTCTCTGCTTGAAGTGCCTCAGGCCTTTATATCTTCTGATTCCCCCCGCCCTCCTCCCAGCACATACCCTGGAGTGTGCAGGCTGTGCTAATTTCGTCGCAACTTAAAAAGGAATGATGAAGAAGAAATGCTCTCCTCTAATAGAATTCGTGTCTCTCGCTACGTCTTCAGGGAGTACTTTTTCATTTCAGGATCCCTAAGGATTTTTTCAGCAGCATGTGTTAGCTGTTCTGCCATACTTCACCAGAACAGCAGTAAAATTCTTAATGCATTAGGACCCAAATGCTAATTCTGTTTATATATTAATCAATTCAGAACATACAGCTTACGTGACACTCAGTTTGATTTTTCAAGTGATTTTAATAAACCGGGCTTGTCTATTTCTAATTCTGGGGTGGCCTTTTGTCTGGATGAGCTATAAACGAAGCCATTAAATAAACAGTTCATTAACCTGATATGCTAAAACATTTGAATGAATTCCAGAATTTTACTAATTTGGCTGTTGCTGAGTCAAGAGCTTTTCCCTCACATACCAATACAAATCAGCAGATGCTGCAGTTGAATTTACCTTTTTTTAATTTTTATTTTGCAGAATCCTAAAATGTTACTATACACTAATAAAATCCATGTGTTTCTTGTTAAGAATAATCAAAATTATACAGACTCAGAATTAAAATAGGTTCTATACTGATCGCTGTGCCTTAACTTCGCTGTGCAGAGTTTTCAAGGCACTGTAAGATCAGCAGGTGGTGCTGTTACACACTGCTGTAAACACCTCTCTTAAAAGTTCAAATTCTGATAGAAAATGCTGCTGTCAGAGTTATTAAACTGTAATTTCGTGGGAGGAGTGGCAAGGATGATCATTTCTTTAATCAGGTCTTTAAGGGAAAGCTTTTCCTAAGTCATTTTTTACTTCCAAAGTTATGCATTAATTACAGCCTTAAAGTTGCTTTATTTCCAAAAGTCTTGTGGAAGTGGATCTTTGTAGATGAACTTGGATTAGGAAATCATGAGTTTAATGTTGCAAACTGCTCTTTTGGGTGAAGATTTGAATTATCTTTCTGTACTCAAGTAATTGAATAATTTGGGACAATACAGGTGATGAAGTACTGGTCTGTGTCGATGGAAGCTATGCAGGTAAAAAGGAATTAAGGCTGAGTAGTTGTGGGTGGGAAAGGGTTATCCATGGGTATGGAAGGCATAGTTATAACTTCTTACATTGAGAATGTGGTGCTTCAAAAATGAGTTGT
Organism: Gallus gallus; assembly: GCF_016699485.2. NCBI lineage: Eukaryota > Metazoa > Chordata > Aves > Galliformes > Phasianidae > Gallus > Gallus gallus. Next base: position 52,315,800 of record NC_052536.1, on the reverse strand, counting down.
CTTGTTTCATACGTGTTTTTTGTTATTTTTTGCTTTGATTGGTTTTGAATGGAAGTTATAAACAAATGAGACTTATAGAGTAGAGAGAGAATGTGGTGGAGTGGCTTTCCCTGGAGGTGTTCAAGAACCATGGAGATGTGGCACTGAGGGATGTGGTCACTGGGCATGGTATGATGGCTTGGGGTTGGACTGGATGATCTTAGTGTCTTCTCCAACCATAATATTCTATGATTATGTAAGTACAGCGTGGTCTCCTTCAGTCTGAGCTCTGGTGTCAGTAAGAAGTTGGGTTCGGTGTGCTTAAGGCTGTTCTTGAGCTGCGCTGTTTAGATGAGACTGTGGGTGTTAGCAGGAGCTGTGTTTGCTTGGCAATGTTGTTTGGGATCCCAAATGTGTGTCTAGAAGTCTGGCTTTAATCACCTTCATTTAAAGCCTTTATACTGTTAAAACAAAACTGCCCCAAACAAACACAGGGTAAATGAAGTGAAAAGGTAATTGATTGCTGAGCGATTCCAAAGTCAGTTCAGGTTACTCCTGCATTTTCAACAGAAAGGCTTCTCTTAAGTCTGGGCAGTAGAAAAATCAAACAGACGTGGATCCTTCTTCAAAGAAAGGTCATTAGCGCTGAACGCAACTAAACAAGTGGCTAATTATTATGTTCAACTGTGTGATTCCCCTTGAAATATGCTAATGAACTTTGTAAAAAAAACAAAATCAATTAAAGATTGGATTTTTAGAAGAAAGCAGTACATTCTTTCCCTTACGTGCTCCAAACCCACACGTTTGATTAACAGTACTTTTGGGTAGTATGTTACCAAATACATAGTATTAAGCAAGCAGCTTAGGATCATAGTTGTGGTTTCCAGGGGTATACAAAAAGCTGGGGTTCTGGTACAGGAATTAGATGCACATGTTCTCATGTGTAGCTGTCATTCATTAGAGAGAACGTATACAAATATTTACATTTGTCTTGGATGTACTATTTGATTGCTTTCATAAGTCCTTATTCAGGGAAAACATTCCATGCGTTTTTATGGTAGGAAGCATGAACTTAGTATTGCTCAAAAGGGAGCTCTGGAGGGCTTAGTTAGTCCTTTGTAGCCCATTCAGGATGAATTTCTGAGAATAGGGTCCTTTCCAGAAACCAGACTTCAGGTCTGATCTGAGGTTTTTGATGGTAGTACTGAGCATACTGAACCTGAAGGTCACCTCTTTTCTGTCCTTGCAAAATTGATGTATAAAACACAGCCATCTTGTGGTGCTTTCAGAAAGGCCAGCGCATCAATTGTGCTGTCTGAAAGGAAGATAGGAGCACTGCAGCCTTCAGCCTCACTTGTATGGGGCATATAGCACAGGTGGGTGCTGATTGTTAGCAATTGTCTCTTTATGCTTGGGGTGTTGCAGAGACACGTGATGCAGAAAGGCATTTCTGGTTCCTTTGGGCACATGTGCAGGCACATGCAAGGGTAGATGCGCAGAAATCGTTTTGCATGGGAAAAGACACGTTCTAAATCAGGTTAGGAGATTAATTTGTCTGCTCATAGAATATGTATACTGCTCATTTTGAGGCAGTAGGCAGCTGAAAATTCCTGTTACCAGAGTCTTGTTAACCTCTTAGACAAATCAGAGGGGCTGCATGTTGCTGAACTGCTCTCCAGGCAGGCTGCTGAACTTCTTGCACGTGTCTCACTTCTCCTTGCTCTGATGCCTGTAGAAAACTCTGCTTTTTCTTTTCTCCTGGCATAGTGGCTCAGCACAGAATCTGAGGTGCACTGGGAGCTCTTAGAGGTATACTGAGTGGGGGGGAAAGATAGAAGGGAGCTCTGGGATTTCCCCTTTCAACTGTCTTAGGTAAATTCATCCTCTAATAATTTACCTAATCTCGTATGTTAAAAAAAAAAACCATCAACAACAAAACAAAAAACCCATAGATTCCTTCTAATCACTGGAAGATTAGGCAAAAGCCCTTACAAAATACAAAGGATTAAGAGCAGAGCCCCAGCTGCTCCAGTTGCACCAAGTCTTCAGGCTGAGGTTTTTGTGCATCACCTCTCCTGTTTCTTACCCTAGGACTGCCATGGAGTGAAAAGGAGAAAGCTGGCTTTGTGTCAGGAAGTTAGTAATGGCTCTGGGTTTATCAGTCACTCCTGTCTAACTACTAACCTCCATCTTAAGGGCGAGATGAATTGTCAGCATTTGCTAATCCAAATTCATCCTCATTTCTAAAGGTGAGCACAGCTATCGTCCTATCGTCAGCAAATTGGCGTCTGTAAATGAAAGAGATGTTAGAGGGATGCCTTATTATTCTAAGCCCCATGTAGCTTGCCAAATCCAAGCAGGTGTTATGTTTGCTTACTTCCGTGGCCATGCAGGCTCTGTGAGCTCAGGGAAATAGCTGGAAATAAAATTATTCAGCGTCAGCTGAAATCTTGTAAGTGATTTCATAAGCAGTACTAATGTTGGGTGAAGTTTTGTGAGTACAATCTCCTTCTACCTCAAAATAATGCTTTACCTAAGGGCTTCTTTCTTTTGGGGAGTGGGAGGTGGTGAACTAGTCTGACATTTTTCAGTTGTGTGAAATCTTTGTTTTTAAGCTTTAATACAAGGAAAATAATTTTCCAGCTTGGCTAATGATATGATGGGCAATTATGGATCCTGGGACTATTCAGAATGATCTGAAAATAGATTTAGAAACTATAGTTCCTAACAGGCGCTAGAAACAAATACTGCTTCTGATGCAAACTGAATCAGTCCTTGAGCGTGTCAAGGAAGAATACCACTTTTCAAGTGATTTTTTGGAACAAATCCAGGGTGCTTGTGAGGTGACGTTTGTAGTCTGAGTGGTCTGTGTTATTCCAGCTGGCCCTATACTAGAAGTTAACTCTTGATTGCTGCCAGCTTCCTTTTGGAGAGCAAGTGGGTATCTGTAGCTTTGGTCAAAATAAAGTTGTTAGACATCCTGTGGGTTGTAAATGTACTTCTGTCTCTTTCTGTTCTCAGTCCACAGCAAATCCAGCATGTTCTGATGGCAGATAGTCTCCTCAAGGGTTGTTTGTACCCCATTTCTTACCCTGTGGAGCTGGGAATAGAAATAATGTTCTTTCTGAAGCGCTGCAAGGCTGCTTACGTGTTCTTTTTGCTACTGAATAGACACTTCTCCTACTGTGTGCATGGGTAGTTTTCCTTAGAGGGTTGTTGGGTATTATTTGTTTAGTTTTTTAAGTAGGAGAGGAAAGTTGAGGTTGAGGTTGATCTTGATCTTAGACATAGAGAACTAAAGCTTTGAAGTCATTCTGGCTTTCTGAGCAACACTGATTTGTCAGACCAGGGAAGTCAAGTACTGAGCTTCCAGTGGCATTGAATATAAAATAAAAATAAAAAGTAAAAAAAGTACTAAGAAAACTTCAGCAGAGGATAAAGACGAGTACAAGGGAATGCAAGTGGTGACGTGGAAGCTAAAATCAAATCCTTTGGAGTGTCTGCTTTGGAGTGCCATCTCTACTTCCTGCAGCAGAAGTGAGCGACTGCCACCTCCCGCAGTGGCTCAGTGCAGAGAACAGTATGTATATTTTTTCTTTTCCTGCAGATGTACTCACTCGGTATTGAGTTAAGAAGAATCCTTATGTCAGATATCCATTCCTGATTTAGTCTGGAAAGCGTAAAAGAGAGACAACGTAATAGCTGCCACTTGGAACAAAATGCTTTGTTGAAGTTTTGGAGTGTTATGATTTCAAAAGATAATAGGCAGAGTTAGAATGAAACTAAAATCATGATGGATTTGGAGCCCTCAGAAATGTTTGGCTGTTTCAAGTTCAGCTCCCCATCTACATGAGCGTGACTTTCAATAGGAAGGTGAATGCTGAAGCTTATGGTAATTAAAGCCAGATCAAACAAAGCAGAGCTTATGCTTCTTGTTATGTGATAGTGTAAGAGGATGGAGTTTGATCATGCAGAAATGCTAACTTCAGTGTGTTCTGTAGTTAATTTAGTAGCCAGGCCTATGGATATTTGGACATAAATTCACCTTGCACAAAGCTAGGGAAAATTTTATCTGCCTGTCTTCTTTTTCTTCCACTCTACAGTAAAATACAAAAGGTAGAAAGGAGAAAGAACAGATTATAATTGTTCTGTGGAGGGAAAGTGTGGTCCCTGAGGTTAATTAATGTAGCAGTAGAACTTGCAAGGCCTTCAGTGAGGAGGCTGCTGGTAGCATAAACAGATTGGAGGCAGGCTGCTGATTGAAGTGTTTGTTTGTTCTTGTGGATGTTAAGAGGTCAGTAAGTAGAACTTACTCTGTGAACTCTACCAAAGCAATAGTTTTTTTTTTTTTAGGTTCAGCTTGATGCTGATGTTAAGTGATTCCTTGATTGCAGTTCCACAAAGTCCAAGAGGACAGAAGTAGGAATTCATTTTGGTATTTAGAGCAGCTGCCTGATTGAAACTCTGAGGCAGGTATTCCCTTACAGATAGCTTGCTTGAAGAAAAGGAAAGATTCCAAACAGTGTCACTAATCAGGAAAATAAAGTGGAGATCTGTCTATAGTCAGACTAGGGCATTATTAAGTTGAGATGGATCATCCTCACGACTGGTACAAAAACTCTTTCTGAGTAAGCTTACAATCAATATTCTTCTTTGTGTTAAGCATCAATGTCAACTCTGTAGGAGCAGTGACAGTATCAGGGGAGAAGAATCCATGTCTCCTTTAATGAGGTCCGTTAGGTTGCTGCATGGCAATCATTGCATAAATCCACTGATTTCTGTTTAAGTCTTTAGTCAGTGTGTTCTCTACGAGCTCTTTTTCACCATGCCATACTACCTGGGGAGAAATGAATTAATAATGCATCTAGTCTTGGACGTATATGTTTAATGGATGATCTCACATCCTACCTTGGAGTCATACTGCATGGAAAGCTGTGCTGTAATTGATCTTTGAGGTTTAACACTTGAAGAGGAAAATGTAATTGTGCTTACCTGAAATTTTCTTTACCTGCTAAGGTCTGGCATGCTAAAGCTCAGTAGGCCATCTAGAGTAACAAAGGAAGTTAGTATCTGAAGCTTTGATTGTGGAGGAAATGTCACATACTTTGAGCGGCGTTGTGATTTTATTGTTTCTCTTGTTTTTCCCAATATTTAATTTGAGGAAATTAAAATTGAGTTCCACGGAAAAGGTTTTTAAAGGGGTGAGAGCTTAAGTACGTGTAGATGGATCTTTGCTCTGCAGGTCAGGTAGTTCCTTTGGGTCAGTGTTGCATCTGTATTGCCCAGCTACAGAAATGCAAGCAGGCTGAAACACTTTTGTACTGAATCAGCAGAGGTGGCAATTTGGGGAGGGTGAAAGGGGGACCTTTCCTGTTCTATCTATTTGGAGTGTGTGGTGATTCTGTTGTAGAAAGTTGCCCCCCTCTCTTAATGCTTTATAATTTTGCAAAAGCGTGAGAACTTCAACCTCGTAAATCAGCATAGCCTGTTTGTATTTGGGCAGGATCACTCCATATCATCCATTTTTCTTGCCTCTTGTTCTTCCTACATTCATATGTTTTAAGCAGTGGGGGGTTTCCACTAGATCCCTTGGGAAACTATTATGAGGTCCAATGAGTTGCGTTGCAAGTTCTTGTTAATACGGTGCTTACATTTTCCTTTAATTTCATGTTGGTAGTACTTAGTCATGAGCTCATGCTCATATCTATTTATGGCCTAAACCTCCATTATCTTCCAGAAATCTAGTGATATTATGCTCTTCTCTTTATAAATCATGTTCAGTAATTTAAAGACGACTGGAAGTTCAGTCTCTGGGTCTTCAACAGTCATTGTGTTTGTCCCTCCTCCCGAGCCTCCATGTTCTTCCCCTTTCATTTGAAGGTGATTGCTGTTCCTCAGAAGAAGGGAGAACTCTTCCTTCCCATACATCTTGTATGTGATGAGTAAGTTCATATGAATGGAAAAGATTACATACGTAGAGATGGATACTGCTCAAATATGCCAAATATTTTTGAAGAAAGCCACGTTGGCTCTGTAGAAATACATAGATGGCATTGTGGTTCTAATTCTTTACTGGAACAGCCTTTGCATCTGACTTACACAAATGTTATTGTTTAAAGAAACGTAGGATTGTTTCTGAAATATGTGCATTCACTCTTTGACCATAAATCTCCTTTCAGTTCCATGCTGAAGTAGATAACGTGAGAGATGGGTTTGATAAATAGCATCACTGATCCATTTCATTGTTCAGCTGAGATTTGTGACAACCTTCGCTTTATTTTTAGTTTTTAAAGGAAGGAAATGTGAAAGATGAAGCTCTGTCTGTAACTTCTTCCTTAACCTGCGGCTGTGCGCAGATAAAATTACCAAGGGCAGTTGTAGTTCTGATCTGTACAGACCTGTAGTGGTAAATAAGAGCAGCTCCCTCAAATGCATACTCCTTACTTCTTATCTGCAGCTGATGGACTTGGCTACCGGGGACAAACGGAGGGCAGAACTTTCTTCTTTAGCTGCAGCCTGAGTAGAGATTGATGCTCTGTTACCTAACTGCTGGGTTCCTTATCCCTCCCAGATAAAGCAGTATTTGACCGCTCTTGTCAGTCTCATATAAAAATACCTTGAATAAGTATTAACCGAACACAGTCTTCCTTGCTTTTGTTACGGTTCTGTGCCTTTCCCAGCTTGATTTTACTGCTCTCTCTGCTTCCATTTTTAGATCATTTTTATCTCTTATCCCTTTGATGTCTTTAATAACTGCCTCTTTTTCTTCACCCCCCTCATTTATTTCACTTTGTCTGCATCCTTTTTCACTTGATGCCTTCTCACCACATTTCCATTTTTGAGGAGATATAAGGAATTTGCCAATTAGTTGATACTGACGAAGTTTTTACTTCCAGGCTTACTGTGTCAGACATGTTTATCAGTTGGGTATGGTCTGAATGGGGAGAGAGTGCCTTTTGTTATGTTCACATGTAGAATCATGGGAAGGAAAGGAAAAAAACCTCCACCACAAACCAGATCCCAGGAGCAGTGTGGGGCCAATGGGGCCTTTTTCAATCCTGAAGCAGCGGCGACTGTAAGTTGTACAGGTTGAGAGCAGAGAGGTATCAGTCTCTGTCAGTGAGGTCATTCCTGCCTACATTTGGATGATGGAGAGTGGGAATAATTCCCCGCTCACAGCTGCCGTGCAGAGGAGTGGGGCTGAGCTCAAGGGGGGGGAATTGTCCTGTGTGTGTCTGAGGGTAACTAAATTCTCAGGCATGTGGTAAAAGATAAGTACTCAGAGGTGGACGAGGAAGGAAGAGAAGGTTCACAGAGATGCACAGGAGCCTCTTGGTGGGAAAAGGGAGGGACTGGGCTGACTTTTATAGCTGAGAAGATAGACTAAACAGAAAGATTAAATTTTTTAAGCAATCTTTGTGTGACTTGAGCAAGCAGTCACCGCAGTGCAGTCTTGGTGACTCAATTACTTCTGCTCTTGTCTCTGTCTCCTTGGCTTAGCTCAGCTGTGATTGTGGCTGGGGACACCTCTGGCTCGGCCTCCTCCTGCCAAGTGAAGCCATGCGGTCACTGGGGCCGCTGCCTGCTCCCCTGCTGTCTGCGGGGCTCTGAAAAATGCCTCCTGCCAGGTTGCACTGTTCTTTGCCTTGCAAAGCTCTGATCCGCAGGGAAGGGGCTAGAACTCACTGTCAGCAAGCAGATAACATTGCTCTGATTTATACGCTGTTCGCATCTGTAAAGTTTTCTGTTGCAGCAGTGAATCTTTTGTGTTCAGTCTTCATTTTGGTTTGTTTTGAAGCTTTTTGACAACTTTTACCAGCAGGCAACAGATCTTTTTTTTTCCCTTTGTCACGTGGTTCTGTATTCTTAAGTTCTTCTAGCTGTGTGGGTTGACCAGAGTTGCGTCTTAGTTAAATGCTTTTTGCTTTGGAGGTGTGAAATAACTTCTAATCTCTGCAATAATGCTAGAATTACTATCACTTAAAATGTAATACGTACATACATATATTTCCCAAACTGCCAGATTATGTCATATGCATTTTTCTTACTGTGCTGTAGAAATGATTTTGGATGGCTGAAGGTACATCTTGGATCAGCAGTAATGTGGTGTGACAGCGGGAGTGTTTCATTTCTTGTTGTGACAGGAGTAACAATTGGTAATTGATCAGTGTGGGGGAAAAAGCTTTACCTGCATATAGGTATGGAAAAACTGTCATGTAGAATGTAATTAAAAAAAAAAATCACTGTCCAAACAAAACAGAGGAAACGTAAAGCATAGCCAAAGTGCTGGTGCTGTCAGAAGGAAAGCTTGCATATGCAGTAGCAGCCACTACTTGAAGGCTCCTGGTATCTTACATTATTCTTTCCAATTCCTTTAATGTCAGACAAATGAAGGCCGTCCTGCACTAATCATGCATGTGCTCTCAGTTCTTACCGGTGGTACCGCCTTCCTTCCAGCTGTTTCAGCTTTGAAACAGACGCACATCGTGTGTGAGTAAAAGAATTAAGTTGACAAAACTTCTGGAATTTAAAAAAAAAAAAATCCCTCCTTGCCAAAATTAATCCGAAACACTTCAGGTAGTTTCAGTGCATGGACAACTAAATGAACACGTGAGCACGTATGTAAGCTGTGCTAAGTCAGGCTTTATGTAAGCACATTGCATCAGAGGAGCAGCGAGGGCTGGGATCGGTAGCAGAGGAATGGGCGGAAGCGTAGGTATCGTGTGTACTTTTCTCTTTGACCCATTTAGGCTGCAGACTCGCATTTGCTTTGAGTCGATCCACATGTAGGCTGCTGCTGACAGCAGTTCTCCTCGCCTCAGCCACCTTCTGCCGGCGCTGGGAGGTGCTTGCTGAGTTATGGGGAGCTGCTCCAAATGAGAACGGAACTTTTGATTGGTCAGGCTGATTGGCAGCAGGGTGGGTTCCCTGATCTCTATCAGCACATGGCTGTAAAAATGTAATGCTGGAGGGGGGAAGCGCTGCTTGCAGCAACAGCTTGGGCTTTGGCTTGGCTTAAAACAGTCATGATGCCTTCAGATGTCAAAGAATCAACTGTTGCTTTGGGGTATTTTAATGTCTGCACTGAGTGTGGTTTTCCAGCTTTTATTAGAAGAAGCAAAGGATTTTATTGGTAAGAAGTTTTTTAACCTTGTTTAAAAAACAAAACAACAAACAAGGATAAGAAGCGAGCTGGCTGCTGTCTAAAGATGCTGGGGTGAGATACCAATAGGTTAGCTACAGCCCATGGATAGGCTATACGGCTTCAACTTCTAGTTGTTGGACCCAGAGTGGTGGATACTTGGATAATGGGAATGAAAGTACAGCAGCAGCACCACCTGCTCTCGCAGGATTCCAGGAACTAAATGCAAAAAAATTGGAGGAACCACTGATGTTGCCAAGCTTTTCAGAATTGTAAGGCAAATTAATTCAAATGGCCGGTTGCAGCATATGAAGAGAGTCTGTCCATGTGGGAGTGATATCATATAATGGGGGAGTGGAAAAAAGGGTTGAGGAGGAGGGTGTAGGAAGTTCCGTGGGCGCTTTGGAGGCCGGTTTTAGCACTGATGGACTACAAGGGCCAGTTTGGAGGGAATGAGTACATAAAATACAGATAAATGCTGGGAAGAGACGTTAACAGCAGATTTTCTGGGTGAAAGCAAAGTAGTTAGTATCAAATATTAAGAAGGGGTTGAGGCAGCGACCACTGTCAGAATTTTTAAGCCATTCACTTTAATGGTGCCTGCTGGTTCTCTGTAGCTGAATGTGTGAATGTTTGAGGCGTGATGAAAGGGCTCTACCTGGATGGATGGGAGGCTCTGCCTGGTGGTCGGGGTGCTCTCGTGAGAGGCCGAAGGGATGCATTTGGTTGTCAGCAAGCAAAAACACTGAGCACAGGTCTCTGCGTGGGGGTGGTCTGGCTCTGGCCATAAGAGGAGAAAGTGGTGGCATCAGTCCAGCTGTCATGTTCAGTCGCATTCCTTATGGGCAGTTAGGTGTTACTGGGAATAACTCTTGGCTATCCTTAGTAGAATTAGAGTTGATAGTGTGCTTGGTCAGTGCTGCTGCAGTGCCCTGCTGTGCTGCTGCTTCTGCTGCTCATTGGCTGTTTTCAGCACTGGAAATGCTCTGTGCGAGAGCTGCAGTCATCGCTGTGGTTTCCTCTTTTCCTCTCTGCATTGTTTGCTCTTTAAATGTTTTTCTTGTCTTTGATCATGGGTCCCTCCTCTTGATTAGGCTTCTGGGAGCAGCCTTCATAAATGTTACTGATGGTGCTGCGCTTTCCCCGTTGTGGCTTTGTTTGTTTGGCTTATTTATAATACAAATAGCATAGAAGCCTGGCATGGAGCAAAGAGCAGGAAATTCATTCAGGCTTTGAGCTGGGACTTAGAGAAACCGAAAGATATGACAAAGCACGCAGGGATGGCCCACACATAAGAACTGTTCTTTTTCCCTTTCTAGGGAGCTCTTTTGGTGAGCTTTATCAAAGCAAGAAAATAAAAGGAGTTAAACCCAAATGCAGGATAAAATCTGCACGTAAAATTCAGTCAGTGCAGTAATTCAGCTTCTGGAAATGAATACTCGAGCAAAAAATCACCCAAAACATTTCTTTTAATAGAATCTGGTGTTTGTTACCATAACAATCCCTTCTGCAAAAAAGGATTAGTGCAGTTAACGTGACTCCGTTGCCCAATTCAGGTACTGTTAGTTTCCAGAGCCCCTGGAGCAAATTGCAGAAGGGGAGGAAATCTGTATGCCTTGATTTTGTTGATGCAGTTTAGTATTGTAATAACAATTCATTTAAGCTCTGGCTGTGTACTGCCTGTTATTTCCCTGGAAACTTCTTGCTGAATAAAGTACCGCTTGGAAATAGCAGCATTAGTCTCTGTCAGTGTGAGGGAAGGGCTGCAGACGAGCAGGCAGAAGGCAGATGAGAGTAATATGTAGCTGCAGCGACTTGACATTACTGACTTTTAAGGGATCCAAAAAAAGGTAGGATCCCTGTTGAACAGCGGAAAGGAACAAGATGTTTCTGTAGTAACGAGATCGTAAAAGAAAGAAAATTGCTTGTAAAGGATGGATCTGATTTTTTTTTTCTCCCCCTCTTTCCAAAGAACGTAAGCTGCAGTTTTGTTCTCAACCTCCTCTTCTGTAAGCATTTAATATTACCAGATTTCTCTCCCCATCTATTTTTGTGGCAGTGATCGCTGGCTTCTGTATTTTGTTCTGCAATAACGACAGCTTTCTCAATCCAAAGAATGGAAATTGTCTGAAACAAACGGGTAGCAGAGTTCAGCTGTCCTATCTGGACTCGTTAAGTCTTCCATGCCAGCCCAAAGCGTTGAGGTTGGCATCAGCTGAGGAGACAGTTGCGTTCCTTCCAGCATGCTGGGAGTTAAATGGATAAAAGCACATTTTTAGTGGGCTTGGACCTAAAAACAGAAAAGGGCCTTTTGTTTTTTAGATGCTGATTCAGGAGTGTGATAAAGTTTACTACTTGGTAGCCTGGGAATTTAATTCTGTGTGATCCTCGCAGAAATGCAAGCTGTGTCTCTCGTCCTTTCCTCTTTGTATTCCCCACCCTGCCCAATGGTGTGATTTGCCTTAGAGAAATACATGGCAGCTGCCTGGTATTTCTGTTGTTTCTAGACCTTTTCTTCCTTCTCTCTTTAAAGGAAAGTATTTCTTCCCTGTAAGACCCCAGTAAGGCGACCAATATTGCATGCTGCTGATAACACAAGAGAGTTACCTAACTGTTATATTTTGAATCATGCTGCTGTATAAAATGGATGAGAAAGTCAGGAAGTTGTGTTTTGCTTTCTGACCTGGAGCGTGGTGTGGTTTAAAGGCATGTCAGTTCTTTTCCATCCACTAGAACAGTTCAGCTCATTCGATGAGTTTGTAACGCTGCAATGTAATCTGGTGTACACTGGGTTGAACAGATTGCTAATAAATTGTGTTGCAGTGTTGGATATTCCTACTGTTTTGGCTCAGACCACGAGGCTTAACGCATTCTTGTGGATAGCTGGAGCAGCGAGCTGCACACTGGGACCATATGGTCAGACTGGCAGAGCGGGCATCAGCCAGCATTTAGGGCTGATGGAAGCCATGCTGGTAGTGTAGAGCAAGCTGTAGAGACAGTCAGGAGAGGAACAAGAAATAAAAGGTAAGAAAATGCCACCCAGCTAGCAAGGAGCAGTGGGAGCAGAAGTACGTTCCAGGTCTGGTGGGCATGATGCAGTGTTGTAGGTTTGCTGGAGGGAATTACTTGTTGAGGACTGGTGATATGAATGGGTATTTGGTCGCAGTTTGTATTTTTTCTTTGTAACTGGAGCATTGGAGAGAGATTTATATTGATCCATTATTTCCTTAGCTCCATTTTCTCTGAAGTGTGAGCATCTGCTCTTCAGATGCCAATTGCTGTATTCACAGTTAAACCAAAGGCATATTTTTCAGTTGTAGAAGTGTCAGATCATTGAGGTTGGCAGAAAGGACTGAAAATCGTGGACAGTGTAGTTTTGATTGTCTTTACTGAGGCAGTAACCATCCAGCTGATACTTGCCTTTTCTTGGCAGTTACCTTTTGGATGGAAGCACTTGTATCTTTGGAGGAATCGGGGTATGAAGTACAAGGGCTGCTCCGAAAGTAATGCCTCCTATTTTATTCAGTTGACCCATGACATTGGAGGCAGATGTTGGTGGGATGGCAGTAGAGGATGAACGTTCCCACCAGCATCCCACTACGGTTTGTTGCTGTGTGACGGATGGCAGCAGAGAGGCAGTCTGACAAAATGGCGTCTGACATGGAACTGCAAATGAAGCAAAGGTGTGTCATTGAATTCCTTCATGTAGAAAGCATTTCATCCATTGGCATTCATCGACACTTGCTGAACGTTTCTGGAGAGCAAACAGTGGATGTGAGCGCAATGAGGTGATGGGTGGTGCAGTTCAGCACTGGTGGCAGTGGGTCACCTCTGCTGGTGCAGGTTGTTATGAGTGCAGCGTGAAGGCTCTTGTTCATAGCTGGCAAAAATGCATAGCTGAAAAATTATGTATTGTATCTGATAATTAGCTCTATTTAATAGTGTTATTGTGCTCTTTGTCATAGTTTCCATGGAAGTAGTTTGGAATAGCTTTCAGAGTGACCTATGTATCTTGTTCCTCGTGTAGAGACCCAGACCAATTAATGATATTAACTTCTGCAGGTGTGGGTGGCTTTTTGTATTTTTTTTTTCTGTTGCATAAGGTAGCAACAAAATAGAAGTTTGTTGTGTAAAATTAAGGGAGAGGTGAAAAAAAACAGTGTATCTTTTGATCTTTCCTTGGTAAATAGATTCCTTGGTAAATAGGAGACTGGTTACAGCATGTAAATATTTATCTTTGATGATGCTATAAATAGTGCTTTCTCCCTCTCCTGTAACAGATAAGGACAAAACCAAGTTAGTCATAGAGATACACATCACTTCTCAGACACTTCTTGTTCTAAGTTGTTCATTTGGAGATCAGTGGCACTATCACGGTTGGTTTATTTTTGCTTAAACTGTATGGCTGCCTTAATACTGCAGAGCAGCTTCAGAAACAGCCAGCACACAGAATTAAAGCATTCAGTGGTCTGCTGAAGGTCGAATAAAACACTTAATGAAATAACATCTCCTAAGTGGATGAGTAGCATTCTGGGCTCTGTGATCTCTTTGGTATTTGTCAGTAGACAATAACTGGCCACCCCTAAAGTAATTGCATTTAAAATATTGATGCTGGATGAAAAGCTCAGCTAAAAAACCTGTATTACTCAAACAACCATACTGTTTACTTAGGATGAATTATGATGAGTTATACTTCAACATTTGAAATTATGAGAAGGTTAACTACTTAAAGAATATTAATGATAGCTTGGAGATGGGACCAGCTAGTGGGAAAGATTGCTTAAGCAAAAACATTAATTTCATTTTTCTCGATGTTGTTCTTTTCTGATGGTATGTTCTTTGTTTCTGGAGTGCCTTCCAAGGTGTGGAGCTCTCCCTGGGGAGAATGGAGTTCCTGGGAGAAGGAATGCTGTGTAGTGGGGACAGGCCAGCCGAGTGCTGGGGAGAAAGCCTTGTAGATGCTGTGTGTTTCCAGCTCACCTGGATTTTCCTCTGTGTGTCCAGGACTGCATCAACTGCTGCTCCGGTGGTGACATGGCAAACTTGCTCATCGTTTCTTTCTCAGTGACTGCATTATGTTGGACCCGCTCCCTTGTGGAGCATACCACTGTGGAGCTGGCTCTGCTTACCAGTTCTGCTTTTAGCCAGAAACCTTCAGGAGCGCAAGTGGTTCATCACTTGCATAGGAGCTCCTGCTTTTATGCTTTTGTGAAAGCTTTTCTCGAGTGTTGTCCACATTTGACTTTACTTACTTAATTATTATCATTTTTTGATCATTGGAGTTCAGTATGTGCTGATGATAGTGGAAAAACTACTCATTTGATGGGCTTTGGATTACTCTTGAGTAGCTTACCATGCCAGTGCCTCCTGTGGAAGGTGACGTACCCTTCCTGTCATTACGTCTTCATCCAAATGGGTTATGCTTGGTTGCTCAAAGTGACTTAGAGGAGATCTCACTGACGACTGCATTAATTGCTGTGTGTGCTGAGGGCAGAAGCTGTTGCTTTCTCATAGATTCTGTTTGTCTGGAGTTTTACTGACTCTGGTTGAGTTTCTGGAGTTGCTCTTCATTAAAGCCACATTGGAACAGCGCTTTGGCAGAAGGTTGTTCAGAGGTTAAACGTTTCGCTGTGTTATTAGTGATGATTATGTAGGAATTTGCATAAAATTAAGAAGTGCAGTGTTTGTGGGTGTTACTTGGGTGAGCATTGCACAGTCGTTCTCCATAGGAAAGGTGGTGGAGGCACGGGGCCGGCCTTGTGCCAGCTTCAGCAAAGCTGCTCGTAACATCTCTGAAAGGAGCAGATGAGTGTTTCCTGTGCAGACACGTGCTGGAAACATCTGTCCAACACATTGAATTAAAGGATTTCTCTTGATGTGCTGTCTGACCCCTAATGCTGAGGAACTTCAGTACTGTTTTCCTCATGACTTCCCCCATCTTCTTCTTAAGCTGTCTGTTCAACGTACTTTCCGTAGCTGGAGTTGTGAGAATGGACGAGACTTTGCCTTCCACATCTGTCTTAGCAGCTGTACCACTTCCTGCTATGAATCATCTGAAGCACTTTTTCATTATTTTGTTTAAGGGTGAAGGCACATTTGTTTTCCTGAAGCCGCAAACAAATCTGTGCACTCTGGCAGCCAAGCCTTAAATGAAGGCTCTGCTATGAAAGTGTTCAGAGGAAGGAAGTGCCTCCCTATCTCTGTAATCACAGACAGGCTCTCAGAGCAGCTCCTTTCCTTACAGGCTCAGGCTGTGGTCAGAGGAACTGCAAACTTCATCAGTTCTTGGAGGGATGCAGCAGAATGGCTCATTTGTTTGTACATTAATGTCAAACCTGCAGTGATCTGAAGCTTTCAGGAGCTCATCTCCATAGCGCTAACTTTCAAATTATGTTTGGGGAGGGGGGTGTGTAATCTCTTATCTGGGAAGTCTCAGCTATGTTTTGGGTCCTATCTTGGAGGATCTTTGGAGCTTTCATTTTCCAGGGCTCACTGATGGAACGTATTTCAGTTACAGGAGGCCAAAATGAGACACTTTTTTTTTTTTTAATCCCTAAGGATGATACTGCTCCCAAGAGCGTGAGTGATGGCTGTGTTCTAACTTCTGTATTTAACACAGAGAAATCCCAAATCCACTCTCTTGGTTTTTGTCTTCAATTCCCCCCATCCCCAAAAGGTAACTATGAAGTTGTTAAGAATTTTTTCCTTGTTAATTTTTCTAGGGAAACGTCAGATTCACCACTTAGGAAACCAGCTTCAGCTCAATCAACACTGTCTGGATACTGCCTTCAATTTTTTCAAGATGGCTGTAAGCAAGCATCTGACCCGGGGGAGGAAGATGACCCATGTAATTGCTGCGTGTCTCTACCTGGTGTGCAGGACAGAAGGAACTCCTCGTATCCTTTCACAGTTGTGCAATATGGAAGTTGTCACTTGGTACCTTACGTAAAATGGCTGTGTGGGAGGAGAAAACATTCACTGTTGAACAGTAAAAGCCATACTTTAGCAAGCTGGCTGTTCCAGCTAGATCTTTTGTTCTGAATTGGAAAAGGTAAGTGTTCAGAACTGAAGTTTGTTACTGTTGGTTTTGTGTAACGAAGTGAATGGGATTTAGTCCTGTGGTTCACGTAAGGGTTTTCCCGTTCTCAATACACAATACTTAGTAGTGTTTTCTTGGATCCATCAATTTCTCTCTGCGTTCCCTCAGTAACTTCTTGTATCTCAGAATTTTCTTGTGAAACTGTACTTGTCCTGTGCTTTGCTAGGGATTGTTTGTTTGCCTCTTGCACTTTCAGCATTAAAAACCAGATCTCAATTCCTCTGAATTTTCCATCGCAGTACCTGTCCTTCCCACAAGCGTTAAAAGAAGGAAATTCAATATCACCACTGTTTGAGTTTTGAGGAAAAACACATTTGATAAACTAGGAAATTTACTTAAAGATATGCAGGAAATCCATGGTTGGAGGTGGAATGGCACACAGGTGACAGTTGCCAGTGAGTACTCCTTACTCTACACATTTCTATTTTAGTTTTGTACATCCTTAAAACATTTGTAACCTCTAAATATTGATGGGTATCCAAATTTATTTGTTTCAAATATGCTTTTTTAATGTTCTGTTGCAGTTACCGGAACTTGGAGATTAGTAGCACGAACTCAAGAGAATAGAAGCAATACTTCTGTACTATTTTAACTGTCCTTTTCTGCTTTGAAGCAGTTTGTGTATACCATCAGTTTTCTATTTGATATTTTTTTCCCCTCATATTGTTTGTTCACGTGCTTATGTTTCCTTTTATCAGTTGCAGAGTTTAGGTTTTCTTCTAAGATCTGAGATTTTTTTAGTTTTGGAAGCTACATTCAGTATTCTAAAATCACTGTTTTCTGATAACGTTGTGGTCATTACAGAAATGCATACGTATTGTTGTATTTTGATTTTTGCAGGTATCATGAAATTAAAAGCAAGGCTTATCTATTACATAAGTCTTTTCTGATATATAGTCTTTGTGCAAACTTTGAATGCTGTAAGTCAACAGTTACCATAAAGACAGCATTGAATTACAAGCATAGCCAATATTTTTTATGCCTATGTCACATTTTAAAAGCAATTTATTTATAGTCATTATCTGATACTGCTAAACGCTCCCCATTTTTCCCCACCAGTGATGGGGAGAATATTTATATATATATATATATATATATATATATATATATATATATATATATAGCATTTGAAACAGTATGAGATGTTTTGAGTGATGTAAGTGTGGCTTATTTTTCTACTAAAAACTCTTTGCTTGTTTGACATGTCCTTCTTTAAAGTACTTCAGTGTGCATCTCTGTTATATACAAGACGCACCGGTCTGGTTGACACTTCATAAATATCTAGATTCATTTTTCCACCTTTTTCATTAGATGGAGAGCATTTCCTGTGTCTTATCTTACATATGAAATACTAGAAGCACGGTATGAATGAGACTGCGTGGATGGCCTCTGTCTTTCTGTATTAATATCACTGAGAACTCCATCTCCATGTGCATGGTTACTGTGCCACCTGGGATTCAGGATGTGGTAGTGCATGACTGTATGGCTCAATTCTGTTGAAGCTGATTTTTTTTTCAAAATCAGAGACTTCATTTTGTAACTGATGTAAAAGAATTTAGGTGTGTTACTTTGGGAGAGTGAGTTCTGGCTCTGCCTGTGTTCTGCTGGTTTGTTTCTCTTGTTTTTGTTTTTAAGCTCTTAATACCAGTGTAGATTAAAAATCAAACCTCAAATTAGAGATTCTTAACATTGAACTATAAGTTGCTTTTTCTGCTGTCTTACCCTTTTGTTAGAAACTTCAAAACCTGAGAGAGACAGATGTGCATTGCTTACCTTTGAAATTAAAATATATTCAAGTCTCTGCAGATTAATTACAGTGATCACTGTCGGTGTGTTGTATTTATTTTCAGCCTAGATCTGGCAATGTACAAATGTGTTATAAGGGCAGATTTGATCCTAAAGCCTTTGAATCCAGAGAGATCAAAAGCATATGTAGAGAATGGCAAAGTGATGAGATGATGGTTTAGCAGGAATGAAGATGCACATTCCGGGTAGTAAGCCTGCAATTGGTCTTGGTCTTCTGAAGAATTGAGTAGAGGATGGTATGGAAAGAGAAGAAATGCAATGTACGAAGTGCATACAGTATTTTAAACACTTAAAGATTTATGTACCACTACTAAGGAGACCCACAGAGCTCTATGCATTTGTCATTGTGTTGGATGTAGAACTCTCATGAAGAAGTTATTTGGAAGAAGGAAAAAGTATTTGGGAGGGAAAAGAAAATTCAATACTTTGGTGATTGTGTGTTTTAGAGGGAAGAGATAAGATGGAAGAAGATGTAAAGAGCAGCATTTTCAAAACGTAGAGATACTGCCTTGGTTTCGGGTACCCAAGTGAACCAGTGGGGTGACTTGGGAGACATAGAGGCAAGAGTGGTTAGATGGGGACAGGTACGTCATTGAAATGGGAGACAGTGCATTTCTTAAAACATAGTATGGTAGAAGGAGCAAAATGTGTACGGGGCATGGATCCTGGGCAAGGGTGGCTCGGTGTGGTTGGGCTGAAGAGGCAGGAAATGGTGGTGTGTGCTTAGCAGTGTCAGAATGAAAGGAGTGGGAAGCGTTTGGAGAGGGGAAACAGGATTTAATTGTCTGCATTGAGCGCAGTTTAAGGGAATGGAATGTATTTATCTTACGTGGATATCTGCTTATTCTTCTTTTTTTGCAATGTACGTGTCGCCAGCCAGCCTCTGTGAAAATGTGAGGAGAATTCTAGCCAAGTCTGCTGCTGCATTCTGAATTATGCCTGAACACCCCCAGCCTGAAATGACAAACAATAAGTTCTTCGTGGTTCCTGTGTGCTGTTTAATTAATACAGAAATGCAAATTGTGATACAACTAAATGTGTAGTTCCCTCTCAGTTACAGACTTCAGTTTAAAAAAAAAAAAATTATCTCAGTGACATCTTTTATTTATAATTCTTTGAAAAGCTTAATCCTTTGTCTGCAACCCAAATTCATCTTACATCAGTTTATGGCTTTCATTATCTTGTTTGACACAGAAACCCACAATGCAGTAACTTTGGCATAGCTTTTCATTTACGTTGTTTATGTTACTTGTCAGTGTTAATGTTCTAAAGGAAGATGGCTTATTAGCAATTAGCACTATTTGGGAGGAGTTTCACCCGTTTGACGAGCTACCTACAAAAACTATTATTCTCCTCATAAAACCTTTCTATATTTTCAGTGTCAGAAGCAAAGCTGTAATACAAAAAAAACATGAGTATGAAGGAGAGAGTGGTTCTGAAGCACCAGGTCTGTCTGAGCTGGGTGCCTCCCAGGGTCTGAGCAGCTCTGAGCACTCCCAGGCCATCTGACTGCAGCTGGCACTGTGAGCGCTCAGGGCACTGCAGCCTCCAGCTTGTAATTCATTTCTTGGAATAGCAACAGTCCTTGGTTGTTTCTCTTTAATGTTTTGAACAGCTTTTCCACCCTTACATATGTTTGAATGGAAACAAAGGGCTCTTTAGCTGGCCCTGCCGTTTCCGGGAGGGAGAAGCTGGGAAGCGCCAGGCCGGGCTGTGGGTGACTTATGGGCTGGGCTGCAGGGCCCCGGGGTCACCGGGAACAATGTGGGCTGGAGGGGGCTGTCCAGGTGCATTATCAATTTGTTTTCATCAGGGAATGTTTCATTCTGTTTGTGGTCCTTTTTTTGCTATACACAGCTGTGTCAGAAACTGTATGACTGTCCACGATTTTGTTTGTAATGCTTTCCAATGCTACCACCTGGGCTTTTTATCAGTACCATTTTACATGGTAAAAGTCTTATCTCTCTCAGCACCACCACCTTAAACCCCCCTTCCCCCCCCCCCCCCGCCTTTGAAGCTCTTTGGAAAATGCTCCCTTAGTTGTAAACCAAATCCTATTGTATGAAACCTTAGTAAATAAAAGCTTTTCCCCATGAGAAGAGTCCTCACAAAGTTCCCTTGCCAGCTATCTTGTGTAAATATCCCAGAGTTTGCCCACGGAGGTAAGTTCAGGGCAGGTTTTTCTCCCTGGGGCAGCCTTCTCAGCTCAACGTCCATGGTTTTTCAGGTGGCTTCAGCAGCATTTTGTACTCGGAGAAGTGGGATGAGTTCCTCCAGGTCAGTGCAGGGCAGCCAAGTGAGGCCTCTTCTCTGAGTTGTTTGTAGAAGAGCCTTCCTGCTAAATGTTGAAGCAAAACAACCTGTTAAATGTGAGTGCTGGGAGCAGAAGGAGAGGGGAGAAAGTTTGGTGCCTTGCTTTCCTGTGTGTAAACTTGCACTGAGTCAGAAATTGTCAGGTGCTTTTCCTCCCCTGCTTCCTTTGTTCCTTTTTTGTTTGAGGAAGGATTGTGGAGGCATTGCAGGATGCCAGCAGCCAAGAAAGATCTGGGGGAAAAAAAACTGGGCAACTCCTCTCTGCATGGGGCACTACTTTATTTCCCATTTGCCTGCAGTGCTTGCACTCTGTCGCCAAGCTGTTTGAGTGTCTCCCCGTTTCACGTGTTTATTTTCATGTCACAGTAAGGGAAGTTGAGAGGTTTTATCTTCATTTTCCAAGTGCGGAACCAAAGCGAAGTGACGCATTCTAAGTCACCCAGAAAATCTGAGATGGAGTAAGGAACTGATCTCCTCCATCTTGGATTAGGCACCGCTCAGTGAACCTTTCTCCCTTTTTGGGCTCTGTGAGAGATGTTCAGCTAATTTTCTTTGGAGCGGTATCGCGTTCTGTTGGCTTCCATACCAGCTTGGGAGGCTGTATAACCTCACGATGAGAGCCTTTGAGGGATACGTTCTTTGTTTCCCCGCTAACACTTCAAGGTCTGTCTTTACAAGGAAAAGGGTGAGACTTCCTTCTTTAATAGAAATGAAAAATTAGATCTGCAGCAATCTTTTGACCTTTGCTAAACTTCCTGGAGCCAGCAGGCCGTGGTGTGCCCAATTAAAAAGTTAACTTTTGAAATTAGACTTTAATCAACTAAGCGTTAGAGCTCTAGTTAGGGGAGTTAATAAAAATGGCTTATATTTCTCTTTTGGCTGTCTTTTTAGTCACTGACCTTTCAATTAAGTATGGTTGCATTCAAAATGTTTTTTGTTTTTTCTTTTCAAATATTGAGTTTGACAAGGGATAAGATATTAAGAACTGATTTTAAATGGTGTGGTTAAAAATGCATGTAATATTTACTAAAGCAAATTGCTTCATTTCACCAGATTATTGTTATTATTTTGTTAATAAAGGACACCACTGTCTTACTTCCCAAGGAGATGCTTGGACTGGAAGCCTTTTTCACTTCAGAATCAAACTTAAAAGTCAGCAGGCTTTTGTGTGGCTGGATTTCAGTTTGGGAGAGTATCACTGTATTAATGATAACCTGCCTCCTTAAATACATTGCAGATATTGTTGCCTCATTTTACTTGCATCTTCTTTCAAGGAGCTCATATTTTGTAGTGTCTGGCTTGTATGTTCATTCCTATTCGATACCACAGGAGGAAATGCCAAAGATGTAAGGAGCAGAACGGTCAGGGACATTAACAGAAGTATAGTTTCTGTACCTTCCTGTGTTCCAGCCTTTTCAAACCGTTCTTCTAGGGTTGGGACTGCTGGATTTCCAGAGCTGGGCTCATGACACGAAGCTAATGTATCCACTCTCCTTTTCCACGTAGTGAAGGAGAATCTTAAGATTTTTCACTTGACAGTTCTGCTTCGTGCTTTTTTTTGCTATGTAGAGAGATAGAAGCACACTGCTGAGGGAATGAGGTGTTTCATGTTTTTTGCTGATGGGAAAGATGGACAAACTTGCCACGTGCTCACTGATGCAGTATGCAGGCTTGTTCTCTCTGGTTTTGCTTGCCACGAATCTGAATTCATAAAATGATGTTGAGAACTTAACAGAAGAGCCTGTGATTCCCTTAGGTCTTGTGCCATACCTGTCATTCCCCTGGATGTCTTTGTGGTATGAAGAATGAAAATGGATACTTGCACATAACGCTTGAGTTGTTCCACTTGCATCTGATTTCTTGCAGTGTCTTTTAATGGGAATGCCCTCTTAAGAAGAAATTGACCTGAAGCCTTTCGGACTGGCAAAACGGCTCTGCCCCAGGGGCACAGTGCCCTCAGGATCTTCTCTTGTCCCCTGGGGAAAAGAAAGCCAAAAACCTCACTTGTGCGTGACTCAGATGTGGCAGGGAAATAGTGAGTGCAGCTGCTGAATGGAATTATCGTGCAGTGCCCTGTCTCTGAAAGTCATGGTAGCTTTCCGGGGTAGACTGTAATTTTAATGCAGAGATTCTGTACTTGGATGATTTTCTCTGTTCCTGGAAGATTTTGAAAATCGTGTAGAAGGGAAACTTTACATTGTGGAGTGTGTCAAGCCAACATCTTGCCGTTCAAATTCCTGTGCTAAATGCCCGTTATGGATGCTGCAGGGAGGGAGGGGGAAAAGCTGCTGTAAGTGCAGTAGTGATAATTGACCCACTTAAGAGAGCTGCTCTAATTTTGCATGTTACAGCATCCTGGAAATTCAGATAAGAATGTTGATCTCTCCAGCTAATAGGATTTCTAAATATATCATCCAAAAGAAGCAGGAGGACTGTAATTTTGCCCGTCTGTGTGTGTTGAGGCTAATCTTTTGTTTAAGAACTGCACACTCTGAAAATCTGCTTTTTTATTAACTTGTTACTAATTTGGGATAGAGAAGCGTTTGACCTCTGGTGCTGGCATGGAGGAGACCTGATTCTGCCCCATCAAATTCAATGTCGAAATTCTCACCGCTTCTATGTGGTAGTGACCAACTTTTTTCCCCTCTGGGTTCTGGCACCCAGCAGGTGGCTCAGGTTGTCAACTGTTCCCTAATGCAGCTTTAAACAAAGCCTCTGCGGAGACTGGGGAGGGGGCAGGGTCACAAGATGGCCCCTGAAGATTACAGATTAGGTGGTTTTTCATAGCTTTGCCATTTGTTCCCCCCCCCGTTCAAGTGAAATTTTGAACAGTAAAGGTCAAAATGATCCTCTTCTGAAATCTGACTGCAGAATTACTTCTTTTGCTTTAGAACAAAGTGTTTCATGTGTCTCTCTCTGAGCAGTTCTTTCTCAAAATAACACTGATGGATGTGACTGCTGGAAAGCGTGGCTTTTAATTACAGTAGAGCTTTTGCACCTTGGAGTGGTTTAATTTTGGAGGTCCTCTGCCCTTGCCTATTACACCTGCCTGTGCTGGGACAAAATCTACCACTGCGGTCCCTCTTTGGAAGGAACAGGCATTACTCTGTACATTTCTGGATTGGGTCCACCAAAGCCTTTGTTGCTTTGTGGGGTTTGAATCGCATTATGGGCAGGTAGAACAAGTGCTCATTGTTTGGCAGCCCCGTGCTCTCACCGTGTAGGGCCCTGTGTAACACAGAAATACTTGCAGCAGAAGAGTCTGTGCCGGATTTTTGTGTGTGTGCAATAACGGACTGTTTAAATTCATTGCATGTTCTGCAGCCTTTAGTAATTGAGTTCCAGTCTGGAGTTTTCGAGTTGGTGAGACATTCCTGTGATAGAGGTGAAACAAGGAAAGAAAGAAGCGGGGAACAGGGAAGCTGTGAAGGCAGTGACAGCAATGAGGTGAAAATATGAGGGGCAGCCCTAGATTACATAGCAGCATGGATGGGTGAGGCATTGAATCAGCAGCAGACACGGGATCTGAGGAGGTGAATGGAGTCCTGAGCGATAGATGGGGTGATGAATGAGGGGAGGGAAACGTGATGGCAGAGAGGCCTCCTGCAAGTGAAACAGATACAAAGAAAGGATGATAAGGAACGGAATTGCACCTCTGATGTCTTTGACCTTCAGTTATCCTTGTGCGGTTGTGAAATAAATATTTAACAATCTTCTTAAAGGCTGTTTAAAAGAGGAAGTGATTAGGTTGGCTCTGCTTAATTCAGAAGTTTCTCTCTGCGTCTGAATTTTGGTGCTTATGTCAGCAAAAACAGCATCATAACTGAGTAATGTTTTGAACCTGGCGGGAGCTCACAAGTTGCAAACACCAGCTAAATAAGAAGCAGCATGGTATGGCCGGTCGTTGTATAGCACGTTCTTGCTTTTGTCAGAGGATGTGCTGCTGGTGGGGTGGGCTGAGAGGGAGATGCTTCCCTTCCTTCTCTGTGCCCCCACCCTCCCCTTCTTTGAAAGACAAATAAAAGTTACCTGATGCTTTGTTTCAATTAACCCTGGCAGGAAAGCCAGTCAGCCACCGTTGATGCTTTTGTTGCATTCACTGAAAAATATATTCCTGGCTGCAGCCATTGCTAATGATTTCTGCATCTTAATACTTCAGAAGTCATTTAGAAAATTAAATGCTCTCTTCCATTCAAATCATTTTGAAGATTCTATATTTGCATTTTAATGCAGTAAGAATGATGCCTTAGAAGACAATTTCATATTCTTAAATAGTTTAATTAAGATTGGTAATGCCAAATAGAGTAAATAAAATCCACTGAATTGAGACCGGTAAGCACTTCTGTGTTTGCTATCTGCAAATACTACTTCAGCTGAGGTCTGCTACAACCGTGCCCGCTTTCATCACGCTCTGAAGTCTTACGTGGTTTTCTTTGTGTCTTTTGATGTTGAAGAATACAGTGAAGGTGTATCAGAGAAGCAATATTACCTTGCACTTTTGTTTTGGAGAAACAAGTCATTTTCATACTGGCCTTTCTTTGTATTTCGGTAATAGTCTTGAGGATGGTTTCTTACATCTGAATAAAGTGTAAGCCTTTTAAAAAGTAGTAAAAATACTTTTTGAGAGCTCTTATTATTTCTTGAGATGTTTGCCACCAGGATTTTGTTTGCATGATGTGGTCTTACTGTACAGAAATAGTACAATCTCTGATTGTATTTTAGCACGTATATATTTCAGTATTTTGTAACATGCCAGTGAAATTATCAGCTGAGCCTTTTCTTCCCTCCTCACTGTTAGCCTGCCTTTATGGCCAGTCCATATCGTCCATATCCTTCCTCAAAGGCAAAAGAAAAGGTCTTTTGAAGTCGAACTGGCAGGTTGGCTCAGCGTGGTTGTAAGTACGAATGATGTAATGCTCAATCACGTGGCGGTACGTCTGCTGTTCTTCCCCGCTTTGTGAGAGAGAATCATTTTTCCATATTATCCAGTTTCAGCAGTTTGAGGGAAATAGGAGTTTTAAACGAGACCTGAAACAACCAAAATGGTGATTTCTTCCAGAGCTCTGCTTTTGAAGCCAAATGTTCCCCATGCCTTCTTTATTTTGACTTGCTAATTGGAAATAAGATGTTGAAGATAATGTGTGCTTTGAAGTTTGTGTATTGTGTATTTTATTTAGATTTGATCCTTTAAACATTTGACAATAAAACATAAATTGCAGAGCTCTTTTCTTTAGATCAGCTGTGAGTGAATCATTTATGTTTTCAACATCCTTCCACTTAGGAGGAACGCAGTAGTCTCAGTAATGTTTTGACTGCGTGTGTTGGTGAAGTGCTCTGAGATTTGCTAATCGGTACTTTTAAATGGAGATATATAACTATTTCTTCAGTGGTGGAACAGCCTGTGTGCCAAGAATGAAGTCCTGTGCCTAGACAGGGAGTAGAAATCAGTTCTCTTAAGATTCCTTTTGTATTGGTAAGCAGGGAGGGATTGTAAATGTGTATATGTTTTATGCTATTGCACGTGAGCTGTTAATGATGAAAAGCAAGTTTTGAAAGAAGGGAAAGATCTCTTAGCTATATAGGCTGGGGACAAAAAAAACAACACAACAAAACCTGGCACAGAATCGCATCTGATTTACTTCACAAGTTCTGTAGTCTTTTTAATGTGATGAGAAAATATGCAGTAAAAAGTGCTCATTCAGCAACATGATGTGTCCGAACTGAAATGCAAAGTCTATGACATGAAGACACTGAACTCCTAACACTGCCTCTTTCTGTTGGGGGCTTTTCTCTCCTTATCAGTTCTGTGGCTTTTTGGTGGTTTGTATGTTTCTGTGATTTATTTTTTTTTCCCCAGTCTAATCGGTCCTTTTAACTTTTTATTATGCTCATAGAGAGCCTTTTAGCCCCACAGTTTCCACGGGGAAACAGAGTTGTTATTGTCATTTCAGGTAATGTAATGTGTGGCACAATTGTAGGATAAACAAAGAGCTGGTGATTCAGGTTAGGCTGCAGAAAATGTGAGAGGTTACCTGAACTTGGTGCTCTGTGAGAAGGCAGCTCTGTGTCCTTGCCTTGCAAGGATTTTGTCCCCTTCTGGTTAGTGTGCATTAGCAGCACACTTTATTTCTCTCCCTAATGAAGCCGTAGCCTCAGAGTAATGAAGTTCTGCCTATTCAGCTCCAAAGGTTGTTAGGCTGTAGGTGCTCTTTTTTCTTTTTCTTTCTGTGACTTTTCCTCTGGGGCAAAAGAGCTGAACGGTCTGCACTGAGAATATTTCTTCTTTCAATTTTCCATAGGAGTTACTGGTGGACAATCCTTCAGGGAACCGGGGCAAAAAAATGTGAAATAATTGTATTACTGAAGAAGTCTTACTCTAAAGAAACATCTGGAGTTTTCAGCTGAAGTGTCTCAGTTGGTACCCGGAATCAGAGAACTTTCTATTCTGTGCATATCTGGAGGTGAAGGTTTCGGTTTCCCATGTGAGTGCCAATAACTTCTGCAGAATCTAAGTTGAATTTTCTGTATGAAAATTTCTGGTCCTTAAAGGATCAGTCTTCCAGGGAATGCAACAGATGGGCTGCATCTGCGCTGCTGTTTCCTAGGGACTCCCAAATCACTGCATTCTTATCACATCTGGAGTACCCCATTCATTGCCAATAATTATGTTCAGCACTTATTCAGATAACACTTTTTCAGCTGAAAAATATTTGTGTAAACTTTCAGCATAATATTTATTAGTTCTTGCCCTCTCTCTTCCACTCAGACTCTGGGCTCTTACTGTGGCAGAGAAATTCAAGTATTGGTTGCTACTATGTTCATTCCTCAGTCCTTGAACCAATGACTTCATTGTCTCAGCTGTTTCTCATAGTCATTCAGTGATGAAACAAGAGAGTGCTCCAGTCCTTGTTTTTTGCTGATACTGTTGGCAGCCCTCCCTGTGGAGCTGTAAAAGAGTCACTTTTCTCGCTGCTGCAACTGGAGAAGATGGGAGCGTGAGCAGGAGCTGAGAGTGCTGGTTGAGGAGCAGCATCAAGAACCGGAGGGCAGTGTCAGAAAGAAGCTGCAAAAAAAGTTAACTTAAAAAATCTTTCATTGCAAGAATCCTTTTTACCAAAACATTCAGAGGGTTTGTAGTGTATGGGGGGGAAGACAGAGAATTTTCCACCAGCTTCCTAGCAAGCAGACACAGGGAAGGTGGGATATGCATATGGGGGATGTTTATGTAGGCAATGTATTTGAAGCTGACAAAATAGACAGTCTAGAAAGCCTGTGTCCCATGTGGGACCAGAGAATAATTCAGGTGGGAGGGAGCCTTTTCAATTCAGTTCTCCACTCATGCCATCAGTAGATTGCTGAAGCCCTACTCAAATAGAGTTTTTGTTATCTCTAATCATAGTCTGACTCTTTTTGAATTTCATGGTAAACCTTTTTTTTTCCCCTTGCATCCCTTGCATCGGTTACCTTTTGTTCTGTCACTGTGTGTGTTCAAGAAGAATCTGGCTCCTTCTCTGTACACCATCGTTAGATGGTTAAGACAGCGTTAGATCTCCTTGCCAAAAGCATTCTCCAGGCTGCACAGGCCGAGCTCTCGTCCTCCTGTCATACATACTGGGCTGCAGCCCTGTGACGGTCTTGGTCACTGTGGGTACTTCAGGGTCTCAATGTTTGTCTGTCTTGAGGACCTAGACCTGAACACAGCCCTCCAGATGCTGCCTCATAATTACTGAATAAAGGGAAATAATCACTTCCCCTGACTACTGGCAGAGTTTCTGCTGATACAGCTCAGTATGCGCTTAGTCTTTCTTGATGCAGGAGCATGCTGCTGACTCCTGCTCAGCGTGTCTATGGGGACCTCCAGCTCCTTTTCTGCAAGCTATTCTGTAGCCAATCAGTCCCAGCCTGTACTGCAGCAAGGGGTTATTCTGTCTTAAGCAGAGGACTTCTTAAATGTAAAGACAGATGCAGTTCCTTCCCCCCCTGTTCTCCAGCTTGCTGAGGTCCCTCTGAGCACAGCCCTACCTTTTGGTGGATGGACTGCTCTTCCGGCTTGGTGTCAACCACAGATCTGCCTGTGGTGCCTTCTGCTTTGGTGGCTCAGTGTGAATGAAGACAGTACCCTGAGGGGATGCCTGTTGTAACTGTCTGTGAGTTGGGCTTTGTACTATTAATCCAGCCCTTAGAGCCTGGCAGTGTGTCTTGTCTATGCTTTCCTTGCAGTCCATCTGTCTATCCTCATGTCACAGCAGTTTGAGCAGACTGGCAGACTTTTTAGCTGAGAGGATATATACCTGGTTCAGCTTTTTCTAAGATTGTTCCTACCCGTTTGTTGTGTTTTTTTCTTTGTTTGTTTAGTTTTTACCTACTGTATTTATTATATATGGTTCCAGTGACCTAATATGCAAACAGCTCTGACAGCAGGGCTGTAATTCCAGCTCCCTCCTGGCTGAGGGGTAGTATTTACAGTGCTCTGTGGAGGAGGTCAGTATTACGGTCTTTGTCTTCTGGTTGGAGAGATGAAGGCACAGAAGGGAAGTGCATTGCTCAGTGAGGGCAGTGGTGCAGTGTACACGTGTCTGTCCCCTGTGCATCCAAAGCACACACAGCCATGCTGTGCATGAGTCCTGTCCTATGTAATAGTCTCCTGTGTGGTATCATGAACACCCCGAAATACACCTTCCCAACTGTATTTGTGCAGTTAAAGTTGTGAGGGAGAGCAAGTTCTGCTTGCTAGTTCTGCTGTTGTACTGAGCTTGTTATCAAAAGCCTAGACTGAATTTGTAAGTCTGGGTAGCGGGGGGAAGAAATGCTATCTTTTTTTCTTGAAAGCTCTGCAAATATGACACAATAAGCAAGCAGCTGTAGACACGGGACCCACAATAGCGTTCTCAGTTGCTGTTCAGAGCAGAGACGTATTTTAGGAGCTTGCTGTAGGATGTTATTTGAAATTACACTGCGTGGTTACAATAAAAATGCTGCAAGTCTGTGTGAAAGGAGTCTAAGGAGATCTTTCCCAGCATATCACTGGCAGTTTTTATTTTCCCAGAGGCAGATGATATGTACATCATTACTGGTTTCCTTTTTTTTTTATTCCTGGTGAAGAATTCCAGCAGCTGAGATAAGTTTACAGCTTCTTAAAAACTGATAATGAAAGAGCAGTCTCTGTGCTGTAAGGGAGACGTGAGATAAGTGCTTTCCATTGCTACAGCGTTCAGCAGATAATACAGGGATAAAAGTCCAAAATGACACTTCGAGAAAATATTCCTCTTTTTCCATCTTGATTAAAACCGTTTAATGAAGGTTAACTTCTAAGAACGTGAGAAATGCCGTTTGCAAGCAAATTAACTCCAGTGTGTACACTGTGCAGCCTTGTTTTGAAATGCCCTGGGAGTTCCTGCTCAAGTGAAGCAAACTTTGACAGTAATGTAAACAGGATTGCAGTGCCTGTGACGTGTGGGGAACTGCAGCAGGTTGCTTACTGAAAGTTTGAGCTTTCCATAGGATATTTATCTGTATGTGTATTCTGGCCACTTCCTCCCTGCTGTCCCCACCCCATACCCCACCCCAGTGAAGTGCTTTCCTTTTGCTCCTCAAGGATCTCCTCATAAAGATGAGTAACCTATTAACAAGCAATTGACGCTTGCTTTATTTTTTTCTTAAACACTGAAAAATGGGATGTGGGTATATAGAGCGAGTTTAGAGCAATTTGATGCAAAGCTGAACTAAATCTTAACTTTACGTTTCTTCCTTCAGCTTATTATGGGAGCTTCTTAGCTATGCATTTAGGAGAAGGGGTCTGTGGAAATTAGGACTGGCATACTTGAAGGGGGGGTGGAGTATCTGATATGCATTGCATCTATTTTCATCATCGGGAGCTCAGAATGTAGCTTAGCTCTTAAGCCCTTTCTGCATGTTTGGGACAGGTGGGCAAATTACTGTGTTGATTTGTAAATCACAAACCTGCTCGTTAGATCAACCCATAGCTTGGGCTCGTCAGGGGCAGAGAGGTGGTCTGAAAAATAGTTATTGACCATCAAATTAACTCATGGGAGTTTATACCAAAAGTAATCAGATGCATTATCTGTCCCTTTGTAGAGAGCTGGGAACTGCAGAGTCGAAATGATCACTGTATTAGTAAGAGAATCAGGGGAGTTCAGAGCGTTTTAGCACAGAAGGGAGAGCTGATTGTTTGCTTATTATAACCTGATACAGAAAGATAAAATGTTTTTGCAGTGTAGTGACAAAAGTGGGAACAGAAAGGCAGTGTTCCTGATCTGCTGCCCGGTGCTCCTCCGGGCTGCCTTTCCTTTTCCTGGGGAAAACTGCTTCCAAAGGAGAAACTTTCATTTCCCACTCCTTCAGGTGGATAAAACAAAGTGTATCAGGTGCCCGTGACCGTGTTTTCCCTGCTGAATTGATCATGGTGAGGATTTATTCTAGTAATTGAGCTCTCTGAAAAGTTGGCTACCTTCAAATCTCAAGTGCATTGCCTTTCTTCCCTGCAATGTGAGCTCCTCCCCCCATCTGCAGTGCTATGCTTGCAGAAGGACCACATTTAATCTTCTTCTGGAGGCAACTTTTCAAGACATAAATTTGTTTTAAATATAAAATCCGGTGTTTTATGTCCTTGAAGGGGAATGTGTCATGTTGAGCATTGTATCCGTTTCAAAGCACGATGCATCACTTCTCTCCAGCCCTGAAAGGTACTTTAAAAATATCAAATAACAATTTTAAGTTAGGAAAGCTATTAAGGTTCTTTTTTAACTTGAGCCCTATGCAGCTGGGCTTGCAGGAACTGGTGATACCTTCTGAACAATATGGCAAGTATGTAGACCTTGTTAGTAGAACAGTAAACTGTGTACGCCTCTGTGCTGGTACAGCTTATGTAGGTTTCTGCTGAAGTAAACTCATGTAGAATTTTTTTTCCATGTTTAATGCAGACATTTCTTAAAGTGAAGGCTTGGGTTGAGGCTTTCTCAGCTCATTGTTGCAATGCTTCAGTTCAGCTCCATGTTTTCCAGGCTGATCAGAGAAGTTCAGCCAGTGGAAAAGGGGCATGTTGTGCTGACTGCTGAGCCTGCTGATGAACCGGTGCTAAACACCTCGTTTTCAGCTCCATGCTGCGTTTAAGATGTGTAACAAAGATGGATAGGTGATTGAGGAAGTTATTGTGAGTTACAGGAATGCCTGTAATCAGACTTGCTTTGAGAAGTAATTAACGGTTAGGTAATGTTTGTGGAAGACAGCCATGGCTTTGGCTCTGCTCTCCTTTCCAAAGAGCAAAGAGCAGCAAGGTGTATGTAGCAACCTCGCCAAATATGTATTAAATAGCGTGTGAAGGAAAACTCCACGCTTTTAATTAATAGTGAATAATTAATAATGCTGAAGAGCAGGAAACTGAAGAATGAAGAAGACTGAAATTTCCCACTGAGCCCCTGCCCTGATGATGGTTGTTCTTCATGATCTCACAGATCTTTTCCAACCTAGGTGGTTCTGAGTGTTGCTCGGCCTGTGCCCTGGTGGAGAGCTGGTCACAGTTGTGATGGTGGTTTTCCAGCAGAGCTCAGGACATGGATGACCAACGGGAGCGCAGAGTGAGCTCACTGCCCGAGGTGGGCTTTGCTGTCAGCTGGGATGTGCTGCTGGCAGAAATGGACAACGCTTCTCTGCATTCTGAATCCAGGAGCTCCCTTCGGTGCACTGTGGCGAGTATCCAGATCAAGTAGTGAAAGGGATTCTACAGGCGTGTTCCTACCTGCGTGTGATGCGGAAGGGCTTGCAACAGAAGTTTGTTTTCTCCTTGTGTTACGTGACATACGTTGATATGATTTTCTGAAAGGTCTTTTAAAATGGGAAGCTTAATGCAGCCAACTGTTGGATTTTCCATTGGAGGCCGTTAGGAAGTCAGCAGCCTCAGGATGGCAAGGATACCGTTCATTTCTTTTTGACGCTGTGTGGCTTTTTTGTTGTTCAAATAAAGACTCCAGTGTCAGGAATTTCCTGCTGAGTGGCTCTGTTTTACATGTAAGAGATTGGATAACGTGTGTGCATGGAGAAATCACGTTCATTGATACTGGCAGGACAGCAGCGTTTGAGATTCTGTGCAAACTCCTCCGTGCCCCAGTGCCGTTGCACAGCAGCTGCCAATCTCCCATCCCACCAAAATTCGGAGATAATGCCAGTGCATTGGGCTCCGTAAGGGCTTGGAAGCCAAGCATTGCACCTTTGCTTTCAGCACGGAAAACGTAAACCAGTCTGTACCTACCAAATTTAGGTTGGTTCTGGTTGAACAGAGCAGGGCAGTGCTACTCTAAAGGTACATCTGGGTGTTGATGGGGTGTAAACCAGAGCAATGCTGTGTTGAACTTTTGTGCAGGAATCACGGGTGTGCTTAAAATGGGGAAGGTGTTATCGGTTCTTTAAGGCTGGTTTGCTGTTAAGCAGCTATTCAGCAGGCTCTTGCTCCTTATTTGTTTTTAAGTTTCTCTTTCAGATAAGGCGGGTCTTTGTGTTTTGGAGCTAGCCCGGGAGGACTCGGCAAACAGTGTTACTTTAAAGAGAAATTTGAGAAGGTGGGACGGATGACAGAGACTGTCTCAGGCTCTGTTTGAGGTGAATGCTTCAAGCCAGTGTGAGCTGGCACGGCTTCAGAAAGAAATCATCGTGCTTTGCCCTTGCCTGCTCGTTCCTCCCCCAGCCCATCCCCCGCCTTCTATCAGCCCAGGTGTTTGTGCAGTTATGTGTGAGCTGGGGAGTTAATCCAGTTGAAAACATGCCAAAAAAAAAAAAAAGAAAAATATTTATTTCGGGTGTCTCCTTTAGCAGGTTTGCCACATCGCTGCACAGATAGCCGTCCAGGGAAAGCGGTGGTGATAGGCTGCAATGGAGCCAGGTTGAGCCAGGCTGAGGTTGTGCTTTGTTCACATTGGTGCAAACTGCCAGGAGGCAAACCATAGCCTTAACATCTTCTATTTCCTAAATCTTCCCAAACACTTCCATTCGGAGCTGCCTGAGAAGCAGAGTGTGAAGCTCACAGCAGTGCTGGTTTTCCTTTGCCACTGCTGGGCTGGGTGTGATTTTTCTCTGCTTCTGGTTTCATTTACTGTCCTCTCCAGCTGCAAACCTGGCTGACACGTGCTGTGTTGAATTCCCCATCGTCAGCTGAGAGTAATTCTTCCAGATCTGCACCTTTTCTGTTCTGTGATGTCCCGGCACAAGTCATAAATGCTGTAGACTTCATATGCAGGGACAAGAAAAAAACCAAAAAACTCAACTCCTATCTCAGTCTTTACTATTGTCCTCCTTCCCAGCTGCTTTTTTATGCCCTCTCTGTTACTAACTGGCCATGCTGTGCAGGTTTTTGGGCTGTATAGCTTCACCCTCACTTACGTGTTTGAACTCCTTTCAGGCACACACTGTTTTCTGCAGTCGTTTCTACTATTTACAGTTTCTTTTTTTCTTGCAGCCTGAGCTTTGCTCCTTTCCTGGTGCCTCTCTCCTATTCTTGTCTGCCAGCTCCACTCTTCTTTTAAGTTCTTCCTTAAAACTTGCTTCTCCTAGCAACCTCTCTTGTTTTGTCTCACCAGTGCTGTTCAATTTACTCTTCGAGGGGAGAGGGTCTCCCTTTCTTGTTCGGAGACATTTTGTTTTCTGAATGTAGCCAGCTGTTGTTTATACACGGTCACATCATCCAGGTTGGAGATAAACTCAGGTCTCTAAAAACTTAATATTTACATTTTCTTCTATGCTTTAACTTTCTCAAAGCACACTAACCAGGTTATCTTTTGGTGGCGTCGTTCACATATTCCTTGCATAGCATCCTGAATAAATGAGGCAGCAAGCTTTTTTGGACTTAGAAGTATTTATTTTGTTCTGTTTTTCTTTTTTTGGTTGTGCTGCACTGAGCTGTAAATTTCCATGTGACTTTGTAAATACTCCATAGTATCACACAAAGCAGGTTGTTTACTTGGAGTCAGTAACTCTTTGGCTGCAGCCTGGCCTGAACTCTTTGAAGACTGTATTCTCTAAGGGCAGCGTTTTCAAAAGAGCTGAACACTGTCTGAATATTCAGCTAGCCTAGCTTGCTTCTGGAAATGTTACTGTAAATGGCAATGAGTCTGAAGAAAATTATTAATAAAAGCAACGGCATTAATTTTGTGACGACTGAATTGTACATGTGTTGGGGAGCTGGAAGCCTAATGTAGCTCGCAGGCAATGGGTCTATCTCGTGCCAAATTCAGCAGCCCTCTTGCCCTAGATTTTGTCCTTAGTTGCCAGGTGTAGAGTAGGAGAGAGGGACAGCTGGTGTCAGAGGTTGGCTCAGCCCCTGGGTGAGCCAGAAAGCTGTTCTTTCACCTTTGCAATTGAAGTGGCAAAATCAGGTGGGCTGCATGCAGACTGAAGTGTCTGTCTGTCTGTATTCTTTTTAATAGACCTACCTGTGTAGGTGGCTGTACAGTGCTGGATTACCACCACTGGCTTTGTTCTAACTATGAATATAGAGGTGTTCCACGTTCTGAAAGGGAACTCCTGGTGATAACACGCTGGTTGGTCTGGGGAAGTGATCCAGCAACGCTTTTTGTCCTTAACAATTATGGAGTTTAAAGTACTGGTTTTATGCAATACAGACACACAGTTATGTGCAGAGAAGAACAAAACAAACAAAATCACATAAACCCAAACCACAGACAGATATGCAATTTTTTTCTTATGCATTTGTCTTCACATAAGATGGCTTTTTTTATGAAAATGGCTTTTGTGCTTTCCAGTTTGATTTAAGTGCTGTCTTTACATGTATATGCAAGTGCTACGCAAACTTATTCTTTGCAAAGTTAAGAAACTTTAGAAACTGCCTCCATAGGATTTCAGCCTCAAGGCAAATCTTTGTGAGAGTTATGAGAAATGAGTTTCCTACAAAAGAATTGGTTTGGGTTATTATTTTCTAATCCTGTTAGTTCAGTGTAGTTGGGAAGAGAAATGTTGTTAGAAAACAATTAGTGCTGTCAGTCAGTTTTAATTAATTGCTAATTAAAACAGTGGAAGTTTGTAAAGCAGCAGTGATTTTATTGTGATAAGTCACAATCAGCAATCACTTGCAGTATGAAAATACAGAAGGTAAGGATATAGGATTGAAAGATCCTATATCTGGGTGTATATATACAGTGGGTTCAGGGCCAGGCAAACACAGTCACTAATTTTTCATCCTGGTATCACTCCTCTTTGTTGTCCTGCAGCCCTTCTATCTTATCTCCACATGTTTGTTATCGTAGGTGCTTCTGGGAAGCTCTCATCTCTTATGGAGCTCATACAAAACATAACATTGAAATTGCAAATGCTAAGTTCCATTTAAAGTTTGAGGAAAAATATGTTTTTATATTCAGAACGCTTGTTGTTTGCATGTCAGTTATCCTTCTTACTAAGCTTTGCTTTTTTTTGTGTGTGTTTGCAGCCAGCTGAACCGCTCTTACAGAATACAGAGAAGGAATTCAGGTTTATCTCACATACCTGTGGGATCTGTTAGGAGTTTTTGTTAGAAGCAGAAAGTGTTTTAGCTTCAGTTGAAAAGAGTGAAGCTTCGCTATTGGGCAGCACAGCTCTTGCAGACGTCACAGTTCTGCTGAGTGGTTTGTAATCATGATTGGCGTTAATCTTTCTGTGGTGTCACTGATGGTGTGGTTAGCTTGTAAACAGTAAGCACAAACTTGAAGGGTAACTTAAGAATACTTCAAAAATAACATGAATACACTCTCCCCCTCCAGAAAAACCCAAACAAACAAATAAAAGGACCTCACCAACCCAAACCAGTCTCTCCATCCTCTCTGTGCTGCTTCTGTCTTCTGAATATGACACTACATATTGCACTTCCACGCACTCGAGTGGGCAAAGTAAAAACCCGTGAAATTGTTTGTTTGAGGGTTTCCTGGTTGTTGTGGGTTCTGTCACATATTAAAGCCAAGGCATTTTTAGGAGAGGTAACAACTCGATCTCCTACAGGAATTTCTGCATCGCTGTATAAACTTGGCCAAGTGGCATTTTTGCTTCCTGATTAATGACACCCGAAACCCAAGGGGATTTTTATCCGTATAAGTACCTTAGAATTGCTGGAATATATAAAATGTAGGCCTGTCTAAAAGACAAATGCACGCTTGTTTTGGTATTTTGGGTTTTAGGTTTCCGGTAGTATTCATTTCATCACGAACTTTTGTTTCCTTTGGTACTGAGAATGAGATCATTATTGCAGCGATTCATTGTGCGCTCACATTATCCACAGATTACCAGATTATAAAGGCAGAAGGGGAGTGCTCTGACCGCTCAGCCTGACCTCTTGCATCACATTGGTCAAAGGATTCCCTTGAATTAAATCTTTTGAAGTTAAGCCTTTAGACTCATCTCGTTTGGTTTGAGAGTTGCCAGAGGTGGCCGATCAGCTGCATACCTTGGTGAAGTCAGCTAAAAAATGAGCACCAAAAAAAAAAAGCAGCTGAAACTGATATTTTCTTTTTTTCTTTCTTTTTAAATTGGGTACATTTAGAACCCAAGAGCCCTTGTGTTTAGATGCTGTTATTTTGCATCTGTCTATCTACAACATGAGTAGCTTTCTGTCTCTTGGAGAACTTTTCCATGTGCTGGCAGTCTCCATGTGTTAAATTATCATCGTTTTTCTTTCTGCTTCAAAGAAAACATTTATCTCAGGATTGTATAAATTTTGAGCACATATTAAGTACTATCTGCAGTTTTCAGCTGTTGTTGTATGTTCTCCTGAACTGTTCCAGCTCTGAAAAGGAGTTTCAAAACAACTGCCTGTTTTTACAACTACTTCCTGCTGATAATTGTGCTCACAATATTCACAGTAAAGGCCAACCCGTTGCTACTGCATGACTCAAATTTCCCCTTTGCTTTTGCTTTGCTGTAGCAGCTACACATCTAATCATTGAGGAGATTGCTGGAGGCTATGTTAAATGAAATCCAGAAATGCCACATTTTTACTGTGACCTTTGCTTACCGTTTCAGTGGACACTTGAAGTAACTTCTCTATGGAGCAAGCTGTATGCTAAAGCATCTCTAGTGTGGCTCTGAATCGCTGCCTGAACCCTGCAAGTGAATTTCCCAACCTCTTAGCTCTAATCTTCTGTCTCTGCAACTGTGTGCACCTTCTCTGTTTCTCCTTACTTAGATTAGAAGGTAGGTTTATTTTTCTTGCAGTCATAAAGACGGAGCACTTGTAGTATCAACTTGGGCTCTTTTCCACCAGTTGCAGTTTGATGAGAGTGAAGAATAAATTACTGTACAGATTTCACACAGCTCTAACTGAAATACCTCTGTTAGGTGAGCCAGAAAGCTACTTTTCTAAGATGTGCATTATTCTCTGGCAGTGATTGTGTCTCAAGTGGCAGTAGGCAGCTTCTAGGGCCATGCGACCGCTTGCTTCAGCATTTCAAGAACCCATCAGCTGCTTTTTTTCTTCTTTTTTTTTTTATATCCCTAAATTGTGACCAAATCTGTCAAGTACGAGTGATAATTTTAGTTCTCTCACTGGTGGAAGTATCTCAGTATCTTTAGGTATCTCAGTGATGGGCAAATGGTAACTGGACACTTCAAGCCAGTAATGCACTAGGAACATTTTTAGATCGAGAATATTTCTCAAGCATAAAATTGCTGTTGTGATTTCTTTTTAGATCTGTTTGAGGAGCTGTCAAGAGCTGTGGTTTCTTGGCAGTTTCATTACTAAACTCTTTCCATTTTCTACTTTCTCACTATTTTGGCCAGAAAGTCACATTTAATTCGCTATTACTCTGTGTAAATTTCTAAGCTATATTTTTTCTTTACAGACTGTTTGTGTTAGCAGTTTTCTTACTGTGTTAAAGATTACTTTAATGCCTTACATACTTTTTTCTATAATAGGTCTGGGATTTTTTCAGAGGCTGAGATTTCACCTAATTAAATATCCAGCTATACTGTGATTTTTCTTTTAATGCTAAAATTCAGTTTCACCAAATAACATTAACATAATGTATTGGATTTTGGAGTAAATTTGTGCTAAATTAATGTGATTGCGGATGCAAGCTAAGGATAGAAATGCTCAAGGATAAAAATCCTTGGTGAACAAATGTTTATGTATAAAGTGATTACGTTATCTGAATTATTCTTCTTCCACTGCTGATAATATTTAGGAGAAACTTATACAATGGCATACCCTAAAAACATCACGTGCTTGCATTACTGATACTTGCATTACTGTGCTGTACCAAACTATACTGATGTTCCAGTGTTTCTTAATACTGAATTCCTTAATGCATTGCTCTATAGAAGATTTCTGCCTACTTGTTTTCTTTGCCTGCCTCCCTCATTAGGTTTACTTTGATGCTGCTTTTAATGGTAAATCCGGAACTGCTTTATGACAGGTGAGGCAGCCCTGGCTGGCTGATAGCTGGAGCACGTGAGCAGTACTTTGGTCTCAGCAAGAAGGCCACCTTTGCACTTTAAGCTTAATGTTTGTTTGACTTTCTTCTTAGGACTGAAGACAATATGTTTAAAAACATGCTTGCTTTCAGTAAAATCTGATGGAAGCTTAAGGTAGTTTTGGCTCCTTTGAACTATTGTAAGTCCCAGGTGTGCCCGTAAGGAGCAGTAGCTGATGACCTGATCCTGTAGTTGAGTACTGGGTGATGATGAATTTGAAAGTAGAATCATAGAATCGTTTTGAGTTGGAAAGGTCCTTTAAAAGTCCTGTGATCCAACCCCCCTGCAATGAACAGGGGCACCCACAGCTCCATCAGGTGGTCAGAGCCCCATCCAGCCTGACCTTGAATGTCTCCAAGGATGGGGCATCCACCAGCTCTCTGGGTAACCTGTGCCAGTGCCTCAACACCCTTAGTGTAAAAACAAACAACAAAACAAAAGAACCCAACAACCCAAAAACTTCTTCCTTGTATCCAGTCTAAATCTCCCTCTTTTAGTTTGATATGATTTCCCCTTGTCCTATCACAACAGACTCTGCTAAGGAGTCTGTCCCCTTCTTTCCTGCAGCCCTCCTTCGGATACAGACAGGCCACTCAGGTCACCTCGGAGCCTTCTCTTCTCCAGGCTGCACAGCCCCAGCTCTCTGTCTGTCCTCATAGAGAGGTGTTCCATCCCTTGGAGCATTTTTGTGGCCCTCTGGATGCGCTCCAGGAGAGATATGGACCTGCTGTACTGAGGACTCCACATCTGGATGCAGTTCTCCATATGAGGTCTCACCAGCACAGAGCAGAGGTGCAGGATCACCTCTTTCCCTGACCTGCTGACCACGCTTCCTTTGATGCAGCCCCTGGATACGGTTGGCTTTCTGGGCTGTGAGGGCAGGTTGCTGGCTCATGTCCAGCTTGCCATCCCCCATTTTGTGGGGGTTGCTGTGACCAAAGTACAAGACCTTGCTCTGGGCTGTGTTGAACCTCATGAGAGGGTCCTGGACTTGTAAGCTAGCATAGGAAATGGATTGATGTTTTACCTTCTCAAAATGCTTTCACGCTTTCCTTATCTCTTTACAATGTTATTTGTTGTTACTGTGCTCTCCCTGGGCTGCAAGATACGGTGAGTAGTTGCAAATCGCACAAGGTGTTGTCTTTTTCTTTCAGACCACCATTTTACATCAGCAGCTTCTGCAGTGGAGTTTCTGGGGTGCAGAACTGTTAGCTGGGTGCTGGCTGTGCTGTGAGCAGAAGTGTTGCATCCCAGTATTTGCTTTGTGCTGCAGTTTAACTCGGGCTTGTTCCTTCATTTTTTGTCTTGCTAATGAAATTTAGAAACGGTCGCATTCAACCAGTGTTTATATTCCTTGACTTCTTCACAGACATGTTACTGGACCTCAGTGATCTTCTTCAGGTATTGTATCTATTTTTTTCTTTTGTGGGAAAATTCTCTTGGTGAAGGTTGCTTTCAAGCAAAGTGCTGTCAGCATGGGCTGTTTGGGATGCTTTAATTTCTCCGTATAATTTCTGAATTGGAAAATCACCGGGTATGTAACTCGGTAATTGCTCAGTGAAATTAAATATTAGATTTCTTTTGTTTTTAACGTAGCAAATAATATATCAAGAGTTGGTATGATGCTTTCTTCAGGAGTCATTGCAATGGCACAAGGTCAGTTGTTACACGTGTTTAACACAACTGTAGTAGAAAACAAAACTCTTTGTGGGTAATATAGTGTAAATGGATTAGTGTATGCCAGGGATGTGTTTTATGAACTGTATTTTGAACAAAATATGTATTTGCTCTTTGTGTGGAAATAGAAAGCTCTGCTGGCATACACTGCCTTACTCGCATTCTGCACGTTCAGACTGTTTTACATACAATGTGAGTAGGTTAGTTACATCTATTTTTGTCCTCCCAGCTGTCTTGGTAAATGGCATCCCTCTGAAGACTATTTATTGCTTAAAGCGATCTGTTGGAATTACAATAATCAAATGAATCTTTAATTCTTAAAATTACTAATGTGTTGGGTTTTTTTTTTTTTTGCAAGCTCTTATTGAATTATTTTGATTGCTTATAAGCAAATATTGCATATGTAGATTGGAGGGTTTATTTCCTATCAAACACAAGTGATTTTACGTGGTGGTCGCTATGAAATAGGGTGATTGCAGTAATATGGAGAATATCTATCAAACGTGAAGAAGGAGAGGTATTGAATCTGAAAAAGGAAAAAGATGTCCTGTTGGCAGGGACAAAGATTGAATGGTTTGTTTTTTTTCCCCTCTGTACATTCCAGCCTGAAAAGGTGTCAAGATGGGGCACATATGATCCAAAAGGTTAAAGGGGGGTAACTGAAGAGATGGGAGAGCCAGAAATAGATCAGTGGTATGGAAATAGTCAGCCCTGGAAAGAAGAAAATGCAGTGTTTCACTGTCATGAACTTTATTTACGTATTTAACTGTGTGAGGATTTCTGATAGCCTCCGATTGCTAGCTTCTTAAAGATGAATCTGAGCTAACAGGGATCTTAAATGTCACTGTTAACTGCAGTTAGCCAGAAAGCCGTGCTGCAGAAACCAGAAATGAGCTTTTCAGACTTCCTCCAGATTTTTTGTGTCAATCCCAGTTTGTTTTATTAAACAACAACACCAAAAAAGTAAAACAAATAGAAACCAACCACCTCCCATTTTCTGTTTTAAGTTAACAGTTTATACATGCTTAAAATAAAAATACCTACAAAAAAAGCTCCGTAGGTGATTCTTAGTTTTTGATGCTTTGTTTCCTTCTAAAATTATTGGCAAAACATTTCTTGCCCAGACAGAAAACTTCCCTGCATTGTGCTTCAGATCAGTCTTTGCTTGCAGATGGTATGAAAACTAACAGCAGTTGGTTTATTGGATGGTACTATTACCTTGAAGTGACTTTCTCATTCAAGGACAGCTCTGCTATTGTGAAGTTGGGATGTGAACATCATTAAAGAAAAAGGAAGGCTGTTAGCAGAAGCAATATTGCTATCTTGCCAAGATATTTGACTAGTTTGGAGTTACCCGCACAACACATGTACTGCTAGTCCATTCTTTTTCTGCTGAAATAAGAAAGGGAGCAAATTTATATCAGGAAAAAGAAAAGTCTGAAAAATGAGTGACTCTGAACCTTCATAAACTCTTACGTAGATGCTAACAGCCAAGTTTGACTTTTCTCTGTTGAGTGTTCTACTCAATACAGCTCTGTTGCTCCAGGAGGTGAACTGATCTACAGGGCAGTTAATTGTGTGACCATAGCCATTTTTTTTTAGAATAGAATAGTTTGGTTGGAGGGCACCTTGAGAAATCATCTAGTCCTACTGCCAACTTTTCTTTTGAAGAAAATTAACAAAGCATCCTTCTGGAGGTTACCGACTAAGTGCAGAACACCTTGTTTCCACCTTCATTTTGGTGTGTTTGAGTGGTGATGGGAGGAAGCACAAGTACC
This sequence comes from Gallus gallus, assembly GCF_016699485.2. Lineage (NCBI taxonomy): Eukaryota > Metazoa > Chordata > Aves > Galliformes > Phasianidae > Gallus > Gallus gallus. Next base: position 52,273,547 of record NC_052536.1, on the reverse strand, counting down.
TTTTGTGTAGTTTTTCATCTAAGAGCAAAACAAAAAGTGTATTTACCAGCAAAAAGGATGAATGAAAACCTGTGGAAAAAAAAAAAAGCAAACATCCACTGCTTTCTTTTACCACCTTGCAGCTGGGCACAATATTTTGCTATGCTATTCTGCATCTGTGACCTTCAGTATCTGCTGGGAGAGCTGAGACCTCACAACTGGTAGCTGGTAGCTCCCAACATAAGCAAGTTGGGTAGCTGAAAGAGAGAGTCTGTTTAAAAAGCCCTTTCAGTTTTTCTCCTGTACTGATGACTGAGATGGGGGAGTTCAGCTTATTCCACTGGAGAACTATTCCATTTCATAACAACTTCAGGAACTTCAAAATTGCTGTCAGAATGAAATAAAATGCCCCCTTTTCTTTTCATTGGAAAGGCCAGCTTTTTGTATTTTGCTTTCCATTTTATCTCTAGATGAAATACGTCCTATGTGTTGGAAACCTCCCATTGAAAGTGTCAGATTCAGCTTGCCTCTGGTACGCTTAGACTTAAAAGCACTAGCTGAAATGAACTGAAAATGTGCAGAGCAGCTCTACATGCTCCCTGTGCAGAGCAGAAAGGCATGCTGCATGTTGATTGCGTTGGATGGATGATCAGTCACCAGTCTCCGACAGGGAAAGTACTTGTTTATATTTTCAGATATTGCATTTTACTTGCAAATACAGTCTTCAGAGCGGTCTATAATCAGGCCCTTTGTTTGCTTTTTTGTTATTCCAATTGAAGTGACAGGACCTGCTTGTTGAGGAGAGCTGAGAAGCTTGTCTAGCCTTGGCCCAACTTTTGAACAGTTTGGGTTTGCTCATCTGTTTCAGAGCATTCAGAATTCCATTCACCTGGAGAACTATTTGGCTCACGTTTGAATGCTGCCTTTCCAATCCTAGGAGACTCCAGTTTCTTTTTTAGCCTCTCGTAATCTCCAGTGTCATGGTCTTTGCAATGTAGTCGTAAAAGACTTCAGGAAGAGATGTTGGCACTCCTTTGATCTCCAGTTTCAGCCTTGTCAAGTATCATTTTAGTGTGCCGTATGGTGTGTCCCGCTGTTAAATAAGAGTAATGCTGCCTGAAGAGATGTTAGAGTCAGTACGCTGCAGGAGGATTAGCAGCAACCGGCATAATGAATGAAAATGAGACATTCTGCCTTGGTATCGAGAGAAGGTTTTTCACTGTGAGGGTAGTCAAGCATTGGAACAGGTTGCCCAGAGGAGTTTTGAAGTCCCATCCTTGGAGGTTCTCCAGACGTGAGGCCACCCGGTCTGTTCTGGCACTGACCCTGCTCTGAGCAGAGGTGAGATTGGAGATGTCCTGAGATCCCTTCCAGCCAGAGCTGTCGCACAATTTACAATGAGGGACGAGGGTGTACAGGAAGAGAAAAGCAGTACGTGCTACTTGTTTGTCTGGTCCTGCGGTGTGTTTTCCACTTCAAAATATAACCCTTTTCCTCTTCAGTTTCTTTCTCTTCAGTTTGCAGTCAAGTAACAATACTTCGTTGTCCAGAAGATCATTATTGTGAGTTATTTTGGAAAGCTCGTAGATGTATTTATTTTTATTACCATTACTATTTTTTTTTTTAAGGCAGCACTGGGCCTTGCTGTTTTTTTTGTGCTTGTCACAAATTACTCCCTTACTTTGTTGCACAGATGGTATGATTCTGATTTATTGTACAGCTGTGGTGTTGGAGGAAGAATGCTAGGATGACAGTGGATGTGATTAGTGAAAAGTAGGCTCTCTCTATGGGGTCCCTAGAATGAAGGCAGAGCTTTAAAATGTAGCATAAAAGAAGCTGCTTAATTTTGATTTGTGTTGTGTCTTATCTTCAGCTGCACTCTGACAAGCTGGGTTTTGTACACATTTGTTTCTTATACTGTTCCTCTTTTGAGGTTACATGTGATGTTCTGGTTCTGACATGGACCCCAAAAATAAGACGTTTCAGGAGAAGAAGGGTGAAAGAATAGATATATCTAGTCTTTAGACAGTACTTATTTGATTCAGTTTTTAATACCCTTTGTTCCTTTAAAGATATTAACATGTTGACTGCATTGCCTTTATTGCCCCTTTGCAAATTGCTATGTTGATTGAGTTAATTTAAACAACCTGGTTGGGACCTTCAGGCATTACTATACTAGAAATGTTAATAATGAATCAAATAACCACAGGTGCCTCTTCCCCCAGCAACAGACACTCTCCTTAAAAACTCATTTGCTTTTCATGCTTGCTTAATTATTTAGGCAAGCAGCCATGGTTGTTTCACAGTGTGAATTCTCATTGAGTTCCAACTGCCCGGTCTTTGTCTTTTTGAATGATAGAAGAACTTAGCATCATCACCATTTGTAATATTTTTCCACGATGCTGTGCCATGGTCATGAAAAGCCTTTTTGGAAACTGCTCGTAGTGAAAGGGTATTGATTTATTAATTTAGAAGCATGAATGAAGATTTTTGCTTGACTGTGATGGTGACTTCATTGATTGCTACTGGCCAGAATTTAATGTATCTGGTACCTGTATGAATGGGGGATTCCCTCTTTCCCAAAGAGAGTCTAAAATCCTGGGATGTGTTAGGCTGATGAACAGCTGAATTCCCATGGTACTGGCATGGAGGTATTTGTTATTTGTAGAAGTGGAAGTATATTGGTATTTGTGAACATGTCAGGCGTGATCTGAAATCAAGAGGAAATTATGAAAGGATAAGAGTCCCTATGGAAGTGTCCCTTTGAAATCAGCATCCGATGACTGACAGATGTGAAATGAAAAGACTCTGTCTCTGAAAAATACTGTGAAGGGCAAAGAGTATAATAAGTAGGAGGATTTTTCTATAAAGATCTAAGTGAATAATTGGAAGCCATTCCCTCTCCAAGTGCCACTTTTAGCTAATACAGAGTGTTCTATAACAAGAGCAGAAATGATTGGTAAAGGACGTCTTGTAGAATCTTAATTTCTCCTGTAAAAACTTAAGGTTAGAAATGGGTTGCTTTGCAGTTCCTTTTCAGACTTTTTGTCTGAAAAAATGTCTTATTGTTCAAAAAAAAAAAAAAAAAAAGACAAAAAACAAGAATGCATAGTGGCAGATCCATATGCTTGCAAGTGCACTCCATTAAATGTGAACTGAATGTAAAATAACGCAGTAAAATATATGAGGATATGCAGATATTTTAGAATACTCACTATGGAAGAGATTGATGCTCCTGTCTGTTGCGTTGTGTTGCTGCCCAAACTTAGTGCTTGCATTTAATTTAGGGAATTTTAATATCTGATCAGAATAAGAGAGCAGTACGGAGATCACAAGTCTTTGGGAACTCAATAAAACAATTGCTACACTTTGAAGAGAGTTTGGGAAAATACAGGCTTTCAGTTTGATTCTCATAAATCTAAAAAGTGGGGAAAAGAGACCAAAGTTAATGTGGTGAGCTTCAAAGCTGCTGCAGTTCAAGTCTAAGCCAGAGACATCCTTCTAGAAGGGCATTTTTGTTTATTCAACATTCTAAGAACTCATAAAATTAGGTTTTATGAATGCAAATGTCATATGGTTCTAAATTTGGCACATGAAGCTTCTGATGGATTGGAGTAGATGAATTTTTATTATAAGTTCTTAATGACGAAAACTAGGCATTCAAGTAGCCCTCTAAATTAATCCCCTTAATTTTCACAGCTTAGTGGTGTGCAAAAAATGTACAAAAGATGAATAAAGATAGGTTCTTTCTGTGTGCCTACTATGTATCTGTAATTTTTTCATCTATCACAGGAGGGGTGTGTGTGTGTGTATTTGTGTGTATAATGGTTAAAATTGGTGACAGTGGTATTAAATGTTAGTGTGAGGGCCTTCTGCTAACACTGGAAACGATGTGCCTTGTTGAGCAAATGATTACTGACTTCGGGGTGAGCTTTAGGCCGTATTGAATACCCTACTGTGAATATTTGGTAAGTTCCAAGGATGATTAGCGTTTTGTTTTACGGGGCCTGAAGTATTTCTTGAACTCATTTGCCAGGAAAACTGGAACCAGTTGAGTATTCCTGATTCATTCTGTGCCTTTACACTGACATTAAAGAAGTGTAAGTTTTGATACAGAGCACGTAGCGCACTGAGTATCATACCTCCTTTCTGAATTGGTAGCATCCAGAGACTGCAAAGTGCTCTTGTGATCAAAGGAAATACCCTGATGTACCATTTCAATTTGAATTCAGTATTTTGTGTAAATACACTGCCTACACCTTCAAGTCAGGTCATAAAACGCTGCTGGTGCGGGTGAGGTGGAAAAGCAGGTTGGGTTTGAATGTATTGCTTCTCAGATAGAGCATGGATCTGGAGACCTTCAGGTAGGGTGAGGATGGGAATTTTAAAGTAAAACAGTCGTGGTAGTTTTATAATGCATTTTCCTTTGCTTTAGCTTTAATTCAGCACTTGTTTTGTTAGTTAGAACATAGCTGAAAAAAAAAAAAAAAGAACGCTGCCTTCTTATGTCTGTATTTATTTGTTCTTTGATGATTGCATTTCTGGAAAGTTTCCTTGGGAGGAGTTTTGTATAATGACGTGGTTAGATGGGAATACGCGTGAAGAATTTTGGATATCCTGGCAGAAAATCCAGAGGGAAAAATACTTGACTGAATTTGAGGCTTTCTCTAAACTAAAATGAAGGAACTAGATGAGTTTGTGATGCTCTGATGGAAACACTGCATGTACTTGGCTCCACTGAAGTAACTTTATTGATTTGTGCAGTGAAATCATCCTTGCAGAGCAAGATCTAAGCGATGAGGTTCAAGATTTATAGCAACTCGGTCAGCCAACTTAGAAGGCTGAAACTACAGCCAACCCCCCACTCTTTATGTTAATATTTTTTGGACAGAAGGTCAAAACAGTCCATTCCAAAGTTGCAGTGAACGTAGAGCATTGAAAGCCAACTGAAACACTGCAGCTATTTTGCTTTAGTAACGTCTCTGTGGCTCATGGAAAGTCACGTGCTCCCAAACTGCTTTATGAATTGCCAGATTCAGTAGATGCTTATTTTTCTCTGCTGAATTCAATGACTTATTTCCTAAGTACACTTCTTGTTCAGAGGTTATATTTTGTTTGCTTCCTTGCCATAGAATAGTATTGCTATGTCATCTGGCAAAAGGATTGTAGTATTTCAGACTGTACTTCTGTATGGGATGGGCCAGTCTAACCATCAGTTGCACAAAGCATGGGATGTATCCAGTGATCTCACTAAATATGGACTAAATTAACGCCATATCACGTACACTTACTTGACTGAGCATTTACTTTCAGGATATGTGATAATTCTAAGGATTTATTTGAAATATTCCCTTTTTACATTCAAATTCATACAAAAAAAAAATCATGCTAAGAAAGTTATTGCATGAAGAAGAGCAAGGCTAGGTGAAGGTGTGCCAGTATGTTGTGTTGCTTTGTCACTAGCTTGGTGAAGCATCTACATGCTTGAGGGGAAAGCTGCTTTTAAACTGGAAAAGTTATTTTCTTAAGCTGAAGGGCAATGCTTAGTAACAGGTTATATGCTTAGTAACAGGTTATGTACTTCCATGGACAACACCGTTGTGTCATTGACTGCTCAGTGAACACGTTCATCATCCTGGCATAGGAAAGAGAGAGGCAGTTCTGTTGCATGAAAGCAATAGAGTACATGCTACCCGGAAAGAATAAATAAAACCCTCCACCTTTTTGTTTGTTCAGGAGGAGAATGGAGGTTTTTATACTGACTTCAACCTTTATGGGTGCGTTGGGAAGCAAGGTGTGCATGGAGCTTCGTGGGAATGTTTGGAGCTAACTGGGAATTGAAGAATATCCTGCCTTTCTTGTTGACCACAAAACACATCTTAAGATAGTGAAATAAAACTTCCTCAGTCTTTACAAACACAACTGTAATTGCCTATGCCATAAGTTGCAAATCAGAGTATGAAGAGCAGCTCCTCCCATCCCTTTACATCCTCCTGGTTGAGCAGCTGGGGTGGAGAGCAGAGAGTGGTGGGGTAGAGAGTGGGGCTCTGCTGAACTCTTTAGGTTTGCTGTGCTTTAGAGTTGCTTTTTTCTCATGCTGGTTTGTTGATTATTTTTTTTGTAAATGTTGAGTGATGTGAGTCAATGTCCAAACCAGTCAGAACCAACAAATAACCTTGGGGCATGTAGCACTGCTCCTTTCTTTGGTAGAAAAGTTTGGTTTGCACCTGTGCAACATTTAATTATTTCACTTAGCATGATTGTACAGAACTGAAATTTGCACTAACTTGTGATTATTTGCTGAGCGTTCGTTATGTCACAAGATGAATGATGCTGTAGTCTACTTACTGCTCTAAGATGTTGGGTGACAACTGAGAAGCTGTCCAAGTACTACAGAGCAGCACTGAGTCCACAGAAGAGCATAACAAACAGCTCTTTGCAGGTTTCTTTCACTGTCAACTCATGTACTTTGATTTCCAACACTTGTGCAGCTTTTGGTGAGTACCAGGTTCTGCTCTGTTCCTATGAATATTTCTTGCATTACTTTAATTGAATTTTTTAAGCAAATTGTTTAAGATTTCAGAAGGTTGGTTTTTTTTCTTTACAATTAAAAGGTGTGTTGAAAACATTTGTGGTTTTAAGATTTAAATAACGATTTTTGTCTTTTACCAGGTGAATGTCTATGTGCTGGGAAAAACTTTCCTTCTGTTGGCAAGAGAACTCTGCATAAATGCTCCAGCCATAGGTACTTCTTTACACTTTGACTTTTGGGTATATTTTTTTGTACGATTTCTTTAGAAGAACCTGTTATGTATGTGTCTGTAGTACTCATCTGCTAAAGTGGTAACTTAAGAATGAAGCTGGAATCAATCCAGCAATACTGGCCTGGTCTCCGTTATGTAGGACCTTGGCGGTGGCAGATGCTGTCCTCTCCTATAATTCTGATGCTTTTTCTTAAGTAGCTTAGGCTACAGTATGACAATAGACTGATGATACATGACAAATGTGTGTTTATCTGCGAGCTTGCATTGCCCTGTCAAACTTCAGCTCCACAAGAACGTCTTGTAAGCATTTGCTAAACAGACTATCAGTCCATCACTGTAGTTGCAGTGCTCAGTGCTTGAAATACAAGTGACCTGATGGAAAGCAGGGTGCAGCATTTTCAAAGTGTGCAGCTTTTCCCCAATATTGGAATAACTTTTTAATTAGTAAGTCAGTGTTCAAATCATAGCACACGGTGTTGTGTGTCGGAAGGGTGAAAAGCTCTTGTCTAGGTTGTAGATTTTGAGCCAAGGGAATTCATGCCAATTCCTGCTATAAAAAAGTGAGTTTATAGGGAGGTCTTGTGACTATTGCCCACCTCTTTGCAGAATTCTTTTCCCTGTATCTTAACCCACCATCACTCCCACTCTCCTTAATCTGTACTGAGAGAATCAGATGCCTTTGTGCTCAACAAGAACACATGCACCCTCCTTCAGATGTACTCAGCTGGTCACGTAACTGTGTTCCTGCTCTTTCAGTTTGCAAGAGAAGCAGCAGCTCCCATACTGAGCATCATCACAATGGTATCCAGAAAGCAGTATGTAGGCAGGACACAGCTATTTCCCATCACTGCAGTGAGCAGGATTAGTTGGTAAACCAGTTAGCACAGCCTGATGTCCTGCACAGACATCCTGGTTCCAAGAATTCAGTTCCCTTATTTCTTTTCCTGTTTTTACTTTCTCTGAGAGAACAGGCAAAATTTTATTACAGTTTAGTTTCAAGGTAAAAAAATAATGCAGCTCAGGTAAAAAAAAAAAACAAACAGAAAACTTGAAGTTGAAGGTAGAGGTACCTGTTATGTGCAAAAAAAAAAAGGTAAATTGGATCATGATTACAATGTTTTGTACATTGGTTTACATTGGTTCAGCTGTAAAGGTGGTCAGATGCTTGAGGAATACACCTATCTTAGTCAGTCTCTGAGAAAACTGAAGGATGCTAGCTATAAAAATGACTGATACCCCCAAAACTACACAGGGAGAAAAAAGGCCTGGCAGCTTTTCCTTATGGTGGCTTCCCTCGGTAATTTTGAGTGACCGTATTGTAAATCTGTCTGCTCCTAAAGGCGAGATGTGATGTATATTTAAGTAGTGGCTGTCAGTGCTACAGCTTGTGGCTGCACGAGGCTTTATCTGTCTGTCCTGACATTGGCTGCTCAAGTCTGGTGTGTTTTGACAGTGCAGGTGTTACTGCTGCTGTTTGCTGGGCAGGGTGGAGGTTAACACAGGTGGTGCCAAAAGCAGAATGCAAAGGGACAGAAGAAGCTTACAAGCAGTAAGCACGAGGTTTTATCAGTGCTGGTTATGCTCAGGTTTTTTCTGGTCAGCTTGGGTGATCCACAGCCAACCTCTGAGCTTCCTTCCTCCTGTCCTTCTCGGTGAAGGACAATGAGGGCTGCCTGATGGATGGGCTCTGCAGGTGGGGGAGCCTTTCTATGTGCAGCACTGCTCACACCTTGCAGAGGACAGGCAACCAGCGGTGTTACCACCCGTTAACTACGCTGTAGCTGAATTAGCAGACAGGCCCTAACATCATTAAGGGGCAGTACGCGGGATTTAGGGCAAGTAGAAATGTTTTATATTTCACCGGTTCATAAACTGCTCTAGTTTAGAACATTCTGTTTGAGTCAGCTGCAGTCTGCAAGTTAGTTATCTATATACAAAATAAATGCACTGCATGTGCAAAATTTAACATTTTTCTGCTCGCTGCAGTCTTAATCAAGTCAAATAGCTTATGAATAAATAAAATAAGATTAAATTTGAGAGCATTCCTTCACTTATTGGGTATAGCCTGATGTAGCAGATAGGTAAGTAGCGTAACATTCCATACTGCTGTACAGTTCTGTAGCAAAACTGAAGAATCCCTTAAATGTGCAGCGTTGCAGTACTGGAATACAATCAAGGTGAAATGCATCATGCATAGAAAATGAGCTCAGGGATTTGTCCTCCTTGTACCCCAGTCCCGTTGGTACTGTCCGAGGAGCACTGGAACTGGAAGGTCACTTTCCCGCACTGCACTTCAGTCATTCCCTCCTGCCCAAAGTAACTGAGCTCATTGCCATCCAGAATGGCACTTACATTGTAGAACGTGTCCTGCTCAACCTGCACCGGGTGCTCAAACCACACCGAGAAGGTATTACTGGAGCCGTCGGAGGTAAACTTTGTCAGATTCTGAGCAAGGACGACTCCTAAGCGCTTCAGTTCAATTTTGACGCTGTATTCAGCTTTGCCACAACTCGACCCATACAATCCCAGTCCCGCTATAAATATCCGTTTGTCTACGGCAAACTGAATACTGTCGCACCGCCCCCGGTACCTCCACTGGTTACTGCGGTACGCAGACGACTGAAAGCGATGGCAGCGCTGCGGCACCAGTCCTTTCCTCTTTGTCAGCGGAAACTCGAGTTTGGGTTTGTTGGCGGCCGTGTACCACAGGAATATGTTGTGCGTCTCCTCCAGCGTGAGGATGTCGGACTGGGCCGCCCCGTTGGCGAACTCTTCCAGAGTCATCGTGGGGATCCGCACCAGGTACAGCGCCTTCCCCAGCACGTTCCTCTTGTTGCGCGGCGTCACCGGCAGCCCCTGCCTCTTGCACTCGGCCTCCGCCCAGTTGAGAACGGCCTCGAACACCACCACCTCCTTGGTGTTGAGGGCCTCCCGCGTCACGATGATCTCCAGCGTCTGCAGGTCGATCTCACAGAACCCTTCCGACTTGAGCGCCATCTCGGCCTGAGCGTCGATCACCTCCCAGCAGCGCTGCGTCAGCTCCGGCTCCTCGAAGAGCCGGCTCTGGGACAGCAGGACGCAGGCGTTCTTCGCCTCCAAGCTCGTCTCCAGAAAGTTGACGCACGCCTTCGCCAGGGCTGGCACGATGTACTTCTTGGCAGCGTAGAGCGTCGCCAGCACCGTGTCGGCTTCCAGGTCTATCTCGTCGCTGTACATGTATCTAGGTGAGAAAAGAAGTTTCTTAAGGGAAAGCGTACGGGCACAGCCCATGGAAAACTCCTCTCTAGTCATCGCTGCTGGCTGTTAGTCAGACGTTCAGCATCTGACAGCTCATGAAGCATTAATACGTGCGCGTTGCACGACGCCGAGCGGGAGCTGCATATTCTATAAGCCACTTTGATTCTGTCCACGTAATTAGTAGACTCGGAGCGGCCACTTACTTTAATAGGATTAGGAAGGCTGCGGGTTCCACATCTGGGATATGGATTTCGGATTTGACCTCGGCGAGATCGCCGTAAAACATAGCGTAGAAGACGGAGCTGCCCACTGCCAGCACGTACTGCAAAACACAGAGAGCGCCTCAGCGCCGCGCCGCTCCGCTCCGCTCCCTGCGACCGCCCCGCGCCCGCATCGCCGCCGGGACGAGGAGAACCGAGACGCGGAACCCGCGTGAGCGCAGCGAGCCGCGCTCCGCACCAACCTTATGGGCAGGAACTTTCTTGGACGCCCCCGGCGGGCCCACGATGAAGTGGACGTCAGCCATGAGCTCGTTATTGAACATCAGCGCGTTCCTGCGGACGAGGGCAGGGAGAGGCCGGTTAGCGGCGGGCGGCCCGGACCCACGCACCCACCCGACCCCGGGGGGGGGGGCGCCCGGCCTCACCTCTCGCGCAGCGTGGGGTGGCACGACTGCCAGCTGGCGCTCTCCAAGTTGTTGTTGTTGAGGTTCTGGAGCTGGGGCGGCGGGGGCGGCTGCGCGCTCTGCTGCAGCTGCAGCGCGGGCTTCTTGCTGCCGGCGGCGGCGGCGTTGCTGTTGGCGATATTGGTGTTGGCAGGGTAAAGTTCTGCGGCCATCTTCTTCTTCAGGGCCAGGGGCACTGCCTCAGAGCATCCTGGCGCCTTGCCGTTTGACCTGACGCTCTTTTTGGACTTCTTTAAGGTCTCTGGAAGCAGAAGAAAAAAAGTCAAACACTTCATGATCCTGCCATTGAGGCACCCATGGGGCAGTGGCATCGGCGAGAGGACCGCCGGCTCCCGGACCAGGTCCCGCGGCGTGGATGGGCGCTCCCAGGCCGCCGTCACGGAGCGCTCCGGTGCTCACCTCGCAGCGGGGAACCCGGGCAGTGCGGGCGGGCGGCTCCGGCCCCCGAGGAGGAGGAAGAGAAGAAAAACCAGCCAAAAAAAAAAAAAAGCCAAAAAAAAAAAAAAAAAACCAGCACACCACCAAAATCCCCACAGATCCAGCAGGGCACGGCGTCAGTCCGCAGATCCTCCAGGTGCTACCGCCCGCCGCCGGCTCCCCGCTGCCAGCGGCTCTCCGCTCCGTCCTTCCCCTCCCGGTGCCGGAGGCGGCGGCGGCGGGGGCACATCCGGGCCGGGCCGGGGCGGCGGCGGCTCTCCGCAGTCCGCTGCCGGGCGCACCAACTTTCCTCCTCCTCCTCTCCTCGCGGCGGCCGCCGCCGCCTCCTCCTCCTCCTCCGCCGCCGCCGCACGGCGCTGCTCCTCCGCGCTGCTCCCGCCCGCCCCGGGGGCGTTGCTGGCGGCGGGGCGCCCCGACTGCTCGGCGGCGGACGCAGCGCTGCCCCGGGCGCTCCCCTCGCGGCTGTGCTCGGCGCGGCTCTGCCGGGCCCTGCCTCCGCCTCCCGCCCTAAGAGGCAGCGCCGCACCGCGCGTCACGGCCCCCGCGCCAATGGGAGCGCCGGGGCGCGGCGGGGAGAGCCGCCCCCCGCTCGGCGACGTGCGCCGGGCAGCGCCGCCCGCTCCTCCCCGCCGCGCCCGCCCGGGGGCGCTGTGCCGAGGGCTGCCGGAGTGGCGCGGCGGGCGGCCCTTGGAGCTGCCCGGGCGGCCCGGGCGGGGGCGCCGCCGCGCCGTGCACTGCGGCGGGGGGAGGCCGGGCCGGCGGCGGGGGCACGGCTGGGGCTGAACTGCGGAAAGCATGGGGAGCGCGGGGCTGCTGCGCTGTGATCCGCTGCAGGCGTTTCTCCCCTGATTCGTTTCTCCATTTTTTTTTAGCTTTAGTTTGTCTCCCTTTTATCTCACTCCACCGTTTTATTTTTCTCTATTTACCTCTTCACCACCTCTTTTATTTTTCCTTTTATTTTTCTTTTCACTTTTTCCCTTCTGCTTTCCCCTTCCGTTTCTCCTCCTATTTTCCTTCCCTGTTACTTCTCCCTTTCCACTCCCCCAATTCTACTTCCTCCCTTCTGGTTTTTTTTTTTTTTTGCTCCCTTTTGCTTTCCCGTTTCTTTTTTCCCCCTTTTACTTTTCTCCCCCCACCTTTTATCTGCCCCCCTTTTATCTCACCCGACTTTTCATCCTCCCCTTTTATTTTTTCCCCTTCTTTATGTCCTTTTTTTTTTTTTTATCTCACCCCCCTTTTAGCTTTCCTTCTTCTTTACTCTCTTCTCCTTTTATTTTCCCCCTTCTGTTGCCTTGCAGCCCCTCGCAGACCCCCACCCTCACCCCACAGCTCCATGCTGTGCCCTCAGCCCAGGGTCTCTCTCAGGGCCGGGGCTTTGCTGCTGCTCTCAGTGCCCGCATGCATGGAAGGACTTCCATTGGCTTGAGCAGCATTTTACGAGTGTTTGCTCATTATTATTTTTTTTAATCCATGTGGCAGACAGTCATGTTAACTTTGGCCCCAGTTTAATTTATATGTTGGTGGCATTACTTTTTGGCCTTTTATGGCCTCTCTTGCTATTGGCTTTTCGCTCAAAACCATCCACGCATTCATATTCTGGCTGTTTGGTAGCTTTCAGAATTTAAATCAACTGCGTGTAATGTTCTGTCAGATGACCTGTGGGCACAAGTGCTGGCAGAAAACTCTGAGCAGCTTCTGTGCAGATGCGTGCAAACACCCCCCAGCTCCTCTGCCTCGCCCTGGAGCTGGGTCCCTGCCCTGTGGGGCAGCCCTGACCCCATGCAGGGCAGTCCTGACCCCATACTGGGAGGCACAGACCCCACGTGAGGCAGCCAGGAGTGGGCCGGGTGCTGCCCGCTGGCATTGCACACAGTGCTGCAACATCAGCAGCGAAGTTTGCACGTCCGCTGAGTTTGAGTATTGCTGCTGGAAGCGTTTTGCATTTTGGAATTGGTGGTTTTTGTTTACTAGCGTGAAAAATTCACACTTTTCCTAAAGCTGCGATTGCGCCGATACTCATTTTTTACAGGAAAGCACTGGGAGGTGGGTTTCCTTAAGCTGTTCTCCCAGACAATCCACTTGCAGCGGGCACTTTAACGTGGGCAGGGATCTGCTGGCACATGGCACAGCCGTCCTCAAGAATCACAGGGATCCATCAGTCCTTCCCAAACCTTCGGTTTTTATGGCCAAGGTCAGGAGGTGGCTGCTTTGGCATATCCTAAGGTTTGAGGGAGATGCGTTTGGAAGTCGTTGCTCGCTACATGCGATGCTTTCATGTAAATGCCTTTGCGTAGCCATGTACTGCTGGTGCGGGTAATTAGGGATAGCAACAGGGCGTCGTTGTCAGAGCTTGGTGCTATGTGGAAGTGCTCTGATTAGTTGTAAATCCGTGCGGCTGCTGCAGCGCTTTGAGCTGAATTTTCATCTTTATCAGTGTAAGTGCCCACATAGGAGATCAGCTGAGGAAATTGAGTCGGGGCTAATAGTTAACAATTTACCTTACATCATGGATTTTCGGTCAAGTGATAAAAGGCAGGCAGGAAATGAGCGGGTGATACCTCAAATCAGAGTAAACATGTGTTACACGCAGCTTTTACAAGATTGTTTGATAAATTATAAATTGGGTTAGGCAAAGCACAGTCCGCACTGACAGATTGCAGTGGGTCTGAACCTGATAACACCAACACTTGAAATGAGTTTATCCATCAGGAGACACATCCTGAGCTGATGTAAATCGTCGTAGGCTGTTGACATTAATTGGGTTCCAGCAATTTGTGCCTGGATACAGCTTTGAACCTTGGAAAGCTCTAAGGACAACGGTGTGCTGTGCTTTAAAAGCCTCTTGTCTGTAAGTGAGGAAGGATTTTGTTTTAGCTCTGCCTGTAGTGAAAAGGTGATCCTAAAGTTTCGCCTGTGCTGCTCTCTGCTTGTTCCCTGAGATGTGAAGCAAGCCGACCATGACGGCCTCGCAGTTCTGTGTGTCATAAATCAAAGTTTGGGATTAGGGGTAATTGTGTTCCTTTCTTTTGCAGATCCGTGTTTATATATTCCTCGTTTTGCACATATGCTGGAATTTGGGGATAAGAACCATGAAGTGTCCATGACGGCTCTCAGGCTACTGCAGAGAATGAAGCGAGACTGGATGCACACTGGTCGCCGGCCGTCCGGGCTCTGCGGGGCAGGTGTGTGAGATGTGGGGTGTCAGATGTGTGAGATGTGGGGTGTCAGATACGTGAGGTGTGGGTGTCAGGTACGTGAGATGTGCGTTGCTCCACCTGCAGCAGGTTGTGCAAGAAGCTCTGGGAGTTGGGAACAGCGTTGGACTTTCCTATTTCCTAGGAACTCAAATTTCAGTTCTGATCCTACATTCCTTGCTCAGATCCTTTACCTCTTACATCTGGGGTTTGTTTTAACTTTTCTGGGGCTCCTCTCGCTCCCGTTCTGCAAACTGAGGCTTTTTGTCAGCTAAAACTGCACCATTAGTGCAAGCACTTGGATATCTGTCTTTACACTGATTCTTATGCAAAAAATGCCCTCTCTGACCTAATACGTGAAATTATTTTCTTCTCAGTCTTTTTCCAAGATTCATTGCAGGAGTGATGCTTACAAAAACCTACAGGACTAGGCTAAAAAATGGTTGATATCAGCTAGTGAGGTCAGACTAATGAGAAGTACGTATAGCCACAGAGTTAGTGTATGCACTTCATTGTATTTGAAAGATCTTGTATGTGTATGCTTGAATAGTGTATAAACCATAGGGAACCCAAAACTGCATTCTTACAGGCTGAGAGAGCTGGGGCCATTCAGCCTGGAGAAGAGAAGGCTCTGGGGACTCGTGAGAGCGGCCTTTCATTGTCTAGAGGGGGGCTGTAAGAAAGGAGGGACAGACTCTTTAGCAGGGTCTGTTTTGACAGGACAAGGGGAAATGGTTTCAAACCATTCTACAGGTTGAAGCAGGAGGTGCTGAGTTCCTACATCCTTCCACGCAATAAACAGTGCATGCAGTTCATGGCTTCTTTTGGTTCCTTGGCCTACATGTCTGTGCCACGCATTGTCTGGAGCTGTGTGAAGGAGCACTCATTTGATGTTCCCATTAGGATCTGGAGCCATTCCACACGTGACTGAAGTGGAGCTCTGGTTTTGTTTCCTCTGGAGGAAAGCACTTCTGCATGTTTAAACCTCTTCTGCCCACCAAACCACCGTGTGATGAATGAATGAGGCTGATGCCTCAAGACTGTTCTGTTGCTCTGAATCAGAATACTGATGTAAATGCAGCCTATTGCAGTTGTCTGGCTGTGTATCTCACACCAACACTTGTGCACCAGCAGGCTGGTGGTAATGGTCACAGCACTGAGAAGAACAGCTTAAGCAGGTCCTATGTTTTGCTTCCGGGGATTTAACTGGAGAGCTTTTTATTCAACTAGTAAGTTCTGCTAAAAAGATGATCACTTTGACAATGTGTGATCAGTCTGATGTTCTTGTGCCGTATTGAAATAGCTGTGGTTTCCACAGTGAGCTGAAGTGTAAAGTTGTTAGGGTGCAGTTTGCAATCAGCTTAGTTTTATTGGGTCGGAACAAAGTCTATGAAGTTAAGTCAATCACGTGTATTCAAGGATGCAGCCAAACATAAGCATTTAGTGCTCTTTATCTGCAGGCAGGGGCAAAGAGAGGGTATCGTTATCTGTCTGTTTTCTGCTTTTCTTCAGCAATTTTTCCTCTTCCTGACATTGACTGTCCCTGCTTATTCTCCAGCTCTGTTAGTGGCAGCGAGAATGCATGATTTCCGACGCACTGTTAAAGAGGTCATCAGGGTGGTCAAGGTTTGTGAGTCTACGCTAAGGAAAAGGTCAGTGCCATTTTATTACTTTTATCTTTCGGTTACGGAACTGAGAAGTGGTGTCATCTAAAATGGATATATATCAGAGAAAACCAGGTTATTTTCCTTTTCATAAGTGCCAGGAATAGAATAAGTACAATGTGTTTAGCTGGTCATATTGAAGTACTAACCCTGCCGCTTATGTCAGGCCTTGAATGCTTAGCAGAGGTGGTAGGAAGCATTGTGCCTGTTTAACAGGTGAGGAGTTTAAGTCAAACAGTATTTGGTCATAAATGTTAGCAGATGAAATGATTGGTTGATTCTCAAAGCTGAAGATGTCCCTTGGGATTTTCTTACCTGGATCCAGGATGCTGCGCTGGAAAGTCTTGCCCTTTTGCTGTTCAGAACTTTACAAACTATTTTGATAAAAAAGTTCATTTTCAATATTGTTGCACTGCTAATAAATGAAAGACAGCACAACGGCTTTAATGATCACTGAAGGGATTAGATATGGTATTATCAGCAGAAAGTAAGAATTTGGCCTGTGCCTTTAGATTGGTTTTTGTTGAAAAGATCTAGTAACACTGTCCATGTGTTGATGAGGTCAGCATTAGTAGCCATCACCCAATTTCTCCCATGTTTGAAAATCTGTAGCCTTTTCTTTTCTGCTAGGTTTGTGAAAATTGACCTAACTGTGAAGTGCTGTACTTTCTGTTGCCCCCAGTACAAATTTTTTCTACCAGCCGTCTATCTTGAAGTTGGTTGAACCAAAGTTTGTCTTTAGAAAGTTCCCTTGGTGTTTTACTTTCTCACCACGTCACTGGGACCGGCCGAGGCACATCCAGTTGAATCTAATATTTGTTAATAATATTCACTTCTTAATAGTGAAAAATATTTTTGCTCTCGATCTTCATTTGTGGAGCAGGAGTGATAACATTTCCCTGCCTTGCCTGGGTGCTGCAGGGATGCATTTAAATTGTTTAGATGGCTGTAGGCACTATAACAGTTAGGATGAATGAGTACAAATGCCACTTTTTTTCCCTCTGGTCAACAGGTCATGTGTTCTAATGTGCGTTTTATAGAATTGATGATTTATGCACCCACAGCCTTGGTTACGTGGTTGAATAGTTCATTCGTACTGAGAAAATAAGCATAATAAACTGGAGTTGGAAGGAAAATTAATTTGAGCAATTGTTTCAAGCGGAGAGATTTTGCTTCAAAATTCATGCTTTGAAATGTTTACTCAAGTCACACACATCAACTGAAATGACAGCGTTATTTACTTTGACAGGGTGAACGTGACAGCTGAATTATTTTCAAGCAGCTATAATTACAACTATATTTATCACGAATCTATAAATTTGATTGATGTTTTTCAAATAAGAGCACGTTATATAGTACTTAATGAAGGCAAATAAAAAGTACCATTGAATAACTGTTTCTGCACCCCATTTTTTCCCTCCTCTTTCAAGAATTCCTCTTAAGATGCCATCAAGGAGAAGTTGTCTGAATTAATAAGCAGTTGTTTCATGTTCTTAAGAAATTCTTTGCTTCTCAGTCTGATGTAGACTTATTTCCTTTCAGTTACTGCTGTAGCGATTCTGATCTGCAAAGAGCTACTGCTGCTCTGTGTGTTGTGAAGCTGTTGAGTGTGGTTGGGTGGAAGAGCGGTTGTGGGCCGCCTTGGGTGCTGTGCTTGCTGCTGGTGGTTTTCCTTGGAAAGCCCTTGAAGGAAACCAAATGGGAGTCCAGATAATGCTGCTAATTCGAGCCTCCAGGTTCTCCCTGTGTTATGGTTGGATTTTCACGTCCTTCCCCTCCTGGGCTGTATGGATCAGCGGCCGAGGAGGTAGGAACGATGGGTTTTAGGAAGGCTGTGTTAAGCTTACTGCTGTGCTCCAGGGAATGGGGCTCAGGAGGAGGTTCACCAAAATGTGCTGTACCTCCAGGTCTTAAAAATGAATGAACTGATCATAAGCAGAATGTGGTTGAAAGGAGAAAGCAACAAAGCATGGAAGTGGCCCTTAGACCCCACCATCCATCTTCGAATCACGACGTCTTAGTCTGACTGTTTGGCTGAAGAACAGAGTGACTTCATTTAGAGCACGTGTGGCTTTGGTAGGGGCTCAGTGAGAAAGCTTTGTAGTTACTTCACAGGGCCTTTTCACTTTATGTTTTGAGGCATGCAATTAAAATGTAAAGCTTGTTGCTGTTGTTGAAAGGGAGCACATCAAATATTAATAAACGTACTGATAATTCTATCTGTCTCGCTTCCAGTCTAATTGAAATGATATTAACTTATAGATCACTCTATATATTCAAAGTACTGTACAAATATTAACTAATTAGTCAAATTGTTATTTTTTTGTGTAATCTTCTGTGGAGATAACAGAAATTAACTTTTCCTAAACTCAGCGCTCTGATTTGGTTTAATTCTCCCAACTGTGCCTGGTTTAATGCACCTGTCTTCACTTCTGCTTCTTTAACATTTACATACGCTGCCCCTTCGTCTGTTTATTCACCTACTGCGTACTTTTTCTGCACATTAAATTCTGTTCTATGTGCAGCAGAAATAATTTTTCTGGTGTTTCTCCATTCCACATTATCTAACGTGGTGCGGCCCTTAGCGTGTTTGAAGATCTTAGGCATTACTTCAATAGAAATTAAAAAAAAATCAGCTTATCTTTGTTAACACTTGCATTTTACTTCTTTGGCTCACTCTCTTTATCTTTAAATAAGCTGCTTTTTGCATTAAAAACTTATTTCTTCTCAGTTCCACAAAGTACTATCTGTTAAAAAACCTATTTGCGATGCACTTCAGACGGAGTAACGTATCAGCAGAAGTGAAGCTTGACTGGGAAGGAGTTGAAATGAAAGGCCAGAACAGCACCAGAGCTCACTTATGAGGCAAATGTTTCTTCACACAGCAGAACAGTATTTTTGGTAGAGGGAGACAAAACTTCGTGACAAAGGAGCTCTGTTTACCACTCAGGGCAGAGATGCTGCAGAGGCTTTCATAAGTAGGGTCCCTTGGTTGTGTTCTGGCAATCCAGCTCCAGCTCTATCAGTGATGGCTTTGGAACTTTTCTGGACAAATGAACGACTCATGCACAGAGAGAAGTTAAATAATGGAGGAGTGTCTGAAGTCCCAAGTTAAATATTCAAGTGGCTTATAGGTGGTTTCTAGAAATCTTTCTAGGGAAGCAAGACAAATGGGGCTCGATCCATGCCTGTTGGTAGTGCATACTTCTGCAAGCTGGTTTGTCTGTTGTGGTGAGAAAAGGTTTTGTTTTTGATGAATCCAATTTCACCGGCTGTGTTACTTTTTATAAATCTGACTTCTTTGCAGCTCGTAAGCTAATGCATTAATTAGAGCCCTAATATGTTTCAGTACTTCATGCTTATTTTAAAAGCTGCCATTTCAGATTTATTTGGTGGCCGTTCCTTTTGATACAATAATTAACTTCTTAGCACTAACTCGGGCTTAGATCTTGTAAACAGTTTTCTCTGTGTTTGACTTTGCTCGTCTGAGCGGCTCTGCTCAGAAATGAAGCCACGTGCTATTTTTCTTTTAACATCACAGAATGTTTTGACAGAGTGCAGTGGAGGAGCCATGCTAATGGAGCACGACTGTAAGTAGCGCTGTAGCGTTTTATTACTGTGGTGTGAACGCTGGAGTCGGGGGAAAGACAGGGACGAACAATTCCAGCGGGTTTGGACTGATTCAGGACAGCCCATCAGTGGGATGATTAGTGGGTTAGTTGGTGCACACAGATGTTAACAACTGTGTGTGTTTGCAGAATTAGAAACAAATGATGATAGCGAATTTGTGATGTTTTACATCTCTGTTTTGGTGGAAGCAAGCAAAAGCTACTGATTCTTAAGGGCACTTCTGATTCGTACAAGAATAAATCTTTCAAGGTACCGTAGGTTGCTCCGAAAGTAATGCCTCCCATTTATTTCCAAGGAAACTACAAGAGATACAAAGAGCACAATAACAGTTTGATAGAGCAAATTCTCAGCTACAAAAGAGTATTCTTCAACACAGTCACCACCACTAGCTCTGCATTTTCTCCAGCAATGAGCAAGAGCCTGCATGCTGCTCTAGTAACAATCTGCACCAGCAGAGATGACCCACTGCTGAAATGCACCACCTCAGTGAGCCTCACTGTACTCACAACCACTGTTTGGTCATTATCAATGTTAGCATTGATGAATGTCAGTGGGTGCCATTTTGTCCGCATGGAGGAATTTAGTTCCACCCCTCTGCTTCATTTGCACTTCCACGCGAGACTCCATTCTGTCAGATTGCCCCTTTGCTGCCATTTGTCACACGGCAACAACACATAATGGGATATTGGTGGGAAGGTTCATCCTCTACTGCCATACCACCACCATCTGACATCATGGGCCAACATAAAAAATTAGGGGGTGTTACTATCAGAACATCTCTTGTATGTATAACAGTTGAATATAAGGAGATTGCACTTCTATTTGTTTACATACTAGGGGACACTGGAAAACTTGTATATCATGTAGGAAGCATTTCATTTCTACTTCTGATACATGTTCTATATGAAGTATCACTGTTACAGGAGAGGGTAGGGTAGAAGAGGATGATGCAATAGACGTTTGTAATTTAGTAAACAGTGACTCCTTGTCACAGCAGTGCAAATTCTGACCTTTTCTTATGTTAGTGAGCATGCAGGTTTGGAGTGGTAGGCAGCGCAGATGAGCACCCTTAAGACAGTGGGGTTGTAGTTAAATATTTTTGTACTCAAGTGATGTATAACAGTAAGTCCTTTACTTTTTTCAGCATGTAGACGTTGGAGTTGTCAAATCAGCTGTTCCGTTCACTAAAATATTTTTTAGAAGAATGTCTCTAAGTTTCTAATCTGTCTGCCATTCTATGCAGAGGTCCATCCAGCACGAGGTACCTCTGCTGCACCACCTGCTTTCTAGAGCTGGGCACTGATTGTGTGTACGTAGGAGGGCAGTCAGATGCTGTGTAGCTCACCACACTTCTCTTGTCCTGGCTGAGATTTGCCAGCAGTTTCACCTACTTTTCCTCTTTTCTCTGAATGGGAGCGGAGGGCAGTGCGGCTCCTTCTAATTTGTCCCCGCTCAGAAGTCCCTCTTGGACTTTGAACTTGAAGTCCCGAAGCGTTTGTGGGTTGGACTCCAGAGGACCTTGCTCTTTTGAATGCTTTGTTGCACCCCACCACCACAGAATTTCAAGTAACCACGAAAACTGAGCATTCAGCTGTGTATGGGAGCCCTTTTCATGTTTTTGTCCCCTAAGCTGTAGGCTGGATTCATAAGTCTCCACTGGACAGCGTTCCTGAAACAAAGCAAAGTGAGAAAAAAACATTGCTCGGCTTCAAAGTGACTGACCCATTTTCCCTTTTTGGGAGCTAAATTAAGTGTGAACGGAATTGGTTTACTGCTTGGTGCACAAAAGTGCTTTATCAGAGCACGAGGTGTGTTTTTGTCTGTAAAGGGGTGGAACAAAAGCTGTGGAAATTTTTGTTTGGGAACAAACAGAAGGGCTGGGGCGAGGAGCAGTGACACCAAGCCCTGGAAAAACTTTGCTCCCAAAGGAACTTGCTTGAAAGAGTCTGTGAGAAACTGTAAGAGGAGGGTTTATACTGGAAGTTGAATCTTAGCCTGAACTGATTGCCTCTGCGTCAGCTATAAATAGAAAACACTTGTCTGCCAAATTTCAGTTTTTGGAGCCCTTTTGAATTCACGCCAAGGTAATAATATCTTAATCTGTGTATCTGTTTATTTTCCTCCCTTGGAAGACTTAAAATGGCTACTCTTATTAGATTTATTATTTATTTTTTTAGAGGAACAAAATTACAAAGTGAACTTGGATATCATTTCTATGCAGAACTTAAAAAATAGCCAGCAGCTAGTTGGTGGTTTTTTTTTTTTTCATGAGGATACTCCCTTGCCCCTGAAATTATCATGCTTATAATTAAGATTGCATCAGTTTTTCATAGCTGCCAAACTGCTGTTGCCTTGTTCCATGCAGCATAGACTGCTGCGTGCATCAGTTTGTTGCCTTGGTGGCATGTGTCCAAACACTGGATAAAATTAAAGAAATGTTTAAAAATATGCAGACAGGATATCAGCCAATGTAAGATGCTGAGGCAGGAAAGCGTTTGGCAGTTGTGGATATTTATTTATATCAAGTTAAAGGAGAAAACGCTGAGGGAATGACTTGCTCTTCTGCAGCGTGATGCTTAGTGTAAGACTGTATAGCCTTGCTCCTACTTCTGGACACGTTTGCTGGCATGAAATGGGCTGTATGGGGTCGTATTTTTGGCCCATGTAGAATAGGGATCACATGTAGCCATGCCTGGCAGTGTTTTGTGGGTCAGACGCTCATCCTGGCCATGACTTATGGCACTATCGCTAGGGAGATTGCTTAGGAATGAATTTAACTGAGTGATGTTCAAGCTGTGGTCATCTTCGAGGAATGGTTTGTTGTTACAGGTTATAGTCCTGTGGCCACTTGGTAAATGTGAGCTTCCAGTCAGGGTCCTGTGCCTGCATGGTCATAGCAGCCAACTTCAGAGCCGGGTTGGTCAGCACTCACCCGGTTGGGCTTGGATCAGGACTGAGGAAGGGAAGGAGATGGGCATGGGAACGCATGGCCAGGCTGGTTGTCTACAACCGTGTTGTGCTGTGGATTTAAGCTCCCCTATAGCATGGCCAGCAAACTTGAGGTAGTTCTGCCCTACCCGGCCCAGATACACTGGAGGTCTCAGCATGGGCCTGTGCTGCTGTTTTGGCTCAGGGTTGAAGCTGGTTCTTGAGATGGCACTAATGTCAACTGTGAACGTTGGCTCAGCCTTGGGCTAATGTCTGACAGGTGCAGAGTACGTGACGTGAGTCACACAAGGTCATAAGGAGGCGGGCAGATGGAGCCTCGGGTGTCTGCAAGGGGATGTGCACAGAGTTCAGTGCTGAAATCCAAGTCATCTTGTCACTGACCTGCATTTTGCCACTGACGTTTTCTACGTTGCTGTGCATGCCTGCAAGATGTTGCTGTTTTGACTTGGTCTGGGTCCTCGTCTCGAACTCTGAGCAAGCATGGCATGAACAAACTGGGTGTCTGTGCCAAAAAATATGCTGGCTTATAATAGTGAGAGGAGAATAACAATTTAAGTAGGTGAGGCTTGCTGGGAGGAGAAGTCTTGCTGAAGTGGGACTGCCTCTAAGTGCGTGATTCATACATCAACAGCTGGATGACTGCAGTTGGATTGTGATGACTGGGAAAATCTGTGCTTCTGAAACGATGTCTGGATTTGGCATTCAGTGAATTCTGAATTAAAATAATAGCTGTTTTGTTTTGCCCCTCAATTTATTAAAAACAAACAAATACACATGGCGATAAGAATATAGGGAGGGAGCATTGTGAGGTGCTGCTGGCATTGGCCCTGGGGGTGGTTGGAAATGGAATTTGTGTCCAGAAGAAAATTTCTTCTCTGGAAGGAGTTTTACTGCAATAAAAAGTGAAAGAGAAAATCATGATAACTTTTTGGGAGAAAGAAATTCGGAAATGTCCTGAGTTGGGGGTGCTGCAGTAGCTTCGTGTCCAGCTTTGCAGATGGGAGCGGTCATTAGCTTTGCTTCCTTTGGAAGATGGGAATATTCCAGTGCCGCAGCTGCAGAGCTATCAGTGCAGTTTTCCCATGGAAAATGTTGATATTATTAAAAGGGCACTTTCTGTCAGAAAAGCATTCTGCCAGACATTTCCTGACCTGGCTTTACACTTAACCTTTTGTCTTGTTTTCTCCATTTATAAGATGGATGTGATGGTTCTCAACCACCTGTATAAAATGCTGAAAATTGTGGATGAAGTTAAGATGTTGTGGTGCTGTTCAAGAGTCAGTTTCTTTGAAAGCTTCAGCTGCTTTCATGGCAGTTCCCTGTGGAGCCAGTTGTATCTCTCACAGAGGCAGGAGCTTCTGAAATGCAAACATTAAACAAATACAAAGCATGTTATTACAAAATTATATGCATTCATCTATTCTATCTGTGCAATAGGCGGATGATCCCTTCATTTTACCACTGCTTCTTTGTGTCCTGGGAAGATTGCTTCTTGTTTCTGAGCACACTCTTAAACTCTGGTGGCAGATATTTTAGTTTGGGAATCTGTTTTGTTTTCGTTGTTGATCCCAAAAGCAGCGAGACAGGAGAGATGAACTGCATTTCTGTTGTTTTGGCAGGCTGTACATAATTGATTGTAATGGCTGTGGTATTTCTGTTCAGTCTTTGTTCATCAAAAAGAAGTGTGTGTGTTGCGTACTCTAATAAATCAAAAGCTAATTTGTGATATGAAAAGATACTTACTTTGCAGCAAATGAAACAATTAGTATCACTTCAGTTTTAATTTGTTCTGTACTTGAGCCAAAGTTTGTAGTTCTTGCAGAATGCTCATTCTACAAGTCAGAAATCTGATGAATTTTGTGACTTCTAAAGAAGATCTTAAAGATGTTAAGGTAATATGGTGTATGCTTTGATAGGTTGACAGAGTTTGAATATACTCCAACAAGTCAGCTAACCATAGATGAGTTTATGAGGATTGACTTGGAAGAAGAATGTGATCCCCCTTCATTCACAGCTGGCCAAAAAAAACTGAAGATACAGCAGGTAAATTCTAAACCCAATGCTCTGTTCATTTCTCCCCTCTTTTCTCCTCTGGATCAATTAATACTAAGTCCTTAATCTCTTAAAATTTGGTTACATCTACTTTGAGGTTCTTAAGAGATTGGTGAGCATTAGTGCATATGACGCTCATTAACTTAAGATATATATATATTTATTTTAAGGATATGGTTTTACTGCCTCTGTCCTCCAAAGATACGTAGCTTCAAGTGTAACCTTAAATATCCCTTGAGGAGGGACTGAAGTGTCTCTCCAGTCTGACTCAACCCCAGCAGGAAGCACAGTGTCACTGCTCTTGTTGGTCAGATGGGGACATTTGGGTGTTTGAGCAGATGAGCACCTGTGGAGCTCCCATGTTTTGCAGTGTTTGGTGCTTAACACAATTGCTGTGTTGTAGATGAGAGCTCAGTGCCCTCTGCTTGGGTGCTGCCCTGTGTGCAAGATGATGCAGTTACTTTCCCTCCGTAATGCTTGTTTTCCTGCTGCATGTTTCTCTTCTTCTGCTCTGACCTTTTACTGAAGCATCACATCTTTATGCCCTTGCAAAACTGGAGTCTGTCATGCAACAAATTAAGCTGAGTTTGTGGCACGCAGGTCTTGAGAAGCTGTTCTAATGCCTGCATTTCTCTTGTGTGTGCTGTGTGTGCTCTTCAGTCCTGGTTAACCAGAATTAAGAGATGAGAGTGGCCAAGGTGCATGCTTTGTAATTGGATCAGAAACCACACACTTTCTTAAAAGGCAGTAGTATTTAATATTCTAAATATGCTGTCATTTAAAGGGCTGTTGATGTGTTTATGATGTTCTCAAGAGTCAGTCAGATTGTGTAGGTCAGTACTGCAGACTGCCATTGCATATGTGCCACATCTGGCCTGTGCACAGCAATTTCAGCACTGTCCTTGCACTTGCTCACATCTGCAGTCATAGAGCTTACTGCTGTAGACTGTAGTCTTCTAAATGCAGCTTGCTGAAGTAGAAGTTCCTTCTGAAGTACAGAGATTTCTGACATACTGTTTTAAACTGGCTGGTAGCTTTATACCTGTCTGGCGATATAAAATAATTTGAATTAGGATTTGAAACCTTCTAATTGCTTTTAAAATACCCTGTGATTCTGTGTCTGTGTATACAGTTCAGAAATAGCACAGAGATGTTTTTGTAGTAATTTCATGGTTGTTTTTTCTTGTTTGTTTTCATTTCAGCTTGAGAAGGCGTTATCAAAAAAGCTGGAAGATTTTGAAGGTATAAGTTGTGTTTAGTGTAACAGATCACTCATTTCTTCAAAATTGCATTGGTGATTGCTGAGTCTTATTTTTATTTCATCACCACAGGTGAAATATCAAGCTATCAGGATGAAATAGAGATTGAATTAGAAAATAGTAGACCAAAAGCAAAAGGCGTATTTGCAAATTTATCTAAAAGTGGTAAGTCTATAAAATCTTGTGACTACTTAAATAATAATAGGTTCATATCCTGCAGACAGTATTAAGTGTATGAACTTGATTGTGATAAATGTGATCATGTAAATGCTTCTGTAGTAAAGAATCTCTGTTTATTGTATTAGGGTTCTCTCTGCTTTTCAACTCGTCTTGCCAGTTTGTTGGTTCAGACGTCAGCCTTCACATGGACAAAATACTTGATACAGAATTGAAAAAAGATCATGCAAAATAAAAACAAAAGTAAAACTTGTTCATTACAATTGCAGTACAACAATCACTTGTTCATTCTTGGTACCTTATCAGTTTGGCGCTGATACCTGAGAATGTTTCTTTGCATCACTAGTGCTGAGTGTGTGGTATAGCAGTACGTGGACCCTTCTGTCAGTGAATGCCCTGGTTGACAAATTGGTATGGTGGCTCTCTGTGCAGATTTAATTGGCCATTCATTGGCCAACAAGTAGTCGGCTTCTTTTGAAGAAGCCTTTTACCTGCCATAATTTGATAACACAATGCTTGTATTTTAAACAATGGCTCTATTCACAAAAATACACTTTAATACCCAGGCTCATGAATTTGAAGAGCATCTGGAAACTCCCTACATTCATACATGGTACTGAAATAGTGTGTGTGTTTTCTACAGATTTTCTCTACAAATTATTATTTTTTTTACTTTGAGGGAATATTTACTCCATTTACTCTATTTATTTAGTTTCTGTAACAGATGGTATGCAATGATTTGTTGGGTTTTTGTTGTTTGGTTGTTTTTTTTTTCCCTTACAGATTCTATAGAAGATAATACATTAAGCATATTTGGAGAGGAGGAGGCAGAAGATGAAGAACTGGAAGCAGCTGCTAATCACTTAAACAAAGACTTTTGTAATGAACTTCTTGAGAAAGATAGGTTAAAACCAGGTGAAGATGGAGATTGCAAAAATGGAAATGAAGCTCCTGTAAGACCACCTGCACTGGAATCCTTACTCGGTCCGCTCCCCACTGCAGCTAGTCTTGGCATAACAGAGTCCATAAAAGAGTGTATTTCCTCTAAGGACCGAGAGCCTGGTGAGTAAAACATCAGTTCAAGAAAACCTGTGAGAGGATATGTTGGATGCATGCAGCCAGATGTAGGTTGTATAATTTCTAGGCATCCTAATGGTTACTTTGACAGCAATTCCATGAGTCTCTGTAACACTGATTGACAGGAGTTGTAAGACTGATTGAGATCAGTGGTCTAAGTCTTTGATATTGGTCATTCACATCTGCTTCTCAGGAAGCTTCAGGAGAATCTGGAGTTCCTGATTATTTTCTGAAGCCTGAGAATGTGCATTTCTTCGTCAAGTACATTTGCAATCATACGATAGCTGATGGGCATATTTCAAGCCACGCAGTCTCAATTAGGAAATTGGAGGAAGCAGATTTCTGTAAGGATGACTGGAAATTAATACCCAAGTACAAGAATTTTAGATGAAGGCAGGCTTTCATCTAAATTGTCATCCACGTTTTACTGGAGTCAGATGTGATGCAATCTGACTCTAAGAATATTCAGTCATTTGCAAATGACAAATATTTAAAATG
Organism: Gallus gallus; assembly: GCF_016699485.2. NCBI lineage: Eukaryota > Metazoa > Chordata > Aves > Galliformes > Phasianidae > Gallus > Gallus gallus. Next base: position 52,245,944 of record NC_052536.1, on the reverse strand, counting down.
TTTGAAGGGGAAATAACTGGTTGTATGTGTTTTCATTGATATGGGTGTCATAGTTCTATGATTTTTGGTTATTGGTATTCCACATCATAACATCATGTCATGCACTGGGAGTTGAAGAGTTAATGCTCCAGTTCCGGGCACCTGTCCGGAAGAGAAGAAGAACTACAGACTTTGTTGTCTGTTTTGGTGGGTTTACTGTTTTATCTTTAAAAAAACACCAAATAGCTCTGCGCAGAAAAGTAAGACCAGGACTGATGAAAGAATTCAATTTTGGCTGAGCCATAAAGCAGGTAGTGTTGCAAACAGCTAGCCATTCAGGCAGGTCTGTTTGCTTTCTCTTTTGTGTGCTTGAGCATTTTGAAGATGGCATTTTTAATATTTCTTCTGCATCTTAATGTCACTGAGAAGTGGATGTATCTAAAGGGCATTTCATGCATTATCACTGTTAATTTTTCCATCATAAGACACACCTGCCTGAACCTGTTCTGTCAGCTTGGGAGCAGATCCACCAGAACATTTTGTTATCCCAATTGTTCTGATGCTAATTTCTGTTCAACAGCACCTACATCTAGTAGGGTATTCCCTGCATCAATAGATGAACTGAATGCATTCAGATTCTCATTATGTCAGTGTTCTCAGAAACATAGCAGGATGATTGCATGCTTATATTTTGTATGAAGTAAGGCATATAGAAACAGTTGAGTGGTTTTGTGTTTGCTTTAATTACGATTAAGAAAATGGATGGCTCATGGCTTGTCTTTCTCTGGGAAATCAGCGGTTCGCGTTGAAGAGAGGTCAGTAATGGCTAGAAGCTGTTGTTGTCTAGCTGGCCAATGACCTGTAAAAATGAGTTGCAGTGATGGGCGTTTCTCAGCTGGGAATGCTATTGACCATTTTAATGGCTGGGCTGAGGACTGAGAGATTGAAGATGAAGCTAAGCTGGTACAGCTAGGTGCGTTCCTCTGAGTTGGGCTTTGGGCAGGTAGGCAGGAGAACCCGTGGCCGCTCCTGCTATGGCAGCTCCATGTTCTGCTTTTTCTTCTTCTTTTTCCCCAAAAGTGGGGGAGGTGCCAAATGAAGGGAATGTTCAAAAATAAATAGGTTTCAGTATACTCAGGCTCTTTATGAAACTGGGAAATGATTGTGGGCATGGTAAACAGGTACTTATTTTTGTAATATGCTGTGAAACTGATATGCTGAATTGCTGTTTCGGTTTCATTTTCATTGTAGATCCTGTCCCTTATATGTATATACATATATATATTCTTTTAAGTGACAGATGTTATTTATCTCCATGTTAAATCTGGTTGACTGTGGCCCTGTCTGTACTGCGGGGTAGACGTGTTGTGGTGCGCTTCCCAGTCTCTGCAGCCTTCCAGTGTAATGACTGGGTGGTGTGGGTGCATCATCTCTGAGGACCTTTGGGTACAAGAGCAGTAATGGAGCCTTGGTGTGTTTTGGATGACCAGGAACCTGGTCTGGCAGATGGTCTGGGAGGGCATCTTACTGTGTAAAGAAAACTTCTTGTAGAGGTGCCTCCCGTTGGTCATTTGTGCATCATAACTCTGAGCCCTGTTGGAAACACTGTAGGTATCTCCATCACTTCAAGCACTGGTGCCCTGAGTTCGGCCTCACCATGCTGGGAAGTCTGGGAAAGATTTGTATACAGAGGTAGTATCTTCCATCAGGCCAACTAGTGTGGTTGTAAGAATCAGATACCTTCCAGGCCCTCCCTGAAGTCTAAAAAAGAAGTGACAGCTTTCAAAACTAAAAATAGGATGAAAGCGGTGGTTCCGAGTTTAATTTGGGATAATACATTTAGAGATCATCTCAGGAAGCAGAAGTAGCTTGTACTTGTGGGGAGAGGAAGCAAAGATGGTAACATTTCCGCATCTATCCTGTGTATCTGAATTTAGTTTATTTACAATTTATATTTGTATATATTTTACAATTTATATTTGTAAATATTTTATATTTATTTACAATTTATATCGTGAATCTTGACTGGATATGAGTTTGCTATGATATTTTCATGTTCCAGTGCCTCAGTATGTTGGAGAAAGGACAGTCAACATAGCATTGCATCCCTAAGGTGACATTCTGTGCCATCTCCACAGCTATGTAAATAAGAAAACAGGAGCCTTGCTCTTCCCTTGGCCCTCTCCATCCCAAAGACATCTTCCACTGTGCAGAGCATTGGGACAAGGTTGAGCTGGAGATCTTGGCCTCCTAAATGCAGGGTATCCTTTCGATTCTCTGTAATAATCTCTGTTCCTCAAAAAAAGGTCTGCTGTAGGTACCTTCTGCAAAGTCCTTTTATTTGGCTTTTACATGTGGCTATTCAGTTTATAATTGCCTACATCAGCTGCTTTGGGAAATCTTCCACCTTTGTGCTATGAAGGCTGCAGCAACAGCATAAGGTTCCTCACAGACTGCATTGGCAGATAAGAGTTAGGTGCAGAGCTTAGGTATTAAGAGAAATTCTGTCTATTTTTTGCTTGACTTACAGTTGGTGTTTGAGCAAGGTGAGCCTGTCTATATGAATGTTTTATGGAAAGCACAGTATTTTAGCAAATTTGCATTACAAAAAGGGCATGTAAGGTACTGGGTTAATGAGACTGAGGCTTAGAATAAACACTGCATTTGACAGTTTTTTCTCCTACAAAGTGTAATAATTTGCAGAGACATTTGAGCTGAAATCTCTCTGAGTCGTTGCAAACTGCTGCTTATTCTTTGTGATAAAAGGGCTTTATTGTGGGATCACAGTTTCAGAGGTGAATCTGGGAGATCAGTCTGACAGTCTCCTGGCAGAGCAGTGTTGCTGCACCCTCCTCATGATGTATGTGGGTGTTCTTTCTGGATCTGAAGTTCTTCCAAACAGCACCCCATTCCCTTCAGGAGACCGTCACAGTTAAACACCACGGGTTCTGTTTGTCACTCTTCTTGATGTTTCTGTCCTGATTGCTGACTGTCACCCTCTCCTTCCCATGCATGCAGCCAGTTCATCTCTTTATGCAACGTCAGCCAAAAGTCACAAACCGAATTTTGGCCAAAAATGTCTGATAACAACAGAGATGGAGACAAACTACAGGGTGTAAGTTACCGACTACCTTCATATAACTTTGTGTTTGCCACTGTGGTAGCGTTTCAGACCTCATTTAGTTCCTGTTTTGAATCAAAATTCACATGCAGTCATTTTGGGCGATGGTTTCAAATCCTGTACGTGAGGCAATGGTAGCAGGCTTCTGCACGTCCTCATGAAAGTAAGTGGCTCTTGCAGTGAGAAATTGCTGTGCATGTACCATCTTGCGCTTGGTTAGGCATCCAGCTAACTGCGTTCAGGGCTAATTTCACAAAGAATACATGAGAAAGGTTTAGTGCTTGTTCATAATTAATAGTTTGCTCGTTTATTACTCCTTGTGTTTATGCCTCCCTTTCTGCCACAGGCGTAATCTGACACATGGGCTGAAGTCCAAAGATGTTTCCATTGATTTCTGTGGGTGTTAAAGACCCCATGCAGACAGCAGTCATTGATCGGGTGGTTGTCAGCATCCCTATGTACCAGCACTTTCCAACCTCTTGTTCAAGGCAGCTGAAGATGATGTTAAAGGAGGCAGGGGTAGGTTTATCTACCACGGTGTTCTCCAGCTGCCTCCTGCTCCCATCTTTGTCCTGGCCCTGGTGGAAACTGGTCAGAGAATGGCTCTTGGCAGCAACGTGTGTGACTGGGAGGCTGGCTGATTCCCTCCCATCATGCAGTTCCCAACCTGGTTGCCTGTGATGGGTAGATTCCCTGAATTGCTTCTTGCCATTACTCTTCAATAAGTGGCGGAGTGTTGATTCCCACTGGGCATTTGTATCTTCTTCTGTGGTGTCCCTTTCTTTCTCAGATTATTCTCCGAGCACATCAGTGCCAACCTTTTGAGAATATATGTGTATTTGCACGTATGAAAGTATATAAGAAGATATAATCAGTAATTAGAGAGAACATTATGAAGCTCTATTAAGTCATAATTACCACATACATGAGAAATAAAGCTGCTGAGTTTAGCGCTAATTGTGTTATATATGCAAAGTACAACTTGGTCATCAGTGTAAGCATGCGTGTCCCCATCCTGATGGCTTCTTCTGGCTCTGACTCTAATGGTGCTCTCACTTCAGTGGTTTTCAGTTCTGCCTGTGGAAAGCAGCAGTGTGGTGACCTCCTCGGTGCCACCTTCCTCCTCTGGCACCTCGCAGGGTCTGCTCTTCATCTCCGAGTGCTGTTGGATCACCAGAGAGTATTTTCTATGGCAGGACGAGTTCTTACCAATCCTTCGAACTAGGCAATAAAAACCTTTCTGTTAGCTCATCTTCCTAATCTAGTGTCTATATTCTTGTGTTTGGCAGTCTTGATAGGCCATATCGCTGATGGAGCCTTTATTATGTTGTTAATGAGATGTGAAGTGCTTGCTGCAGCCAGCATGGCAATAGGAGACCACCAGCTGCTTCAAATGCAGTTTTTGGTACCTGAAATCTTTGGTGGGAATTACAGGTGACATGATCTTCTTACCTGACTGTATATATCACTCCCACATGAGTTCTGTGTGCACGTATTACTCCAAAATCCACAGATCCGTATTTTGTCGTGAGAGTTCTTTGCACTTCATTAAAAGTTGAGTGCTATAAATTCATTCCATATTCATATCGTGAGTAACTAGGAAGGTTAAGGGATGAGAACTAATCATATGGTTTAGCTGAAAGGTTTTCAGGCAAGTCTAGAAGGGAGTTTTGGAGAGAAACCTGCATTTGTTGGAGGTGCTGGGGAGATAAATGTGAGCGGCAGCATAAGCTGAATCATAGGAACACCTTTTTTTTTAGCATTCATGGATATATGTGTTAGGATTTTTCCAAAGGTTTATCTGTACAGACACTCCTCACAGGAAAGTGTGTGTCACTTCTGTCCTGCAGCACAGTGCAGGCAGAGAGAAGAAGGGAAACTTGGCTGGGGCTTTAGGAACGGTCATTTGCCCGTAAATAACTATAATTATGGAACCAGTTGTTCAGCAGTTACTGAGGCAGAGCTGTATTCACAGTTGTCTTTGGTACCTCAGCATTCACAGGTGCTGATCTGTGTTTCTGCTGGGGCTTCTTTTTAAGGTTTTCTCCTTGCTAGCACTGCCCGATGTCTGAAAAGGTGCTGCTTCTCCATGTGGGAGGTGCTTTCAGGGGCGTTTATGTTTGCACCTGCCTTTCCATGGGCTGATGTCTCTGGGAACCTGCAGAAATGCAGCCATCTCCGGGACCGTTCTCCTGCTCTTAAATCACTGAAGTTGGCCGAGGATTAAAGAAAAGCTTGGGGAGGTGGTGGTGGGAGGGTGACGACGCGCACACACACACAGGAAACCTGGCTAAACAACCCGATTAACTCCCCACCAGCATGAGAATTAAATGATATTTCCATTTCCGCACCTGTCAAAATGTGAGCCTATTAATGCTCACAGCTATTGGGTTCGGTGCGCTGTTTCCAGAAGAAGCGGACGGTCCTGCTGCCAAAAAGGAAGAAAAATCTTCCACCAAAAAACTCGGTGAAAACTGAAATTGTTCATTAGAGAGCTGTGGAAAGTGAAATGTGCGGAGAATAGACGGAGAACGTCAAGTTGGGATGGAAAGCTAACTGCACGGAGGAATGTTATTTAAGCAATCCATCATGGCATCTGCAGTGTCATAGCGGGGAGCCGGGCTGAGTTCAGGAAGGCTTCGTGGTCCCAGTTGTTATTGAGAATAAAGACTTATTAACTGAGGTCAAGAAGCCACAAAACATGCCCTTGGAAGGAGGAAATACAGCGCAGACAGATTTACACAGCTTAGCTACTTTCAGTTTAATATGATGGGCAATAAATCCAAGTGCAGTGCTGCGGTGGATCCTGTCCATCCCATGTTTGTCTTGCATCTTCTGAAAGAGCTAAAGTAATCCTCCGTTTGGTGCTGTATTTTCTTATGATTCAGGCTCAGGCCTTAAAGGCAATACCTGTGAAGTGAAAATGCACAGAGGCAGAGCCTTCCAGGAATGTGCCATTTCTGTAAAGTTTGAGGGTTGGTTTTGTTGTAGCAGTTTGGGGTTTTTTGCTTTCCTTTGGCAGGGTTGAATATAGTTTGAAAAATTAATTCCTGTATCTTCTTAAGGATTAACTTCATCACTCCCCTACGTACTTCATCTGTTCTGTTTGTTAGTCTGAAATCCCAGGGCTGGCATCGTGGTCAAGAAAAACGTGTATCTATGGGTTGGGCTGCAGACTTGCATAGATGACCTTTGTAATAAGGGATTGTCAGATATGACAGTACAGACTGTTGGTGGAAACTGTCATGAACTTGGCCTTGTATGGTAGTAGTTTGATATGTTTGGTTTGCAAAATGCTTTCATTGACTAAAATGGATGTGTTATCCAGTAGAGGAGTAACATTAATGTTGACAGTGTTGGCAATTAAAAATAATCTTGGAAACCAAATTTTATTTGCATTTGAATTTGTTTCCCAGTGTTACTTTAAGATGGATTCATTTATTAGACCTTTTGTCTTGTGTGACAATGAGATAATTGCTGTTTGTTTGTTATTCCATCAGCAATTATAATCAAAGCAGCTGAAAATAGATGCTGCTTTGACCTGGAATCAGAGTGACCTGTCAGCATGAGGCTACTGTACTCCTCAGCTTTTCAATTTAATTTTTTTTTTTTTTGTATGTGCTCACCAGAATGCATTCAGTAGGGCTGAAAAAATTGCTTTTAGAGTTTTCGGTGTTCATTAATTACAGCTGTGCAAAGCAATAGAAACTGACAGGTAAGACCCGCTACGGGTTAGTTATTAATAGCAAAAATTGTGATGTTTTGTTGAGGGTTGTGTGGGCTGTGGTGGACCAGTCAGGTGTGTAGAGAGGGTTGCTTGTCAATTCTGGAGGCAATTGCAAAAAAAAAAAAGGGATTTTTTACAGCTAAGTTTTGCTAAAGCAGGAAATACTTGAAGTTAGCAGATTGAAGATAAGGCTCATCTTTCAAATCAAGATGTCTGTTTACACAAAAGATTATAAAAGTTGTTTTCCGTGATGAAAGAGTTTACACAGGGATTCTAGAAATAAGGGAAAGAATATGAAATGGGGGAGAGTAAATAATACTGCAAAGTACCAGGAAAGAAATTGGGAACAAGAAGCGATGCTCTTGAGATAGATGTGAAGACATAAGCCAAAAGTAAATGTCTGTGCAGGGGGTGAAAGGATATACCATTTTCAAGCAAATTCACTACCTTAATTCTGTGTTTGATTCAGTTATGGTGGTGAAACCACCATGTGCTCACAGATGGCGAAGAAGGAGTACGGTTCTCTGTGACCAGATCGTTAACAGTTCTATAGGAACAAAACAAATGGCTGATTTTGGAAGTCATATTCCTAACTGGTTTTCTGTTAGAGGTAGAAAATGTGTATTTTTCTACATGCTTTTGTAGAAATCAGTGTACCAAGATGCAGCAATATCCTTACCAACATTATGTTGTGTCACCAGTGGTGCTCTTGTATTCTGTCCGTGCTTTCAATTCATTAAAACATACTTAAATAGGAAGTTGCTTTGCCATAAAGTCCCTCTTTATCTTCAAGCTAGAGTTTTTAGCACTTTCCATGTCTCTGCAGCATCTCACATCTCCGTAGCATTCAATTCTTCACCAAGACCAAAGATGAAGCCCAAGACTAAAGACAAAAGCAGAAACCAGCTTGTCCAGTTCTCCCACAAGGCCAGTGTTGGTGCATGGTCACCCCGCAGGGAACGTTGTTGCTGAGGCTCCTGTAGACCTGCTGAAGCTGTTCCAATTTCCACCGGACCCTCAGTTGCCCATCTGTTCCCTGTAAGACCGAACGTGTTTTGGAGGCCACATGGGAGGCTTTTAAGCCCTCCAGTGAATGGGAACAATGTTTTCAAATACGCTGTCACCCAAGATTGTTTTATATGCACACTACAGGGAATAAGATTCCTACTTGAAGCCCTTAAGAGACATGTGAGCAGTGAGGAAGTTTGGTTTAACAAGGCGGGGAAGGGATGCAAAAGGGTACCTTGAATTCTCTCCTGAGAAAGCCTGCTTTTAAATTGAAAGTTTGTTGCCTTACGTAGACTTTCAGAAAGTTTGCATGAAACCTTGCCTTTGAAAAGTTGATTCTAAAGGTGTTCAGACTGAAACAGAAAATTTAATATTGAGGCATTTTGAACACGGAACCGTATTTGTGGGCAAGCAATTTAAAGAGGTACTAATACGAAACGGTGCTGAACTTGAAAGGATACAAACCGTGTACACAAACTGGGTAGAATATCACTGGGAGCAATAAAACCTAGGAATTCTTCATACTGCTTTCATTGCAAACAATTTTTATGGTACGGCCTGCGAAGCAATTGAAATGCAGAGAGCTGGCACATCACTAGATTGATAATTCCTCCCGCTACTTACAACGTATTCTCGGTACAGATGTCCCCAATTCTTTCTTTCTATCACATTAAAGCGTCTTGTCTGTTTCAATTTCATGCCTGCCTCAAACATAGCACTTTTTTTTTTTTCTTTTTAAATCATCCCTCTACTTTTCTTTTTTTTTTCTCTCTAAAAGTTTCTATCAGATGAAATCGAGCGGCTGTTTCTTATCCTAAGGTTTACGCTAAACTTTTAACAAGCTCATTGTTAAGAACAGTCTTTGCTTGAGAGAGCGCTTGGCTGATGCATCAATAATTATGTAGCAATAAAGCAACTCTATAAAATGGCACCTCCTTGCCGAACAGATCGGTTTTGCAGAGCCAATGACAAAGATAAATGTTTATTATGTTTTACTGCTTTGGGTTCTGCAGATGCAATACGGCTCTTTTCTTTCTGGCGTAAGCATTACGAGAAGTAATTTCCAATTGTGGAATGTCTATGGTAATAGGGATGCATAACTAGAGAGAGCTCACATTGACTTTCACATACCAGAATGAGTTTGCAGTGCTGGTGATTTAGAAATAAATAAACAAAGATATATATATATTTTTTTCCTTTGCTTAACCAGTTTTTCAGTCGCTGGGATGGAACACACATGGAACCCTACGGTATCATGCAGTTACTCTCCTGAATGAAATACTGCTGTATGAGTTGTTGGTTCCCCCAGTCATGGCAGGCTTCCTCTTAATCCTTGTTGTGTCCAAAGTTCTCTACTTTTCATTTTACTAAAAAGCAGAGAAAAATGCGGTGTCTAAAAGCAGCACAAAAGCTTGAAATTGTCATTCTTGTTTCCTTTCTTTGTTTCTAAGTTACAGTATAATTAAGGCTGTGATTTACATGACTTGGCGTTGTTCAAATCTATCCTCTCCTTTTGGGCAAAATGCGGAATATTGCCCAGTCTGTACCGTTTTGTGGTCTGCAGATGCACAGCCGTCGCATCCTGTGAAGCTGTTTGATTGCAGTGCCACTGCAGGCATGAAACCATCCCTAAATAACTCTTGAGGAACACCTTGAGAATTAAACTTGTGTGAATACAGATGCCCAAATCCTGCCTTCGCAGCCTCACATGTCCTGCTTGTCTTGTTTTCAGGCTTTCCTGGGCAGGAGGTGAGGAGTGGATCCATAGACCACTTTGCTGCCACTGCCTTGAAAGTCTTTGTGGCAGCTTCTTGCTACATCAGCAAATGCTTTCAGCGCAGATCATTCATTTTAGTTGGCAGTCATTGACGGTGATGTTTCTCTGTTAGGCTTTATTTTAGCATTTGAGGATTTTTATGTTGGTTTTTATGGTGTGAAGGAAATTGCATGGGAGATTTTTTGTTTGGTCTTTAGTGTTCTCTGCTTTATCTAGCCAGTCGGATTCAAAATCTTATCCTTTCAGGAGACAGGGCTTCTGCCCATGCCATTTGCTAGCTCTTCCCTCATCTCTCTGAGGGAAACACATTTCCTGGGCTTATTTCAGGCTTATTTCACTGCACAGTTAATGATGCTTAAATCTCCTTGGAAAGAGTTTGCCTAGTTAAAGCTAATGTAGAGAACAGTCCGTCCTAGTCTTATCTGAAGAACATATTTTTATATTTTTATCTAAAGGAAGTAAGTCTAGGTTGGAAATGAGGATCTTATGGTTTTAGTTTCATTTTGTAGTGAAATGGTAAAACAAAAGTTACCCAAATGTTATTTTCTGAAGGTAGCTTTTAGTTTTAGTTAACTTAAAGCTCTGACGAGAAGGACTTGGGGTCCAGGTGAGCAAGTGAGCCATGAGCCAGCAGTTTGTCCTTGTAGCCAAGAGGGCCCGTGGGTTGCATTAGGCAGAGGGAACTGGGCCTGTTTGTCTTGGAGAAGGCTGAGAGGGGGTCTGATCAGTGTGCACAACTATTTTACGAGGGACTGTCAAGAGGATGGGGCCAGGCTCTTCTAAGCAGGGCTCAGCGATAGGATGAGAGGCAGCGTGCACAGACTGGAGCACAGGGAGTTCCATCAGAACATGAGGGAAAACAACTTCTGTGAGGGTGACAGAGCACTGGAATAGGCTGCCCAGAGAGGTTATGGAGTCTCCTTCCCTGGAGATACTCAAACCCTGCCTCCCAGAAATCCCAGTGTGCTGTAGGTGACCCAGCTTGGGCAGAGGGCTGGACTGGGTGATCTCCAGAGGTCCCTTCCAGCCTCAGCCATTCTGCGATTCTGTAGTTCTGTAAAGTAAGCTTTAATGATTTCAGAGAAATCAATATTGCATTTAATGCTGAATGTGTTTAAAAGGATTGGTACATGAAATGCACATCCCTCTCTCCAAATGGGCTGCAGACACGTAGTCATGTTTCTGAGAATTGTTGCCATAATACAGTATGTTATGGTGAACTTAGATTAAGCCTCATGGGAAAGCATCGTTATTCAGTAAATTAAAGGAGAACGACTTTGATACGATGCCATATGTTGTAAAATAAAATGGATGCATGACGGAAGGAGCCATGAATCCTCTTAGTGTATGTAAGACAGCCATGATTTGTGACTTTCTTCCTGCCTCTGCGATACCATGTTAAGTAAAGACCTGATGTATTTAAATAAATTACATTTAACGGGGTGTGGGACCTTATCATTTCCAGTGCTCTCTTTCAAATCTGTTACCAGTCTACCTGATTTTTGAGACTTAGTAAAATCATCGAAGCTCATTGCTTCGTGCTGTATCTGATCCACATTTAAGCTGTGTCTTTCTTGTGCCTACTCCCCAGAGAAAACCAGCAGCTTGCTGAAAATCTGTAAAATCAGCAATACGTAACCTAGCTAAAACAACACGTGAAATATAGTCTTGCTACTGTATAAATGTTATATACAACAGTCAGATGTTGAGATCAATCAGAGTGACAGGTTGTACAAGCATATGGCTGGCCTTTCTGATAGCTGTTAGCTTGAAAGGCCGGTGAAGCTGGCTCCATTATTTCTAGGTGAATCATGCTGCTGGGCTTTGTCAGGGAAAGGTTATTTCTCCAGAAACCTTCTGTGAACGGGTGGGCATTTTTCTCCAATTCCTGGAGAATAAGACAAATTATTCTCTGGGAACTTCTCCACAAACTTTCTTCTTTTGGGAAGTTGTGGTATTGGAGGGCATTCCAATGCTCTAATGATGTACTTCAAGCATATGGAGTGCACATGCTAATTACACTGTGCTCAGTTCAGTCTAATCAAATGCCAAGGCACTGGGGCCTCAGAGCTCCTGCAGGCAAAATGTTACTGTTCTCCACTGCTGTCTACCGTACATCTGGGAAGATGCTCGCTCAGGTCCCCAGAATGTGTATGGAGAGGCAGAGGGAACCAGAGCACGTCATCCTGAGGAGCCTGGTGAAGCACCGTGCATTGTTGGGTGAGGTGACCACGTGAACCTGCCCTGCTCCACTGTCACCTGCAGCCACCCTTCTTTATGCTGCAGAGATCCATCCCTGTGCGCTTTGTGAGGCCGCCCCGATGGACACGGTAATGCCTCGGTCCCTACGACAGGGCTCATGTTGAGCGTGCTTCCCACCCACTGGCTTCATTTTAAAAGCTTTTACTTTTTGTAGAGGAGCTTCCACTCTTGCTGTTTATTCTACTGTGATAATAATAAATAATAATAATAATAATAAACCTTTACCTTCTCTTTCTCCATCTCTGTAATTCCCTGCTTGCGATTTCTCATTAGCAATGAAGGAAGGAAGAAGCTGGGTAACAAAATGAGAAATTTCTTACCTGATAATTTTCTTTCAGTTAACGGCTTCTCACCATTCAGCCCACATGGATAAAGTGGTAAATGGCCAGAATACAAATTGATTTTTTTTCTCTGAATGAAGAGTTGGATATATAATGTAACACACTATATCATACTGTTGTCTTAATGCTAATAATTGCCCGCTGAAGCATTGCTGTGGTCTGAGTGGCTTCTGTTGGCTGGCACTGAGTTTGTCATCTGATGTGCCATAGACCTTCTCTGAACCTCAGCAGAGGGGTACAAGCATACCCACTTGTGCTAAGGGAAATTTGCACCAAATTACTGGGCTCTCCTCTGAGCCAACCTTGAATTTACTCTGATATCCAGGAATATAAGTTAGCTTTGCTTTTAAGTTACATTCAAGTTCCATTTTAAGTTCCTTTTAAGTGTCAAAAGGAGCCTCTCAAATACTGTTCAGACCCTCTTGATTTCTTCTGGCTTGAAAATTGTGCATACTTATGGTTGGCAGAACATAGTTTGGTTCATAATTAAAAATCTATAGGTAAGAATAAACCAAGGAGAATTCTAGGGTTTGCTTTTAAACTCTCATTTCAACTGGGGTATGGGAGGCAGGAGCAGGTTTAGTTCTCAATAGAACACATGCCTGCTGCTTGGTGGCTGAGTGCTGGGCCCAGGTGGGCTTGCAGGGATGCACAGCGGAGCGCGTAGTGCCCGCAGCAAGACCTGGCTGCTTACCACCTTGCTGCAGTTGCAGAAATGGTGCTCAGCACTTAAACACAAAACCAGCTGTTCCCTTTATGGCTGGCTCCTGCGTAAAGTGCTCTTGCTGTTTTACACAGTGGTCTGGCAGCACAGAGAAAGTGAGCCAGGGGCGGTGATCTCGGCCTGCTTCCCTTTGCTGGCGGCTCTCCGGGCAGTCAGGCTGCTGCAGGAGATACAGCAGCACTTTGCACTTGCGGGTGTGAAGAGGGGAGCTGATTGAGATGCTGGTCAGTTCTTCTCCCAGGCCTTTCCCTTTATATAAACTGTTACTGTTGGATACCCCTGCAGAGATTTTAAAAAATGCAGAAAATACAGGCCAGAAGGCACCAAAAAGAAGAAAGGATGGGGGAAGGGAAAGGAGAGAAAAGATGCCAAGAACAGCATAAAAGGCAATGGAGGAAAATGTAGCAGGGAGTTGGTGACTTTCCCAAATCACGTGGAAAAGAGCAAGAAGTGGGGAGAGCCTCTGTCTTTATAGTCTCCATTTTAAAAAGCTTTTAGACTGGAAAGGTGAATTTGTGGCCCAATGTTGAGATGTGAGTGTGTATCCGGAGCCACGCTGCATCCTCCACAGTCACACTGCGGTCAGTGCTGGCGTTGTTAGAGGCAGAAATCACAAGCTGGAGGAGCCTCGTGACTTTGCATGGGAGCTTTGGAGCTGAAAAATATCATTTGTGATAAGTAATTAATGTGCTTCTGAGTATTCGTCAGGGTGGTCAGTGATGGCGGTTGGCTTCATCAGCAAGAAATCTCTCTTGGCGTGCTGTTGAGAGCTGCTGTCATTTGAGTTCTGGGTCCTGACAGCAGGGCTGTGATCTTAAAAAGGAATGAAGAGCTGCATCAAGTGGGTTGCACCATGGATGCTCCTTCTCACTATTTTTAAAAGCTGTTGGGGGCACATGAAAATGTATTAAAGGAGAGGAATGACTTTACTGGTTTGGAGGACAGCTCTCAGGATGTTCTTCAGTTCAAAAGCTTAACTTTCTGCTGTATTTATTCTGGGAGGTTGAAAGGATCCTTAAGGGTTTCTTATGTTGCTGTGTGGTTCAAGAAGCATGAGTCTACAATGAACAAAACAACTTTTGAGAATCACAGTGGCACTGTTTATTGCTGGGCTTCTTTCTTACTGCCTTCTTTACAAATGTGTACTGCAGGGGAGATTTCTAGTTAACTGTTTTTCTGATGAATAAGTGTTTAAATGAACAACTTTCCGTGCCTGCTGGACCACCGCTATAACCTTTAAATGGGTATAAGATGAGAGTGGATCAGGTAGAGCCTCCATCCACTGTGAGGTGAAACAGCAGTGGTGTTTTTTCAGCGTGGATGTACTGCTGAAAAGCAGCGGTAGGTTTCTTCATTTTCCCCAGATTGAAATCTCACTTATAAAAACGTGCTCAATATCTAATAGAGGTTCTGTTAGAGATGACTGACTGCGGGAAAGGCTTTTCTTGTAATTCATTCACATATATCATTAAGCACACACATTTGAAATTCTGTTCTTGTGATGGGATAATTGTTCTGCGGCTGCCGTGTGAAAGCGACGAACGCAGGAAGGCCATCGGATGTCAATCAGCTGCTGCAGAAAAAAGCCCAACACCTGGAGTTTGAGTCCCAGTGCGAGGAAATGGAGATGCAGATGCTCGTAAAGCCGGGTGTGTAGTTCTGCGTGGTGTTAAGACAGAAGCAGTTCTTATACGTTGGGTTATTTCTTCCTGGAAAGAGTGGTGATGCAGTGGCAGAGCTGCTCAGGGAGTGGTGGAGTCAGTGTCCTTGGAGGTGTTCAAGAGCAGTGGAGATGTGGCACTGGGGGATGTGGTCACTGGTTGTGATGGGAGTGGTTGTGGTTGGACTGGGTGCTCTTAGTGATCTTTTCCAACCTTAGTGATTCTGTGAAAACCTTCTGCACACAGAGAGGTGGATGAGCCTGATGTAGTGACTACAAACCAGCCAGGCTGATCCCAGGTTGTGTTCGTGTTTGCTCAGTGATGAGGTCCCTCTTAAGAGCAGAGACAGAACTAAGAAGCCTGTACATCCCCATTTTTGGAAGGGCTTACCTTGCAAACAGTAATAAGGCTTTCAGGTTGCTATTGCAAGCTGTTACCTCATGTTTACAGTAGCACAGTATGGAGCAAATACATGGCGTTTCTTTGCTTTTATTAGCTCGGGCTTTTTCCCTCTTTGCCTTTCATTTGCCCCATTTTGGGCTTCGTCTTTGCACTCCTTCCCATCCCCATGCCAGGCGCTGACCATGCCAGCTCTGTCCCTGTGCTGCTGGGCATCCTGGCGCCAGCCCGTGCCGCGTCCCCCCGTCTCCCGTCAGCTGCAGGGAGCACTGCTGGGAAGAAGGGCCCTGGCTGCTCCCGACATGCCGTGTTTGCTTTCTCTTGAGAAGCAGGCAGGCTGGAAACTTGGCTTCGGCTGGAGAGGACCCCTTAACCTTGCCTTGGCAGAAGGAAATAATAATGTGACAGACTTCATTTATCTTTATACTGTATGCATGGCCTCGTGTGCTCTGTAGTCCTTTAGACCGAAATTGCGGTGTGGAATTGGCACAGTGAAGGAATAGGCTGTAGTTTTCAAGGTGGCCTCAGGTACAATAAAAGAAAGCCCTCGTTTTTACCTAACCATGAAAATACAAGCCATACATTTCTTTGTGACGCTTATTTTGCCACGAAGAGCAATTAATTTTACTGTGTCCTTATATCCTGGTTTTCATTTGCGGCATGCCATGCACCGGGGCTCTCTGTTGCAGTCTCAGCTCCGGCACTGCTGTGCGATGGCGTGGATGTGGGTGCTGTGTGGGACAGGAGGGCCGAGCGCCTGCTATATTACATAAGCTTCAGAGGATTTCCTGGGAAGCATTCAGCCTTCATTGCTGTCTGTAAGGAAATCCTCTTATCTGGGCAGCGCAATAAATAGTTGTGCCTCCTGTGCGAGAAACAGAAAAACACATTCTTCAAATGTCTGTCGTCAAAAAATGCGGGTTTTTAAAGTATATCAGCAGGAATTATTCTTCTGTAATAAATCCCCATAATAGCGTGCTATGTGTACGTTTAACTAGATACACAGAGGAAGAGAGAGGGGGAGACAGTGCTAAAAGAGGGCTTAGCATGCATTTGGTAATGACAAGAACAGTAAATAATCCTGCAGGTTTACAAACCTAATCCCGAATGTCTGTTTGTAGCTCTCGTGTCTATTAGAGTCCGCTGGCAAAGATGTTAAGAGGCTGCAAAGAAAGGGCTTTTTTGTTGGTTTTTTTTTACTTTTTAAATATGCAGGGAGACGGCTGGCTGGCTGGCAACAGTAAGTTACATGGATGTGGCTGACCGGGACCCTGAATGAAAGCTCTGGGAGCTCCTCTTCCTCTGCCTGCAATGAGAAATGCAGTGAGGAAGGACCGGGCCATTCCACTGCTCCTTCTGTCTCGCTGTCCCCTCTGCCTGACAGCAGTCCCATTTAAACATGGCATTTTTTGGTTCTGCTTATTTTTGGACACAGAACTTATTTCTTGTCCGTGCCCTGCAGCGGGGCGGTCGTTTTCCTTAACAGAAGAAATCCCCGCTAAGAGCCGTGTCACATGGCACTATTGCTTTTAAATAAGCTTTTAAGAGGTTGGACCAGATGTTGGCCACATCTGTGTTTTCATTTCGTTGAAAATTTCATTTCAACCCTTTTATTAAAGGGGAAAATGATCATTTGGAAATTGTTTTGAAAAGTTTAGCAGCTGGGAAGATCTTTCTGGTATAATAAAAGTGAAGGGGTATGCTTTCGGTGCCCCGGAGCAAGCAGATGAATGATGATGGCTGGTAGGGTATGCTCACGACTGCCATGGAAATTGTCAGATCAAAGTGGATGTGTTATTCTTTGAATCAGCGTTGTGTAACAAAACACTTTTTTTTCCCAGTGTTAAACTAGAGATTTGAAGGCTTCTTCTCATCTGAAAAACTCCTTGCAGTTAATGAATGCCTATCACATAGGCAGAAGTAAGGGCTACTTGCAGGCAGAGTGGATATCCTACAATTACTCCCTCTACTGCTGTTATGGGGTCTAAGAAATGCTTATTATATACAACTTGCTTCTGGATTTTTCTCTGCAATTTACCAGTTGGAGAATGAGCTTTCTGTCCCTGGTGCTAATTGATCCAATGAGAAGAACTGGCACCTAATTCAGTAACAAGTTATATTTAAAATGACACATGAAATTGTTCATGGTGCCTGAAATTACATCATTTTCAGTCTGGCGTAGTAGGGTTGTATAAGGAAACAGACATCTACTGTACTGTGCCATATTAAATTTTAAACCTCTGATCCAAAAATATAGCAGAATATAGGGGAAGCAAGGTGTTTAATGACAAATAAAAGCAGCGGCAGTTGATTTTGGTGGGATATTTTTATTGTTCCTAAAACGCTGTGACAGCTTTAGCAGCAAATAATTTGGGGATGCAGGGGATTTTACGTCGAGTTGAGCTGTGACTTGAGTCCAGAGCAGCTCTCAGACACCACTGCCACGTTCTGGTTTCCTAGGCTGTGATGATGTTCAGAACTTAGCAGTGAGTGATTTTCAGTTTGGTTCCTTTTTAATTTTGGCCCTGATGTATAAGTAGTCAATATTTCAGTTTATTTTATCCCAGAAATCTTGAAGATAAAAGGGGCTGGTGAAAGAAAGAGAAGGAAAAGCCCCATCCTTCTGTCCTACAGCGTAGTGCCTGCAGCACCTACCCAGAGCACAGGAGGCCCGGTTTGAGGCCCGGTTTGAGGCCCGGCTCTCACAGACTCCTTCAACCCAAGATGGATTACTCAGCCTCGGGCACACTCCTGCTTTCTGCTCTCGAGTTATTTTATTTTGTGTAAGTAATGAAACCTTTCTCGGAGCCAGGTGTGCAGTCTCCTGGGAAGGCATCTCAGACAGTAGACTACAGAGTTCACTCCTTGCCTCGGTGATTATTTAAGTGTTTCACTCACTAGAAATCCATGTATCGGCTCCAGCAGGAGGGACTGGCAGTGGTGCTCAGCAGGATGCCCCGGCCTCCCGTTGGGGATGCAGCACACAACCATTCCTCTGTGCTTTGCGTGATTTCGGCTTGCTAAAAAATTCCAGTCAGTTATATTAAAGGTATTTTAAAGAGGCAACAAATCAGTTGGATGTATTTTCTCACCTTGATTTTCCTTTCCAGCCTCATGTGAAGGCGTGCTTTCATAGAATCAAAGAACCATTAAGGCTGGAAAAGATCACTAAGGTCATCTAGTCCAAATCCAACCCATCCCCACCATGACCACTGCCCACGTCCCTCAGTGCCACATCTCCCTGGTTCTTGAACACCTCCAGGGATGGTGACCCCACCACTCCCTGGGCAGCTGTGCCACTGCATCACTACTCTTTCGGAGAAGATTGAGCCATGCATCCTTGGGTCCCATCCCTGTGTGTGTGGTAGTGGGTGCTCGCACGAGAAGCTGGAGGCCCCAGGGCAAGGTGTGCTCTTACTGCACAGTGTAGAGATAAGAGCAGGAGTTAAGCATATATACTGAACAATTACATAGTTAATAGTTATAACAGTCATAAAGCAAAACTTTCACACCCTGGGACTCTAAAGTACAGTTCATTTCTAAATGTACTATCAGCGAGATATGTTCCTGAAGGCTTTTTCAGTTATATTTGCATCAGATTATCAGAATTGGTAAAGTCGATACTGTATTTATGAAACAATCTCAGAAGAAAATCAAAGCAAAGTGTTGGGCGTTTCCTTGCAACAGGACATTTTCTTTGGGCTGATACTCGTTGTGTGTATGAGTTGTTAAAAACTTTCTGTTGATTAAGTTTAATTTTGAAAAGCAAGCTGTAAGTGCTCAGTGTCTGATACCAATAATGTCTGTAGGGCTGAGCAGCCTGATCCTGTGCACCTCCTCAAAGAGCTCAGCCCTCATTCCTACACAGAAGTTTGGGTTGGATTCCAGCCCTGTGGTTTTATGTACTTCAGGAACTGCTTTAATGCCTGGGTTCTGCCAAGCTGAGGATCAGTTGTATCTCCCGAGAATGCTCTGAATTCCTGCCTTTGCTTGTTGGCTCCATCTGATGCCTTTCAGGGCCGTGCTCTCTGCTCTGCAAGGAGCCACCAGCCCAGGCAACCGAAACATTCGGTAGCCTTTGGAAGCTGAGGGGCACGTGCTCAGGAATAGGGAACCATGTCCCTGAAGTTACCAAGCTGTTCCATACAATTTCCTGCTGTTGCAGATTGTTGAAACTTAATTTATTTATTTTTCCTGCACATCGTCAGCTTGGGTCATCTGTTGTCCACTCTTGATGTAACGGAGACGACCAAGGAGTTTTCTTCATTCACCAGAATAAGTCTGTGTTGAATAATGTATTTTCTTCTCTCCCTGGACTGCATTAATGGTATACTAGCACTTTACATTAGTATGATGTGGAAAATCAATTTTGCTGCTCTAAGTTGTGCTGGTCCCAAATTAGATCTCAGTTC
This sequence comes from Gallus gallus, assembly GCF_016699485.2. Taxonomy (NCBI): domain Eukaryota; kingdom Metazoa; phylum Chordata; class Aves; order Galliformes; family Phasianidae; genus Gallus; species Gallus gallus. The sequence goes on along the minus strand of NC_052536.1, from coordinate 52,226,533 downwards.
TTTGCTGTTATGATTTTTAAGGAATAGAATGAATCTTAAAAACTCTTGTTTTCGGGAGAAGTCTTAGTAAATATGTAACTATAAAAACGACAGTGAAGTTGCAATTACAGAAACTCGTTATTGCTGCACATTCATTTAGACCCTTCCATAGCTTTCAAATTATTTTAAGATTTGGAAATGCTTTAATAATTCCCATTTTTGAAAAAAATAATGCACATTTTTCCAGAACTGAGGTGAGTTAGGTGGTTCGAATGACTGTAGATCAGGATTAAGAATAGAGCCATGGTATGACTGTTGGTGTGATGATGTATTATTCACTGGTTTGCGCTGCTTCCTTGTGAACAGAAAATATTTTCTAAGCTGTAATTTACAGATGAATCACCGGGATATAGGCCCTGGTAAAGAAATCCACGATACGGTGAATGAAAAATGCTGTCATCTGAAATGGTTTCTCCAGGTTCATGGTGAAAACGTGTGGCTATAAATTAAAAAAGGAAGAAAAAAAGGGACACTTGGAAATGTGTGGTGGGTTTTTGGTCCTAAAGAGAACCATACTGATTCCTGGGTTATAAATTAGTTCAATGTGGGGCATGTTGGTGTGGATACCCTCGCATTAAAAACACTCAGCAATTTCTTAAACCTCACTGATGAATGCAGAAGGAAAGGCGAAGTGTTACTTCACAACAGGACTTGAATTGCAATTGATGTTGAAGAAACGTCTAGCTAATTAAATGTGTTCTTTTATGTAGGTGAAAATACAGGAGATGGTGAATTAGATCTCAGTGGAATTGACGACAGTGAAATAGATAGGGTAAGATCCGCTTTTATCCCGAGTCTCTCTGCATTTGGATATCTGAGAAAGAAAGAACGGTTCTTATCTGGTGTATTCTCTCCATCTCTGCCTCTTCACTCTGGCAGTGCTTGCCTCTGATCTATAGAGAGGTTCAAGTGATTTCAGTGATCTGGGGTCAAAACTAATGTTCGTGCAAGCCTGTGAATTTAGTGCTGATTTTATGTATGTACGGGACTGCTGCTGCTGCTTTCTTACTGTGCTGGCATAGTTATGCTTTAGAATACCTTTTATTCTTAGAAGAACTTTTAAAAGTTTGGTGGATCTCTAAAATCATGATTTAATTACAGTATATTCATCTCATGAGGCTGCCATGGAAACAGGCTGTAGAAGCAGCAGGTACAGCTTCTGTGTGCTTAAAAAGATTCCCATGGCATCTTCTGGATTTATTATTATTTGTGTGGCAGCACAAGGTACCCTTTCCATAACAGCCTGAGTATAAGAGACAGCTGTGGAAATGGCCTGTTAAAGGCCACACAGCAGGTCGGTGCATGAACACGCAGTCCTCCCATCAGGGCCTGATGTCCTCTCCAGCCGCCATGCGAGTTGGAAATGAGAAGTTCAATTTGAATGGATAACGCTGATGCTTAAAGCTCCTTTTGGAGTACAGTCACTGAAAACTGAAGGGTTTCATAGCGATTGCTGAGAATAGGGCTTGATCTGCTGAATATGAGGAATGGAGAGGTAGGCAAATGCTCGGCCTGAGGTCAGATGAGCTTGGTGTGAGGAATAGTATCATGGAAATGGAATAGGATAGGGGGCAGGGAGACTGGTAACCTGAAAGCTCCCAGAGCTGATTCTGAAGGGCTTCCATAGAGCAGATCAGTCTTTTAAAACAAAAACAGGGAAAGAAAAAAGCACCTTTTCTCCACTTTGTAGCCCGTAGTGAGGTCATAACTCTGCTTTTATGACCTCATGTTCATTTCCATGGCAGTAGACTGTAATACTCTAAGCCCAAGATTATGAACTCGCTAAAAGCATAAGAAAGACGAATAACTGAGTTATGAGGAAGAGTTTTACTATTATGACCCACCTTTAATAGAAACAGATGAAATAGTGAAATACTGGCCTGATAAACCAGCACCTGTGCAGCTGCTTGCTCGCCTCGTTTGCCCTCCAAGGCAGGACCCCCCCTACATTAATTTCATTTGCCTGGAGTTACTTTCCTCATAAAATTCTTCTGTCTACATTTTACTTTAGAGAAAATCTGGACTACTAAAACCTGTAAGATGGAGAAACTCAGATTGTTTTTCTAGCACTTAAACATCATTTTACAAGTTTTGGGTCCGTTGCTTACAAGTAAATTGTCTTCTTTATGAAGGATGATCTGGTTTGTCTTCTCCATTCTTCAGACGTTCCTCATTGCCAGACAGCATGTGCCATACAGAACCTTTGCTTTGCAGACAGTTGTGCTAAATACTGGGCTTATATTTGTGTGTGAGAAATTGAAGGCAAGATCTATCTAGCAACCTGCCAGCCTGCTTGCTGCCTACCTACCCACCTATTTGCTTATTTCTGTGATTTGAGTAGTTCTAGGTGCTTTACAGCTCTGCACTTACTAATGATGTTGCTGTGATTAAGTAGGGTTAACTGCAGGAAGTTTAGATCACAGAATCATAGAATGGCCTGGGTTGAAAAGGACCACAATGATCATTGAGTTTCAACCCCCCTGCTATGTGCAGGGTCACCAACCACCAGACCAGGCTGCCCAGAGCCACATCCAGCCTGAAAAGATGTGTGTACTGCACCCAGCTCTCTGAAATCTAGAGGACTGAATCTCCAACAAACTAAGCTGCTTTCATTCACGCAGACCATTGAACTAATAATCTTGGTATCTGTGCTTAAACCTTCCCAGAAACCTACCTAGCAGACACATGTTTCTGTTTTGGTAGTGCAAGGCAGTGGTTGGTTCCCATACTGTTTTGAATTACAGACCACCATCACCTCTCAGAATTACTTGCAGACTGCCATGTTGTCATGATACTCTCCTACATCATCTGAAAAAGATCATAAAAACAAGATCATTCTAGATTAATTATGGATCAAGTATTACAATCACATACAATGAGTCCTGGATGACTGTCGACCACCCCACCACAGTTTGGAAACCCAGCACTGTGTTTTGAAAGCAGGTCGTTCTTTTTCCAGCTTCACAATTTACTAGAAATGCTCTCTGATTGTTGCATCTTGGTCATGTTTTCTTTTATACATATAGATACATATTCTTTTTAAATAAACAAAATATGAATTGACCTTGTTAGTGGTTTTTCAGTTCAGTTTTGCACTATGATTTTTAAGTCAATTTCTGAAAGTAGATGAACTTGTTTTGTCTTTTAGTATATACTTAACGAAACAGAAGCTCAGATAAAAGCAGAGCTGTGGATGAAAGAAAATGCAGATTATTTGAAGGAACAAAAAGGTAAGTGGGTAGGACTGAAATTCTTCTTTTGGCCATAGTGGCTGAAATATGCAGTCTGTGTAATCTTCATGCTGGTTACCCTTTTGTCATCTTTCAGAAAAGGAAGCAAGAATAGCAAAAGAGAAAGAACTTGGGATTTATAAGGAACACAAGGTATCAAACTGTGTGCTAATTGTGTCTGTTTGAAAATGTCTTGGAAATGCATTGTATCTGTTGATCACCCTGTGTAGGATGGAGGGGGGTAAAGGGACGGGTCACCACTAAACAAGCCAAACCCAGTATATTTATTTTTATCTGTTACATAAATAGAATGCTATAATTTCTCAGGTGTTGAGCAAAGCACTTTCTTGCCCAAATGTCTATTCTGAGCTACTATCAGGAAAAAAATCAGTGCATGGCAATATCAGAGCTACTTCTTGCATTTAGGATTGCACCCCTAATTGCTGACTTATTTAAATACAGTTTTTAGGACATGCCTGACCTTTTTAACACGTGCATGGGGAATTTGTTTGTACTTGCCCTAACTTTAGCAGCTTCCTCTGCTCTTGCTATAATGATTTCTTTATGGACAACTGAAGAGTCTTTGTTATAGCCACTTAAAGAAGTATTTAGTTGTACCTTTCATAAAGACGGCGACGGTTATGTTAACAAATGGCACGTCCTGTCTCCATGTTTAGCAGCTTAAAGCAACCTAATTGGCTGTATATTCACAATTTACAGCGTTAGTGTTTTGTGTAATTGAGCAAGTGACAAGTCAAATCTTCCACATGCAACTAGAACCCGCGATCGTTTTTAATGTGTCTATCTTGTATCTTTCTTTTCTGGCTAATGTGAAAGACAGAGTTTCCTACTTCCCCTAGGTATTTCAATAGTAAAAACAAAACCAGACAATGAAACACTGTTTTATGCTTCAGAGTTCCTCATTCATCCCACCCTTCCAGGGCTGTGGAATTCTACCAGCAATTTTCAAAATTGTATAACTCTCTGGCACTGAGAAGTAGCCCAAACAACCCACCTTTTTGTTCTGACAACACAGGAGTTTTTCTCTGGCTGTATTGTTTCTGACAGCTCGAGTAGAACTTGATTAATATAGTGCTTTCCAATTTCAAGGTAGCACTTGACCCATGTAGGTAAACAGAGGGGCTATTATACATTAAAAAATAAATCTCCTGCGGAGCTTGGTGTTAAAACCTTCCTTTGAAAAGGAAAAGGCTGAACGAGAAACAGAAGATCTTTTCTTTTTTGTACCTAGCTAGGCATTGGTCCCAGATAGAAGCGTTCCCTGGTGTCATTTCTCTTTGTCTGGGTCTGTGCAGCATCAAACTGCCGCGCAGTGTTAGCGCCGGGCTTGCAGTGCTTGGCCGAGGAGGTTGCCTCTGTCTGTGGGCAGGTGATGCTGCTGCTGCGCCCTGCTTCCTCTCCAGCAGCATTACTGCTTAGAAAGCTGCTGCTGATCTTCTTGACTTTTTGCTATTTTGAGGAAGAGGTGGATGTGCAGCTTTCGGACTTCATACGAAATGCTGTTGTCAGTGCCTAGGGAAGTGCCCCAGCTTGCCTCTCACTTGGAAGGTAGTTTTGACAGAGGAATTTATTGACGTGCTGGGTGATGTTATCAAGGTCCCTGTTCCTGTAACGGGAGCTCTCTCCATTTTTTCACATGTGAGAAATGGCCCACGTTTCTTTTCTGGCAGCGGTACAAACGTGCGGTAAAGAATTTGTAATAAGCTGCGTGGGCATTTGGCAAAAATGGGAAAGCCTACACTGAATTCTTGTAGAAATAGAAGTCCCTCAGCCTTAGTCCTGCTCAGCCCCAGGCCAGAGAGTGCTGACCTGGCTCGGCCCCATCGCCCGTCCTGTCCCCAACTCACCCTGTGCAGGGACTGCTGAGCCACAGGTCGCCCTTCTGCTGCACAACCATTTTGTTTGTCTCTACATCACTAATTTTATATTTTAATTAAGCCAAAGAAAGCTGCAAAGAAGCGGGAGCCAATTCAAGCCAGCACAGCAGGAGAGGCAATTGAAAAGATGTTAGAACAGAAGAAAATCTCAAGTAAAATTAATTATAATGTGCTAAGGGACCTGAACAGCAAAGGAAGTAACACACCAAAGAAAGAGGATGACAGCACTGATGACAGCACCAACACCAAGAAGCTGTCAAGAAGAAAATCTATTGCCAGTAGGAATATAGCCAGCCCTGTAAACAGTGTGGGAAAAAGGTACTGCAATTGTTCATTTCTATCTCTGTCTGTGAGACTGTCTATGTATCTTTCTGAGCCAGACAATGTAGGTACTGAAACATTTGTCTGGGGCTAAAATAATGCCGGGCTCTTGTTTTTATTTATTTTGCCTGCAGTGTCACAGTGGAAACTTATTTATAGTTCGCGTATCAAAGGTCTGTTTTGGTGTGAGTTAATCATTCTGGGGAAGAAAAAAAAAATCAATGGAAATTCATAACCATCAATCTTTGGGCCACGAACAGCTTTTCTTCATATATCCCTGACATTTGGTGTCCTCCCTTTCTGGGCTGTCTGTATCTGCTGACATGACATTAAATGCTCGAAAGCTTTGGCTTTTTGCTTCATTTGAAAAATACAGTTCCCATCTGTTATGACAGCTAGCTGTTTTGATTAGCTTTTATTTTAGTTTTATTCCAAACTTTTGTTGTTAATTGGTGACACAAATATAAAGCTTTACAGTAAATATGCTTGTCGGTTTTCTGGTCTGCATTTGCAAATGTTTTATAGTGTGATGAAAGCTACTATTTTAATGTGCAAAGTATTCAGGCTTGCTGGGCAGATTTGTGGTGTGCTGTAATGTGTAGAAGGAGATGGATGTGTCCTATCTGCGATATTCAACTGTTTTATTAGCCTGCAGTTCATGAAATCGCATCGGATGATCATTTGGATGATGTCTCTCTATAGTAACATCTTATTTAGTTGTTAGATATTTATTTACTGCCTAAAAGATGTTGTTTTTTGCTTCCAGGCCCTACACCACCAGGAAATTCAGACATTTAGTATAGAAATGCTAGGTGATGTCTTCATACTGTTGTTTGGAGGGTGAGGGGCAGGGGAGGGATGGAGGGAGCAGAGGAGAGCTGGGGTTGGTGATGGCACTGCCTGCAGCAGCACTGAGGTGGGCAGGGCTCATGGGAGGGGGCTTTGGGGCTGTCTGAAGTGAAAATCAATAAGGAGCTGCAGCTGGAGGTGCTTCAGATGTGATATTTTCTCCTCCTGAATGAAGCAGCTTTGGGGAGAGAAAGGCAACCATAAGGTGTGAGAATTCATCTATTAGCAAAGGAGTGGAAACGTATACCTTACCTGTGGAGGTGAGGCTGGGCAGGCTGGTATGGGCATGGCTATACACAAACCCATTACTGTGACCTGGTTTGCACTTGGCCATTTACATTTGGCTTAGGCCAGTGCTTTTAGCTTCTCAGCCAAAGTTGTGTCTAGCTTCACTGTCCCTGGGATACGGATCTTTGTCATGTAACAAACGTCTTTTGTTTTTCTGCTCTTCCTTCTTTATTCTGTGTTTTATCAAAATGCTTCATCCTCATTCAGCTTCTCACCTCTCTAATACCAACAGCTTTCCAATCCGTTACTCACTGAGGATTTGAGTTTCCTATGTAAGGTGCTACTCCAGGTCCTGTTTAATGACCTTAACATACGTACTTTCTAATAGAAGGAAAGTGAAGATGCATTCAGGATTATCTCACAGCATTGGCATATGTTTGGGTTTTTTTTGGATTTAACAGGTATAGTGAGGCATATTTCTGCAGTTCTTAGTGAAGCACGGCTCTGAGGCAGTTATGAGAAATGGAACGCTGTGATGGGCAATACGGGCTTGTGAGGGACTCATTGCTTTTCAGGACTTAGCAGTAACTTCAGCACATCCATCCCACGTCCCTCTGAGACCTGCTTTTCAGCAGCACTGGGCACTTGGAGCTCCTGTTGAAGCCAGCATGTTAAACCCTTAACAGGTGTTAAACTCTTTGGAAAATCATGCCATAAATATTTAATTTAACAGTGGTGCAACTTGAAAAGGTTTCTAAATAAATACACAAATCAGTATTTTCCAAAAGCAGCTAATAAAATGTGTTTATTTTTCCTCTTGAGTGCCTAAAGTACGTCCTTAAGATGCATAACAGTTTCCTGATGATGATTAGCAGATCTTAGATACAATGAATTTTGCAGCAGAGCACTTCAGAGAAGGTTGGAGATACATGCAGATACGTAGTTAAGATTTTGCACTCCAGAAGTAGGCAACGTTCCTGATTAAATAATATCAAGGACTTGGCAAACCATTAGTTTTTTATTTCTTACCATTAAAGATTTATGACATACTTTTGATTTTTTGCTAGTAGTCTGAATGCCATGTCTT